>NC_141628.1:22675630-23001464 GCF_047967505.1 Dipteris shenzhenensis
CCAAGATCTGCGGCTGAAAACATATGCTCCTAGATCAAGAGGAAGTCCACTGCCCTCTATAACTCCCAAGATCTGCGGCTGAAAACATATGCTTCTGGATCAAGAGGAAGTCCACTGCCCTCTGCAACTTTTGTCGAAGTAACAAATGATGTGGCTGTTGACGTGCACGATTGTGGAGGCCGTGCACGTTCCAGCTCATCGTGGTCCAACTCATGGGGAGGTGGGGGGAGTGGAGAATAGAGCTCGCCTATGAGTAGGAGCCTGTATTGAAAGCTGACACCTCTAGGACTTTGCTGCCGGTTTAGATGGAGAGTAAGCTGTGTCAGTACAGCATAACACCAGGGGCATAACTAGCTCGATGCCTACCTTGGTGGCCCATTGCCTCAAAAATGAGGAATCAACCCCTAATCTCTCTGCACAAAGGTGTAGAGTCCAATACGTGGCTTGCTTCACCTTGCGTCCCAAGCGAAGCACACAGACTGTAACACCCAGCTCCGGATGGTCAACTAAGAAGCCAAGCTGAAAAGTGGCGGTGTGACCATGGGTAACCCACATCTCCCTCCCTTGAGGGCCAAGCCACTCTCCATCGTGTCAAACATATGTTGCTACATCATAAGGTCGAACAATGTGGGAGTCCACTGCTCCTCTCCAGACACCGGCAAAGAGAAACCCCCAGAAAGGGCACGACTGTGAGCCAAACACTCCTATAGAGCCTCCTCCTCAAGGCTGCAAAATCAAGACACACACCTCTAGAGCCATCGGATATTTGTCAGGGATCTCAAGATAGTTCCATGGTCCTAGCCGCCAGAACTCTCTAGGTAGAGGCTGTCATGGACGAGGCTTGGGACCTGGAAGCTCCGAGAATGGATCGCCTGAGCTTTGTTGCATGGAGGAGGATGCACCCGGACTATCTGCGCCTGGGAAGAGGAGCCCGAGGCTTGCTACAAGGGAGAGGACTTTGGCACCCCCTTGCCTGAAGGCACAAGTTTGGAGAGAGAAGGGGGACAGGTTACAGACGGGGCAGAGGGGGTTCCAATCCTACAGGCAAGGAGGGAAGGCAGGCAAGAAGAAGGGGAGGGGGGTAGGTGGTACGGGTGACTATAGGTTCAGGGGGCAGGGGAGGGGGGACAGACACAGGGGGGTCAGGAAGGGGGGGCGACCCCGATGGAGGGTCCACGAAGACCTGCTCAGCAATGGCTCCAGGCTCCTACTAGCAGCAAAGGGACCTGGGCGCTCTGCTTTGCTGGCGCCTGCGACTCAGTCAGGAGATTGAAGAAGGTCCCCTCCTCCTACTCCATAGGGGCAACCTCTGCTAGCTTCTTCGATCATCGATCAGGCTCTCACGCTCTCTAACCCTAGCCCGATACTTGCAATGCTTGAGGGCTGCCATGCTAGGCTTCTTGTGTTCTCAACCTTGGTCCAAGTCCCCTGAGAGGGCTCGACCCAAGGTGTTTATGAGTGCTGCTGACGATTTGACTGCCTGGCCCGATACTAAGGAGCCCTCTACCCCTACCTGGGCTGAGGGGGAGGCTCCCGCTCTGCCTAGGCTGAGGAGGATCCCTACTCTGGCCTCTCATGCAGTCCCGAGCTAAGTGTCCCATCTGTCTGCATCGAAGGAATTGGCCTGGAAGCCCAGAGACCTCAACTCTTTGACGTAGTTCGCCTCCATCCAAGGTCTCCAGAAGGATCTCCTTAGGAAGTGTCTCGGGGGTGTCTACAATCACTCTGAGCCTAGGGACCCCATCATCTGTGACCACCATGGCTGCCGAGGGAGAAGGAGACTCCAGCACTGTACCAAAACATCCTCTGATAGACGAGAGAATGGATCGATACTCCTTCGAGTGCCCCGAGAAGCGGAGTGTCACCGAGAAGCGCGGTATGTGGTGAGTCGTGTCCATGTCTGCCACTGTGAAGCCATGGTACCACAAGGGAAGAGAAAGACCAGATGAGGACCAAGAAAGTTAGGGCTATGCTCCACAAGTGACAAGGTGGTCTCTACAGAGCTTAGCTAGAGAAGGAAGACCCCTCTCCCATAGATGGCGACCTCCTAGATGTGGTCATCTCCTAGGGCTAAACTCGCATGAAGCCAATCCCGAATCTGTCGCCTTGAGGGGGTGAGCCCAACAATGCGGCATACCAAGGCCCTGTCCTGAAGAGCCTTCACTGCACTTTGAACCTGTTGCTTATCCTCTGGAGAGAGCAAAACCTTAACAGTATTGGGAGTCAAAGGTGCTGCCATTTGAGTCCCTCTTGCCAGACCAAGGGTCACTTTCAAAGTTGATCTTCAAAAAAATCAATTAGCCCTCTTTTTAAGTGTTCACACTTGCTTAACTTTTAGGCATCCAAGAACATCAAACTTGAGCACTAACAGTCCACTTTTGAGCACAAATTCACCCATATATCAATGCACTTATTGCATTTTCCACTTTCTGTAAATGAGTGTATTTTGGCATCAAACAACCAAAATTTGCCTTTCAAATGTGCTCTTGCAATGGCTCACCAATCTGAAAATTTATCCCACGCTTTGGGCATCATACGCATCCAACTTTGGGCATACACACCCTCAAATGCATGCTCCAACTCCAATTTACTGAAGAAAGCTTGCTTCAAGTGCTCAAATGCATTCCCGCTTCACCAATCGGACATATGACCTCCACTATCAACCACTTTTCTGCCCTAATTTTTCAAGTAAATTCCTGCAAGCAAGTGCTACCCAAATGGCAATTGCTTCCACCGTGATACTCACGGGTACTATGCCAAATTTTGCAAAAGAAGTGTCTTACTCATGTTTGTTTTCTTTGCTAGCTTTTTGCAATGTCATACCATTAATTTCCAACCATCAACGAAAAGATCATCCTTAGCTATCTTTGAGTCATTAAAACAAAAAAGAGAATTGGTAAGAAACTTTTCTAACAAAGAGTCTTATAGTTTCACATCATTTTTTTCAAGCTTTGAAGCGACCCATCTTTTGATATCCAATTGCATTGGCTTTATAACATATCTTTTTCTTTTACCATAATAGTATTGCTTGCTTTCATTTATTTTCTTTTCATCTCCGATAGTGACGCAGATTTTCTTAAAATACCTTTTAACATATATGTTTTGAAATTCCTGGTTTTTTACATCCTCAATGCATTCCAATATTGATCGGGTACTAAGGACGGTCTTTTTTGACCAATCCTAAGGCCTACAAAACAAGCTCAATTTAGTGCATCCTAGTAGAATACACATCTAATATAATCATGCATTTATCCTTTAGGCAAGGTATTCAATTAACATGAGTAAAAGGGAGCTCTCCCGTGGGAGAACACCGACAGCACCTGACAGAAAAGCATTCGTTCTGGTGGCATAAAAATAATTATGGCCAGGGAGGCCTTGCCACCCATAGACGTTTATCCACATATACACAAGGTCCATCAATATACAAAAGGCAGTCTGTGTCAACCTGCATTAGCCTTAAGAGAGTTAAGACAGCGCTGCAGCTACAGAAGCACCTGAAGACGAAGACTCTGAATCAGCCTGGAGTGGATATTGAGGTTTTTGCTGCAAGACGAGTCAGCACTCGTTTATGATACAAGTATCGCTGCTTTCGATAGCTTTGCAAAAACTCCGCCACCTTGATCTCCCCAGAAAGCAGTTGTTGATATAACTGCTCTGATTCATCATCTACCTTTGATGCAGCATCTGGAAGTAAATGTCACACGGGAAAAGAACTTGTTAAAGCAGAAGCAGAAGCCAAATTGTGTATCAACTTAGCACAGGACCAAGTGTGATAACAAACGGAAAATTTCAGCAGTACAAAATAGGACACTGAAGTGGTGCAGTTGAAAAGACAAAAAGAAGAAAAACGCCATCAAATTTCAACAAAAAGCTGAATATCTTTAAACCATCAGAGAACTGAACCAACATAACATAAAGATCAAGGCAGGAACAAGAGCAAGTGTGGATGGAAACTCCAAATTTTCAGCACAATGCAGCACACGAGCAGTACATTTTGAAGTATTATATAATGTATTTAACACGAGCACTTCCAGTAAAACCTTTCACCCATTAGAGCATTCATCAGCATACCTTGAAGCCTCTCTAAAAGCACAGCAGGTGAAAAGACTGCCTTGACCTCCCTTTCCTGCTTTTGGATCTCATTGAATTTCTCCTGAGCTGCTGCCAGCTCAGTTGTCCTGATAATTGTGCACTGATATTTAACATAAAATGTCAGCCAGCTCTATATCTTTTTATTAAACCATGTTAGTTCAATATTACGCTTCAGTTTTATGATCTTACAAACAGTCAAAGGATAAGCAATGTTGAATGAAACAGGCATACAGAAGGAATGCAGGAGAGACATGCAAAAGTACTGAATAGTCTTCTGCGCAGGAACTGACAGTGACAGCACTGACACAGCCATTCAGCCACCGTGTTGTAAAGGAGCTGGTCAGAATGTGCAAAAGAGACTGAAAAGAAGGGTCATATGCAGGCGCTCCTGTAATTTTTATTATCCCCTGCCTGAAACTCTAAAGATGCCTAGGAAAGTTGGCCCGGTAGAGTACAAACACTTTATCAACTGCAAGGTTAACCCACAGCTCACCTCAATGAAGCTCTAAGTGATACAGTCATAATTGAGGCAAAAGGAGGAACTGTGGTATGGAAGCAAGAAATTACTATCTACATCTGCCTAACTTTGCAGAAGAGGAGGAGGGCACATTGTAAAGATTGACCCGTCACAGGGCATTCAAGACGAAAGGAGAGAAGTATAGCAAGCACACTAATAAAAAGCTAAGGCCCTCGATGCAGCAACAACAAAGCTCTACAAAAAGATCAAAAGATGAAGTGGGTAGAGATCTCAAATCTTAATCAGGGGAACAGCACAAGACCCATTCCTGACAAGGCACAAGATTTTTAAGCAAAATTACAAGACAAATATAATGTTCAGGTGGATATCCTTGGCGACTGACCCCACTGTTGAGGAGTGGAAACCCTCATCAAATTCAACTTGGAAGTCATGCATATACAAGGCTGATCAATCACCAAACGGATATAAGTTCAGGGCACTGCGAAATGCCTCAAACTTTTCACGTGGTAGTGCTTTGGTGAAAATATCTGGAGGGAGTAGACTTCAAAGTTGGGAGGAGCTCAACGATGCTAAATGAACTAATTGGTCTGGACCGGATGGTGAAGCTCAAGTGGTCTAATAGCCGAGTAGGAAAGCATCATAGGGTCAACTAGATACATGCTCCAATTTTTAAACCGCACTTTAAAAGGTGCGTAAAGTATTCAGTGCAAACTCTATATGCTTGTATGTTGTAAATCGGCCTTCATAGTTGCTTTGAAATGCATTTCATAACCATACAAAATGGACTGCAACGTTTCATTGTATAAAACAAGAACAAGGGGAGGATATCCAGAGTTGCTATGAATGCTAAGTTAATCCTCAGTCGTGAGGATTGAACCCCCCCGCCCCCCCCAAAAAAAAGTTAAAACATAAGATTCATGTGGTCAATCTCAACATCAAAGGCTTCTCTAAAGAAGATAGCTGTCAGTTATGTGACTTAATAATATAGGCAATAACTTTAAAGACTTGAAAGAAATTTTATTGAAACGTTTCCAAAAATATGGAACTTGTGAAATGTCTCTAAAACCCATTTCAAATCTGCCGATCCTAGACCGCCTGGTAACACTATCATGTTGTTGCACCACTAACCAATCAATCTCTCAATCGATTTTGAGCAAGGTAAGAGAGGTCAATCTTGGTTTAAGGCGGATCCATAGCTATTTCAAATATTTTTGTCCAAAAAAAAGTTGATGACATTTTGGATTCATGCTTCGAAGGAGATGAACCAAAAATCGTTTTATGGGCAAAAGCTATTCAACAGATGCAAATTCAGAAAACAACCTGCATCGTGCGCATCGACTAGCTCGATTGAATATAGCAGCTCTGTCCAAGGGTGAAGATGCACACAGAGAGCTGTTGGAGGCTTGATTTTGAAGAGCTGTTAGCAAGACCTTGTGGGCAGCACGATAGATATTCTTATGCTACAAGAGCATATGTAGACATTCGCAAGAGTGGGAGCCTTCTCCCAAGACAAAGTGGCAAGATCTATGCTCCATCAATGGGTCATAGTGGAGGGGTGTGCATTTCAATAAGTCAGTTTCGTCTCCAATTTTTAACTAAAGAGAGCTCATTCAAGGACGAGCACAAGATGGGTATCTTGAATGTTTATGCTCTCCTAGTTGCAGGCAACAATGGGGGCCCTTATGACATCAGCTCACTGACTGTTTTTCAGAAGTGGACTCTTGGGCTATAGGAGGGGACTTTAACAACCTAGAAATTGCCAAAGACAAGCTTGGGGGCACATCCTTTTCACAAGTTCCCCGGTATAGGCGAGTCAAAGAGTCAAAGATCCTTAGGGAGGGCCACAGTTCTCCAAATTGAAAGGCAGCCTAAAATTTTCCATTGGCTTGGACAGGCTAGACCCAATCTACATTGACTAGACCATGCAGAGTTGGGGTCTACAAGACCCCTTGCAAGTACAAGTAAGCATATCATTGCTCCCCCATAGTACTCCATTTCAAGCAGCCCTAGTGTAGCATGAATTACGGATTCCAAATGTAGAGATGTAAGGAGACACGATCTCTATCTGCTAGTTCATCGTTGATAGGTAAAGCACACCGGTGACCAATAAGCTGGGACACACAGTTTATCTTATTAGACGTAGTTGTGTTCTTCTTCTTAGTGCCCGTGTATAGAAGGCACACTTAGTCTATTTTGTGTTTCGAAGGATCTCACTAAGTAGAAGAAGAAGGCTTCCTTCCTTACTCCCTCCGTGTGTATTGTGTGTTGATACCCGCCATTCACTTTCGTAACATGGTATCAAAGCAAGAAGAGGTTCTCTCACCCCTCAACTCTTCTCTATCGTGTCAGTGGAGACTTCGTCTAGGCATTTTTGTTTGGCTTCTACATCGATGAGGTTGAGACAATCATGCAGACACTTAGGGAGGCTGAATGCTTGCACACTAGTCTTTCTGTGAGTCACATGATCTGAAGGTCAACCTTAGTAAAGCCAAGGTCATGATCTTCAATACATCTCTGGTCACAATGCATCGGGAGCAGTTTCCTTTTGACCGATCACCGATTGAGATTGTTTCATCATACACCTACTTGGGGGTTATCTTTTCCAGAGCTATTTTCACCATGAGACCGGCGATGCAAGCTCGCCTAAGCAGAGGATATGCCTCGTTGGCCAGATTGAAGAGGTAGTGCTTCCATTCACATTTTCAGAACCCTCGGACCAAATGCCTACTCTTTGACTCCTTGGTTCGACCAATAGGGATGCATGGCAGCCCTTGTTGGGAGCCAGACCTATCAGATATCGAGTGGGCTCGTGTGGAGCGACTACAGATTCTTATGCTATGACAGATGTTTCGCAATAAGCTGTCAGTTCCATCCAAGCTGAGTTTGGATCTTCATAATTGCACCTTGATGCAGCATTTCAAGTCATAACCTACTTATATCGAGTTAGGGCATACGGAGATCACACCTCTGGACACAGCAAATTACCGTGGTTAGCATTATCCTCTTTCATGACGCTATCAGCGACAGGTGAGCAAAGATGTTGGTTTGCATACACAACGAGATAGTTTGAGCGACTGGGGTTCACATGGATAGTTTCCTCCCTTCCAGTATGCACCGTTTTCCCCACTAAGGTATCATGAGGCCAACCACGTCATACGTGAGGACTTTTGCAGCTACACATTCCGGACCTAGTTGGAACCGAATGAGCTCCCAATGAAGATCAACTTCTACAGAGATCATTGCCTACATATCTCAGATGAGGGGTTTATCGAACCACCAAGATATATATGGATTCATTTACCCCATTCATTGAGGATCTCCATTGGACAGTTTCGTGTCTCTTCACATGGACTCCGTATTGAGATGGTCGTGCAGAGGGTCTACCTAGGGAGAGATGCATATGCACTTTGTGCGGCCTACAGGAGGTTTAGTCGGAGGAACATTTCATCGTCAGATGCTCAATTTACTATGAAATTAGAGGGCAATTCTATTGTCTATTCAGAGATAGCTCTGAGTTGTTATCCCGATTTCTCTTATTTCCAGATTAGAGTCGCCTTGCCGCGTTCATTCATGAGGCAATCAAGCATCATGAGCGCCTACTCCAATCTCAGAGGCAAGAAGAGCGTAACCTGATAGACTCTTCTCAAAGCATGATCGCAGAGTTCTTCCAGTCAGACCACATAAACTCCCGCCCTACAAGCCCTAAGCATGATCAGGACCCAGAGCCTGTGACAAAGCAGCTCAGGCAAAAGGTTGATGCACAGATTACACTTGGGGACGTTCCCTCAATGTTCAGAGTGGGAGGCGACCGAAGGGGTGACAGTTGCCCTTGCTAATGTTAGAAATGACCCAACAGAGGGTACGCACAGTGGAATACTGATAGTAATGCCCAGGAGCTCACACAGTGTGATGTGGAGTGTGGAATCACAAACTTCTTAACTTATGTGCATAGATGTGCAAGCCAGTAAATAGACAATGCTCAGAGACAAATATAGAAGCAGCACTTTATATTTCCGTCCGTCCAGAAACTAGGACAGGATACAATACCAAAAGGTCCTTCTACTCCAAGCCTGGCACTTCTAGATCTCTGAGCCCACGTGCTCCACCTTGAGCATATGTAGACTCTCTATCTAGATCCCTTCCACCTTGCTGTCCGGAAGCCAGCCTAGGTGGGCAGCCACTCTAGCTCAGTCTGCAGCTTCTCCTAGGTCACCTTGTCCTCCTGAATGTAGGCCTAAGGCTCCCCCTTTGCTGCTCCTGTCTGCTGTCCTGAGGGCTGCTCCAAGTGATAAGTGAATGAGGACTGAATGGTCCTCTTTTATAGGCCCAGGGCCTGCATGGAAAAAACCAACCAGCAGCCTGAATCTGGCCGACCCAATCAGGCCGACCAGGCTGCTATAAAACTGCCCTAAAAGGGCTCACTTAACCAGGGCCCTGGGCCACAAAACTAGGGCTTTGGCCCTCACTTCAAGGGCTGATGCCCTCTTATATATGCAGGGTCCAGCCCCCTTCTGCCCTGCCATTTTCTAGGCATGGTAGGCTGGCTGGAACCAGCCCTACCAGGCCTACCCCTGGCCGACCAAACTGCTGGTAACCCCCGCCATGTTGCGCTTCTGCCAGCCCCTTATTTAGGGCAGTACAGCTCCGTACATCCTGCTGAATCATCGCGCCTTTCATAGGGATCTGTTGCAGGCCGTACACCTGCAATGAAGCTTTGTCTTGCCAGGCCAGATCCAGGGCTACATGTCCCCGCCATCTTTCCTGCACAAGGTCTTCTTTGTGCTGCCCATGTAGCAGCCTAATCATTCCTTGGTCTACCTTCCCCATGCTCTCCTCATTTGGGGCCTCACAGATAGGGAAGTGACCATTCCAACAGTTAAGACGTAGAGTTGTGACCACGAGACAACGCAAGATTGCATCTTCAGGAAGCCGGCAGCACTCTATATCTGATTTCATGCTATCTCTTGATGATGGGAGACCATAGTGACCTTGGAGCATACTTCACTTTGTATTATGATGACGGTCGCTCTGATGATAATGATGATGACAGTGATGTTGTAGATGACTACTATTTTAATATGACTATGTAGGATATAGTTTTTACTTTTTGTATGGGTGTGGATGCTCAATTAGTAGCTCCACCCTTTCAGCTGGCTTGTATCAGGTTTCTCACAGTCTCATAGACCCATCAGTCTTCCGAAGACATTAATAAACTTTCTTTCTTTCTTTCTAGCCGAGAATTTCAACATTTCTGCTCTAGTGTTAGAAATGGTTTGGCCTAAGATTATCTATTAGACTTAATTAGCTAGAGTTGGCCATAGTTCTATTTCATTGGTATCAGAGCATTAGATTCATGGGAAATTATGGGAAAATCATATAAATTTCATTTGAAATTTGGAGCATGTGATCTTGAGCTTATGGGTATAATGCCTACGAACAAGTCTGGAAACTAGGGCAGAAAGCAGACACTAATTGATTCATACCCTAGGATGGAGGATGAAGTAATTAAAGATTCAATTTTGCAATTATAGTATTGGGATCAATAGCAGGAGAGCAAGCTGAAGGTTCTAATCAAACTTCAAAGTAAAGAGCCTTGGGGAAATCAGGCTTTGTGGAAGCTATCCAAAATGCAATCAAGTCAAGAATACTCATTTCAAAGTTGTTTGGGCCCTATGCTTCAAGAATTTAGGGAATTTGCTTATGAAATCAACCTCAACAATCAAAGAACGGATCAAAGGCTGCAAAATCTATCTACAACTATGAACAAAGCGTTTGACCATCTCAAGAGAAACCAAATTCAAGAAGGGAAGAGACCTATAGATATTGTCTTTGACGCAGCCCCTCATTCAAATGATGAACCTTAGCATATGACTAATCCTGAGGCATTTATGGCATCTGCTAGAACAGCTCAATATACATGTTGGGCGACAGTCAATAAAAGCTAAAGATCTTCCACATGGACAGTTCAAAAAACTACCAGTCCTGAAATTGAAGTTCTATTTCGGAGATTTAATGAGTACAAAGGGCTTCCTACTGATCTCACTCAGTTCTCACATTCCAACAATAGGGATCCAGGAAAAATAAGGTTTGATGTGCTCCATGTTGAAAACTTTGCTCATACAAGGTCGAGGCATCTACAAAAAGACTGTTGTAATTGATACTTGAGAAGCATTTAAAAAGGGAATGTTTCAGACTTTTATATCTCCTCTGACCCAAGATCAATATATCTATAGATGGTATGACTTGTCTCAACAAGGAATATGGAAGAATTGCGTCAGACAGTTCTGGAAATTAGCTTTGTTCATCCGTAACATTGATGACAGAAGTAGAATGCTCAAATTTACAAATGGACTACATCCTCATCTTGGCTCAGATGTTGCAGCACAAAGCAAAGCACTCTCAACAAGGCTATGCAGCTCGCTCAATTGTATGAGCCTAAGTACAATTTGAAGGAGAAGGATGTTTAAACTGGCCACTTTGGTACCAAGCCTTCAACCAAAGTAACTTCTGGTACTGCTATTAAAAACATATCATTAGGGCACAATCTCAACCTACAATCAGCATAAAAGGACAATCTCTACTTGGAGGGTCCCAATGTAATATGAGCTAAGATTGCAGGTAGACAAACCTTGAAGCACCATTTCTACAAAATTATATGTACAGTAAGATGATGCAGCACAGCATTTTCTGATCAAAGCTTCAAGCTGAAATTTACCTGATTCTTGAGCTGAAAAATCTCAGATTCCTTTTCAAGATTGTGTTCTGTAATCCAATGTACAATGGATTAGCGTGCACATCTATGGAACACTCATAACAAACCCAACCCATCTGGATTTCCATTAATGGGTTACATTTCATCAACTTCACCAATAGTACACAACCCAGAAAGAAACCCATATAGTATCAAACCAAGAAAGAAACTGAGTCACAAGTCAGATTCATACTTGCAAGTTCAACGTTCCTTTTGAGCAGCTCGCCCCACAACTGGTATAATCAAAACCCAATCAAGTAGTATAAGCTTCACTCCAACTCTGTTACAAAAACTGACTATCAACTTCAAATGACACATTCCATCAAACAAGACAGCGATTTCTCAAAATTCTTATAAGACGCTTGTTCTTTATAAGACGCTTACTGAATCAATCTGTCTGACCGAATCCAACGATTGCAGGAATGAGTTATAGGCATCTTGATCTGACAGCAATCTTCCAAGTTCTTCAGTACTGAAAAGATAGACAAAATATCCATTAATCTCTCTCTCTCTCTCTCTCTCTCTCTCTCTCTCTCTCTCTCTCTCCAAAATATCCACAAGAACAACAGGGTGGCACAGAGAAGGGACGAAATGGATGGAACAGTGGGAAATACAGGCTGCCCATATCCCAGAGGATGGAGAAGAAATCAGAAATCTGATCATGCAGAAAATGCTACAGAAACTACCCAGGGCCGAAAATCGACTTCTAGAAACAAAAAATCAATCAAATAGACAGATATGAAATGCAGGATTATCTTGGGGAGGACACATCATGGTACAAACGGCATTTAACCTGTAAAATAAGGACCAGATCTCAATGAGCTGGAGGTGGAGAGTGGCAGAAAGTTATTCAACTCACTTGCAAATGCACCAAAGGGGAGATAGGTGTGCAGTCTATGATGCTACATATGCCTTTACCATGGTGTGGCACATTGACTAGAGGACTCTACATATGACAGATGCTTGGATGATGCTGGACTAGTAGATGCTGATGCTTTTGCTGTTGATGCTTCTACAATGGCAGATACTCATTTATGGCATGAGAGGTTTGGACACCTCGACTTTGGAGCTTTGGTGAAGTTGCATAAAGATTATATGGTTGTTGATCTTCCTAAGATGCATATGCCTCAAGGCATGTCTGTGAAGCATGATTGCTTGGAAAATTGCACCGCTTTACATTTCCCAAGGATGGGGGAGTTGGTGCATCTCGCAAGTTGTATTTGATTCACGGTGATGTTTGTGGTCCCATGCGGGTTGCAGCTATTGCGGGATTTTACTATTTTGTCACTTTCATTAATGACTTTACCATATATACTTGGATTTTTGCCTTGAAATCCAAATCTCAAGTCTTTGCATGTTTTAAACATTTCATTGCCTTGGTAGAGAATGAAAGCAGGCTGAAAATTGCCCACATCAATACAAGCTGATTGCCCACATCAATACAGACAAGGGGGTGAATATATATCAAAGAAATTTGCTGATTTTTTTGTCTCACATGGCATACATCATCAATGCATTGTGCCTTATACTCCTCAACAGAATCACGTGGTTGAGAGAAAGAATAGATCCGTCATGGAGATGGCCAAGTGTATGTTAAAAGGCAAGCACTTGCCTAAAAAATTGTGGTTGGATGCCATTATGTGTGCAAACTATATTTTGAACAGATTTCCCACGAAGGCCTTGAAAACCATTTCATTATACTAGGCTTGGCTAGGTCATAAGCCCACGATTTCTCACATGAGGACTTTTGGTTGCTTGGCATATGCACATGTGCCTTCTTAGACACGAACAAAGTTGGATGATAAAGCTATCAAATGCATTTTTCTTGGGTACAGCTCAGAAAGTAAGGGCTACAAGCTCTACCAGCCCTGCACGGGCAAGGTTTTGTTAGTACGAATGTTAATTTCTATGAGTCATCATCTATGCCTTTGGTGGACTGTCAAAAACAGCCCACAGTTGATGCCACAGATATCTTTGACAACTTGATGCTTTATTTCCGTCAGACCCCATGATGCCTTTCTTTCCGTCACATCTAATTATTCCTCCTCCTTCTAATGATCATTTACAGCCACATGAGCAGTCTGAAAATCAGCATGATTTACAGCCTGATATGCCTCTGATTGATCAGGATATTGTGCACAAGGCCATTGACCAAGAGAGCTGAAATTCAGGAGCCCGAAGGGATTCCCCATTGGCTCCTTGACACTCTAAAAGACAGCAAACAAGATGCTCCTATGCCAGCCCATACTAGATGTCATGTGCATGGTGTACCTAGGGTTGGAAAGCAGGTGAACATGGGTTACGGGATAGCATAGGGCTGGATGGCTATTTTTAGCTAAGATTGCTATACATAGAGATTGATTCATATATAGTGCTCACTTTATATAAAGGGAGCTATTCATAGCATTGTGCTATCTATAGCGGGTTTCCTTCTATATAGAGGAAGGGCCAGTGCTATTGTGTAGATCAGTTGAGCGCTCCTCAACTAATGGATGGGGCTTGGACCCAGGCCGGGACTCTGGCCATCTATATGGCGGATCATAGGTGGTGTATCGAAGGTCCTCTGGACGGGCTCAAGTGGTATGGGACGCCTGGGTTAGATACGGGCCTATGGATGAGTCGAGCTGTAGCCCACGTGCTCGGGGGTGGTCGGGAGGATCGAGGCACCTACGCTATGATTCTGGTTGGATTGAGGACGAGATTCTAGGTCAATGATAGGGTTAGATCCTACGGGATCGTGTCATTTGGTATCAGAGCCGTCCTATCACAATTGAATTCAACACGAGGTATGCAGAAAAGATGTCTTCCAGGTACGCTTTTCAAGATTGCTCTTGCAAATCTGAATTTCCGCTCATGTATGGGCTGAATCGTTGGCTGATGATGTGTGCTCATGATTGGGCGAGTTGTGGAAGAAATAGAAGTCCATAGGCTGTGTGCTCTCTCTCCATTGCTATGTGTTTGGAAATCGAGATTCCCTGAGAAGGGTAGGCGATGAGGAGACTTGATGTTTCAGCAAGAGATATGAGTATGTGTTGTTTCTGACCTATAACTTCCCACGCTTGGGTTGTTGATGTGATTGGCTGTGTGGGGACGCGCGAGAGTGGGCTGGTTAGGGAAAGAATTCGCTCTAGGTTCTCAAGGATGAGATTCCTACCCTAGAGACCTAGATTTGCTGCAGTTGAGAAGTGGGAGGAAAGAGAGGGTGTACGTAAGCCAAAGAACGGCTTGTCTAGGAAATTCGGGCATCAGAGATGGGGGCGATATGACTGGGGGCAGGCGCTTGGCTTTGGGAAGGAGCGTATGGCCTGATTTTAGCACGTTTTGGCTATTTTAGGCTGGTTGGAGAAAAGCGGGACCAGATCTATTAAAAGCGAGACTGTTTTTGGTTAAAAAAAGCAGGTTGCTTTTTTGTTTTTCTCTAGCAAGGAAAGCACTTGCTCTAAATCAAGCACCCACCCTGAATTCGCCTAGCTTTTGATGGCTCTTCTTGGCTAATTATATACCCAGGATTCCTCTCTCTCTCTCTCACTTCAGCACTTCAGCGCATGAAGGCGAATTCCCCACCCTCTTTCTGTTTAAGATCAGCCTATCAAATTCCACCATCTTTCTTGCTGTCCTCTACTCGTCTTCTTCCTTGATTCCACGCAGCACCAGATTCTCTCTTGGGAAGAGCACATGTTTGGATACAGCTGTTTTTCTTCTAGTCCCTCTCCCGTGCGAGGTATTTTCCAGCCATGGAAGGACATCAAAGTAATGAGGCACCTACGTTGGATTACTGCTTTATTGAGATGGAGGATGAGGCTACATCAGAGATTATTCCTCGTAGGCCTCATGACCTGCTACGAGAGATGGATTCCTTGATGGATGAACTCTGGGCAGCTCTTCACTACTATAAAACCCCTCAATACCAGAAATATATTGAAGAAGGCTCATGTAGTTCTAAATGTAGACAACTTGTTTTAGATTCTTTGTACCGCTTCCAAGTTATTGAGAAGCGATGAAGAAGTTGAGATCCTCAGTTTTGACTGACACCTAATTATTTTTTGCTCAACTCGATCTTTTGAACCACTCTTGGTTCAAGAAGCTCCCCAATTTTGTATGAATTATGTTCTAAATTGTCTTGTTATTAAATTGACCAGGTTTTGGTTAATTTGGTTATGATTTGTAACTTGTGGCATCTATAATTTGATGGTTTTTTTTTTCAAATTATATAACGTGTACTTTTGTTCCATATATCTTGATGTTTTTTACGTATATGGTACATTGAGGATGCTTGAGATTTTGTTACATCTTAAACTGGACTTAACTAAGACAATTGGATTTCCCTTTCTCGAATCTTGGTGCGTAGATTCCTGTTTGGTTTCTATTTGAAGTTTTGATCTCGATGTGATTGTGAGTTATGGCGTTTCTTCGAGTTACCGTTTGGACATATGAAGGCTCTTATTGATTAGACCAGGATGAGTCTTGTTGGATACCTTCTTTGAATCATGTCCAAAGGCAGGGTCATTCTGATTCTCTCTTTTTTAGCCCGAGGTCATGGATAGTCAGGATTCAAGAGTTGTTAGGGATGCTACCTACTGGTTTTCTTCTTTGACCTATTGGTTGAGGTATTGTAACACAAGGGGGTGATATAATCACATTAACAAAAGGATTGAGAACGGATTTGCCACCTTGACTCAATCTGGGATCCTTTGAGTTGAAGAGGGATTGATTACCTGACTCACTCATATTGTCCACCGAATTTTTTATTTGCAGTATACTTTGGTGGTATGGGACACTAAGGTATGTTACATTTAAGATTCCCTGATGTGGTGGTATAATCCAGTGCGAAATAATACCCAAGGACCTCTAGGGTGAAGTACAAGTAGGCTGAATTGAATTGGGAGCAACCTGATTAGATTTTTTACGAGGGATGACTAAAATTCTTTACCCTGAGAGAAGCCATGTATTTTTTGGGGTTCAACCCTCGAGCTCCATAGTCTAGACTCAATCTCAAGGAGGGTTACCACATCTCTTCTGATGATGGTCTGTCAATGCCTTGTTTGGAACTTGATGTTCCGAGATAAGAGATCCTAAGAACTGGATGATCCTGTGATCGGAGCGGTTTATTGTGCACAAGTTTATACAGGATATTTGATAGTGGATCTTATTTTAAGAGATTTCGGAATGGATCGTTTCTGTAGTCTTTGGATCACATAGGATGTTATTCCTATGATGGTTGACTATATACATGTCTTTAGAACGATACCATTGACTGGATATAGCCAACTGAATTTTTACTGATTATCCTCATGTAAGGGCATTTCGAGGATAGATCAAGGGGACCATATTTTTTGTCAAGATTTTGCCCATTGATACTTCCATGAAGATTCTTCCATCATGAGTTATGAACGGATACCTAATTGTTTTGCGATGGAAAGTCTGTCATGTATTTCAACCCAAGAATTTGAATTACAAAGATATTCCATTGAGGGATTTTTTTAATACTAAGTAATTCAAGAATTAGGGTTGATAGAAATTGCAACCCAAAAATTGGCCTCGAGGGGTTCAATTGATGGGGTTGTTCGAACAATGATTCCTTGATCTCAACCTAAGATTTTGAGTTCAAGGATACTCAATAGATAAGGTCGATAGAATCATTTACGTTCATGTACGGATTTTACCATGCTTGTGTACCGATATGTCAACGGAATTAACTCCGTGGAATCAGGTGTTACTTGATTTCTCAAGGAGAATACTTGATGATCCGTAACCTTGTTTAGATTGAGAGATTTACTTTCCTTGGGTTGGTTATCAAAGCTTGTGGCTTTGGCCTTAGATTCTCTTTGATTGGAATCTCATGGAAAGTATAGCACACTCAAACTGATAGTCAAAGTATAGTCATTGGCATTGACTCATCTTCACAGAGAGTTTTCGGGCTTTCTCGTGAACTCAAGAGTGAGTTCTTAGAGGAAGGGGAGTATGTCATGTGCATGGCGTACCTAGGGTTGGAAAGCAGGTGAACGTGGGTTACGGGATAGCATAGGGCTGGATGGCTATTTTTAGCTGAGATTGCTATATGTAGAGATTGATTCATATATAGTGCTCACTTTATATGGAGGGAGCTATTCATAGCATTGTGCTATCTATAGCGGGTTTCCTTCTATATAGAGGGAGGGCCAATGCTATTGTGTAGATCAGTTGAGCGCTCCTCAACTGATGGATGGGGCTTGGACCCGAACCGGGACTCTGGCCATCTACATGGCGGATCATAGGTGGTGTATCGAAGGTCCTCTGGACGGGCTCAGGTGGTATGGGACGCCTGGGTTAGATACGGGCCTATGGATGAGTCGAGCTATAGCCCACGTGCTCGAGGGTGGTCGAGAGGATCGAGGCGCCTACGCTATGATTCTAGTTGGATTGAGGACGAGATTCTAGGTCAGTGATAGGGTTAGATCCTGCGGGGTCGAGTCACTAGAGTAGTTGTCAGGAAAGAACATGCTAATTTGGTTGCTTCTACATTGGTTGCTACACCATGCAATGAAGAGCCATTATGCCATGAGGATGCCTTTGAAAATGAATGTTGGTTGCAAGCCATGCAAGCTGAATTGGATTCCATCCATCAGAATAACACTTGGGAGCTGCGCGACTTCCCTCCTAGCAAAACTGCCATTGGGACTAAGTGGGTATACAAGATTAAACAGAAAGCTGATGGTTCATTGGACCCTTACAAAGCCCGTCTTGTTGCTAAGGGCTATGCACAGCAACAAGGCATTGACTTTGAGGAGACTTTTTGCCCCCACTTCCAAGATCACTACTATCAAGATTGTTATTGCCTTTGCTGCCCACCCTCATCAAAAGGTACATCAGCTTGTTATTAAGACAGCTTTTCTTTATGGGTACTTGCAAGAGGAAGTCCCCAACCTTGTGGCTTTGAGGTTGCACGTTCTAAAAGGTAGGTATGCTAGTTAAAGAAAGCCCTAACAGGCACCCTGGCTTGGTATTCCAGAATACATGCTCATTTGCTAAGTCTTGGCTTTCAGAACAGCCCTACAAAGGCTACCCTTTACATCCGTAGGAGTGGGACGGATTTGCTGATTTTAGTCCTCTAGTGGATGACATGCTTGTGACTGGGACACATGCTGAGCAAATTGGAGCTTTTAAGCTTGACTTGCAGAGGACATTTGATATGTCTGATCTTGGTCTTTTGCATTATTATCTGGGCATTCAATTTGCTAGCAGTGAGGGAGGTATTTTGATGTCACAATGCAAGTATATTGGACAGCTTTTGCAATGTTTCCAGTTTGAGGATTGCAAGCCAATATCCACAACATTAGAGCCTGGTTTTCATTTCTCATCTGAGGATGGCGTGTGATGTCACTCTCTATCAACAAGCAATTGGTTGTCTCATAGACCAGACCCAATCTTCAGTATACCATCTCACAGTTGAGTAGATATATGCACAACCCCTCTACACACCATTGGCAGGCCGTGAAGCGTGTCTTCAGGAAACTCAAAGGAACTAACCGTGAAGCGTGTCTTCACGGCACTCAGCATTTGGTCCTTCTCTATGAGGCCAATTCTTCTCTATGAGGCCAATTCTTCACTTGTCATGCATGGATTCACTGATAGTGATTGGGCTGACTGTTCTGACACCGGTGTGTCACATAGTGGCAACTGCTTCATGCTTGGTACTTCATGCATCTCTTGGTTCAGCAAGAAGCAAACTACGGTTGCTACTTCTAGCTGTGACGCTGAGTACAGAGCAGCTTTTACAACTACGGTGGAGTGTGTTTGGCTCCGGAAGTTGCTTGCAGATCTGACAGCTCCTACCGTCATCTTCATTGATAATCAAAGTGCTTTGGCTATTGCATGGAATCTAGTTTTCCATGCCTGCACAAAGCACATTGAGGTTCATTATCACTATGTCATAGAGAGATTATCAGCATGTGATATTCAGTTGTCTTATGTTCCCATTGAAGACAACTTGGCAGATCTTTTTACGAAGGCTCTTCCTCGACCTAAGTTTCAAGCTTTTCGGCAAGCTTTGAACTTAGTACCTTTTGTGACTTGATCTATTATGCTCTGTACAGTCATAGGTTGCTATATCCCTACAGGATGAACATGTTCAACCATGACATTAGTTCTTCAGGTATTCTGAGATGTGTCTAAGATACTTCAGCCCATACCATGGAGGGGGGTTTGTATGCCATTTTATGGAGTATCCATAGGTGCCACTCATTCCTTGGTATGTGTACCTTGTAGGTCTAGTTAGGGGTAGTTAGGACACATGGGCACATGTACCAGTTAGTATAGTTAGTACCACTAGGACACCCTATCCAAAGGTTTCATCATATAGGATATACTTTGTACTCATTTCTCTATTGCAGCAAAACATTACAGCAGCCCATTTTTGTCTTCATTGCTTCACCTCTTGTGCGTCCATTGCTTGCCCTAGTCTACAGTTGACAAGACTCAAACCCCCCCTGCAATGCAAGACTCTGTAAAATTTGTCCCAGCCTGAAAACCCTCCTGGGGATGCTGGCCCAACAGCTTGGCACCTACAAAGGAAATCCTAGGACACAACAACAAGTCCTCAAGAGGCAACAGGAATTCACTAAATACGTGCTTGCTGCATAGTATGCATAGAAAGTGATATATAAAGTTTTCGATGTGATGAACCACTATCATTTGATAGTGGTCCCCAGTCCAATAGATCTTGAAGGGTCTCTAGAGGACTTTAATACAATCATATCATATCATCTCTCTCTCTCTCTCTCTCTCTCTCTCTCTCTCTCTTTTGTGTGCCCTCCTCCCACCAAGCCTCACCGGCCCCATGTTTGCTCCGCTCGCATATCATAAGGTCAACCACGTTATCCGGGAGGATCTCTTACAGCTAGACACATTCAGTACCTCGTTGGTACCCAACGATCTTCCTGGAAGCTTAGCCTCTAGAAAGACCACTGCTTACCAATTTCAAAGGAGGGCTTAATTGACCCAATACGCTATACAGTATCCAACTCCCCTATTCATTGAGAATATCAACTGGGCAGTTCCATGTCTCATTGCACCCACTACGCATTGAGGGTGGGTAGTGTCAAGGCACTGTGAAAAGTAATGTGACGTGTAGTACTGGTTTGGCCGAGAGGGACTGACTAGAGGAAATGCACGCTTCCTAGAAGTTATTAGGGGCAAAGTATAGGTACACCACTAGGTCCTAGGGGCGAGGCAAAGGCTTTAAAGAGGGGTCTAAAGGTTGGGCCCAAGCATGGGGGTTAGGACTTTAATGAAGGGGAAAATGGCAAGAAGGAGGTGCCATTTGGCATGCATGTGTATGCATGCCCTTCCCCCACCTTCCATCTCTCTCCCCTCACTCTCCCAGAGATTTTGGACGTCTAGCAGAAGCTCCTTGTGTGACTTTCGTTGCATTTTGCTGCCCCTGCTATTGTTGTGCTGCTGTTCTAGCTGCTCCCCTCCCTTTGGCACGTTTCTCGATGCAGTTTTGTTACAAGCACACATCTTGAGAGGTTGTACGGACCTGGCGCAGATCTCGAGGTACTGTACGAATTCTGGGAGCACGAAGATCGAGTCATCAGATCCCAGGGTCGAGGCTTTGGGACATATTTGATTACCTGTTGACCTCTACAACTCTTTCTTGCATTCTCTCCACTCTCTTCTTTCATTTCTCTCATCTCCCGATAACTAGAAGCCTCTTGCACCCTACGGGGAGCCTGGACAAAGGATAGGTGCCAGGAAGGAGCTCACCCCTCTGCCACAGACAACGAAAATTGATTACAGGTTTTGTTTTTCCTTGTTCTTTCATTCTTTGCAGCTTTTTGCAGTGCATGCGTTGCAATCCTTTCAAGACTCCTACAGGTTCTCGCAAGCACCCAGAGGCAATGGTGTTCCCGTGGTAGGCCTAAGGGCAGTGTGGATGCATGTGATAGCCTTGAGGCTACTTTGAGCTCAGTTTTTCAGTGGATTGGATGCATGAATGCCTCTCAGTTGGGTCAGATCAGAAGTGGATGCTTGAGTATGCCTTGCCAGTGGGAATTCTAGTGGTGCACTTGGATTAGATGCCTTGAAGACACGTAGAGGATTTGCAGAGGGGAACAGTTCAGGGTTGAACCCCTGTTGTAACGCATTTGCATTCAGAAGCATTAAATTAATACCATAAGGGGTGCCCAAGGCATTTGGGGCCGGTGGGTGCACTATGTACTATTTTCATTGAGCAGGGGCATTCTAGCCTCACCTTTGTTGTTGTTGAAGTTTGTTTCTAAGTTGCGCTAAGTGATTGAAGTGACTGAAGCTTGCATTGTGGCCATTTATGAAGTCTATGACTGAGTAGAAGAAGATCACTGCCCTTCTTTTTAAATTGAAGGCCGGTTACAGTGGTTCTATTGCCGGGATAGTCACCATCTTCCCATAGAGGTGAGTGCTGGTAGAGTTGGGTGAAGGACACCTTCATTGCAATTGTTGCTATAGCCATCAATCTTAGCAAGCATGTCACACCATGAGAGGTCATTGACCATCTCTGAGCAGGAGGTGCAAGAGGAAGACAGAGCATCAGAGAGCTTTGAAGAGGAGCATAGCATCAACGGAAGTGATGACCAGGATAGTGGGACACAACCAATTTCTGCTGAGCATGCCACTGAGGACTCACAAGAATGACGTAGATGAGGCAAAGAGCTTGATCCCAATGCCCTTTTTCAGTTGCAAATGCAAAGTGTAGCGGGACTCGAGAGCCCAGTCGCAGTTGCAACATGCTGTCACAGAGATTATGCAAGCTCCTCCCCCTATGGTTGCTCACACTGGAAGCATAAAGATAACTCAGAAGAAACATAAGAAGCATAAAAAGACTCATAGAATGTTTCTTTCAGTGGACAGCCTTCACAAATGCCCTCAATCACCCCTGTAGCAGGTAATGCCAACAACTTTCATTCAGTCAATCAGGGACAGCAAGCCCACGATGCATCCAGGATATTTCGGAGGGGGATCGGTTTTTCAAGCAATGGTGGCACCATCTGCAGAGGCACCCAGGATGCCAGGTAGCTTTATGGGCAGCATGCAACTCGGAATGCAGAATTTACAGCAACCTATGATTGGTGGAATGCCCCCTGCAAATGCCAATATGATGTACTCGAACATTGGGATGCAACTTAGAATGCAGACAAGAATGCCTGGGACAATGGGCAATACTTGGAATATGCCACAGATGCAAGGAGTGGGACCTGCAATGTCAAACCCCACCATGGATACGGGTGGAATGGCTTGGAATGCGGGAGCAGTGATGTCCCTACCATTTTTACATCCCCCCGTCTATGACAATCTCACCCCTAAAGGAAAATTGAAAGATTACAAGGAGAGACAGGCAACTGTAAAGTTTGAGACCTTGCAGAACAGATTGAAGGCCTTGACATTCGTACAAGGGTTGTTCAGAATACAGATGCTACAGAGTTATGCTAGGCATGGGGCAAGATAAGAGACCAGACAGCTATGCTGTTTTTCGATCCAGGAGCCAAGGCCAACTTCATCTCTCCAAAGCTGGCTGGAAAGTTGGAAATACAAGCAGAAGAGATGGGTCCTTTGTGTGATACAGATATGGCCTTGACATTCGTACAAGGGTTGTTCAAAATACAGATGCTACAAAGCCTTGACATTCATACAAGGGTTGTTCAAAATACAGATGCTATAGAGTTATGCCAGGCATGGGGCAAGATAAGAGACCAGACAGCTCTGATGTTTTTCGATCCAAGAGCCAAGGCCAACTTCATCTCTCCAGAGCTGGCTGGCAAGTTGGGAATACACGCAAAAGAGATGGGTCCTTTGTGTGATGTAGATATGGCTTGTCCGGGACTCAGCCAGTCAGTTACTCCGGTAATAGGCAAGCTGCGGATGCATATTCAAAGTTACGTGGACACAGAAGAGTTCTATATTATGCCGTTGAATGGTTGTGATGTGTTACTGGGGATACCTTGGCACTTTCGTGTTGGGGCTGTTTTGGATTAAAAGAATAAAACCCACATTCTTGATGCTAAATTGAAGGGAGAATCCATCCCTGTTGTATCTGCTTCTGCCATTGGCAACGTAATCAAAAAGCATCTTTCAACGTACTTAGCGTTTGCATCCGAAAAGAAGTCAATAGAAGAGGAGTCTCATTTTTCTAAGCTGAAAAACAGCGGACAGATTTTCTTTTTCAGTTTAGGGAATGTTTTTCAGACTCCCTTCCACAAGAGTTACCCCCTGAAAGACCAGAAGACCACACAATAGATATAATCCCTGGTAGCAGCCCTCCTAACCAACCTCCTTATAGGGTCAGTGCAGCCCAGCAAGAGGAAATTATGAACCAGGTCAAGGACCTGCTAAAGAAGGGGCTGATTCAGCCCAGCTCTTCACCGTGCTGTTCACTCATGCTCTTGGTCCAGAAGAAGGATGGAACCTGGCAGAGGTACATTGACTACAATGCCCTCAATAAAATTACCATTAAGAACAAATTCCCTATACCCAAGATAGATGATATTTTGGATAGGTTACAGGGGTCTGGAATGTTCAGCCGCGTTGATCTGAATAGTGGTTATCACCAGATCAGAATTCAGCTAGAGGATGTTCACAAAACAGCATTTCGTACCACATGTGGTCTGTACGAGTTTCTTGTCGTGCCATTTGGGTTAACCAATGCACCTGCCACCTTCAATAGAATGATGGACAGGATTTTTAGAGAACACCGAGCCTTTGTTGGCACTTTCTTCAATGACATCATCTTGTTCTCTCGAGATGAGGCTGAACATAAGAAGCACCTAGCAATTGTGCTTGAGGAGCTACGGAAGCATAAGCTACTTGTCAATGCCAAGAAAAGTGAATTTTTTATGCATGAGATCCATTTTCTCGGGCACATTGTTTCCAAGGATCGAGTTAGGATGGACCCCGCCAAGGTAGAGGCCATGAAGAATTGGCCACACCTGAAGAACATCCATGAAGTACGCAGCTTTCTAGGCTTGTGCTCGTACTACAGGAGGTTCATTCGGTATTTTGCAGAGATTGCATCTCCTTTACATGCCTTACAGAAGAAAGGGGTCACTTTCAAATGGGGTCCCAAAGAAATTGCAGCTTTTGACCTACTGAAGGAGAAACTCTGCTCAGATCCTATGAAAATTTTGCAAGATCTTCCCAAACCCTTGCTGTCCAAGCATATGCATGTGGGAACAACGTAGGAGGGGTACTTATGCAAGATGGTAGAGTCGTGGCATACGAGAGTAGAGTGCTCCAGGATGCTGAAATGAGTTTTGGCATCTATAAGAAAGAGATGTTGGCTGTCATACATGCTCTTTCGACCCGAAAGCATTATCTTTTGGGTGCTGATTTTCATGTTCAGACCGATCATCAATCATTGCGGTACTTTCTCACTAAGAGAAAGTTGTCAGAGAAGCATATGAGGTGGGAAATTTTTCTTTCTATGTTTCATTTTCAGATTGTGCATGTGCCTGGGAAGAAGAAAGTTGTTGCAGATGCAACTCACGAAAGCCCACTCCAGATGCAGTGTCTGTTAAGCCACAAGTTTCAAGAGTGATCGTTGCATATCATGATGAACTTGACGCCATGAAGGATCAATATGTCAATGATGCTGATTTTCCACGTATTTATGATCAGTTGGTTGATGGACAGAGGCATGAGCACTTTACTCTCAAAGATGGTTTTCTAATGATGCATGGCAAACTTTGTATCACGAAACAATTGAGGCCCAAAGTGTTGACAGAGAGTCATGCTTCACCCTATGCAAGACACAGAGGCATTGATGCCACCATCAAAGCTAGGGAGCAATATTTCTTTTGGCCGTCATTGAGGAAGGATTGTCGAGGCATATGTCAGGACATGCATCACCTGCTAGAAGGTGAAATATTACAGACAGAAGCCAGCTGGACTGCTGCAGCCTTTACCTATTCCCGATCGACCCAGGCAGGGCATTGCCATGGATTTTATCTTTGATCTTCCTCGTACACCATCGGACATGATGGGATGTGGAACATTATTTGTAGATTCAGTAAGGAAGAAAGTTACAGCAGACCAGATGGCAAGACTCTTTATATCTCATGTGTTTGAACATCACGGGATGCCTCAATCAATTGTCAATGATAGAGACCCGCAGATGACAAGTCTTTTTCTGGAGAGGTATCTTTGAGAATAAGGGTACCACTGAATTTTTCATCCTCCTTTCATTCTAAATCTGATGGGCAGTCCGAAGAAGCCAACTCCACTGCCCTTGATCTTCTCAAGTGCTATGTGTCAGATCAGCAATCGAAATGGGAGCAATTTCTGCCACTTGTTTAGTTCGCTCACTTACAACAACACTGTACACTCATCCACAGGGAAAGCCCCCTTTAAAATGTGGCAGGAGAACGGAGGGTACATCCCATTCTACATATGAAAGAGAAGATTTTTGAAGCGGACAGATTTGTGGAGAGCTTGGATGTTGCTTACCAAAAGGTCAAAACAACCCTCCAAAAAAGCCAAGAGAAGCACAAACGGGCAGCAGATAAGCATCGCCAAGAGTTACTCTTGAAAGAGGGCAATAGGGTGCTGCTGCATTTTCAGAAAGCACGACTCAGGAAGATGAAAGGCAAGACCAAAGTGTACACAAAGCTGAAGATGAGGTATTATGGTCCTTTTCAAGTTTTTGAACGCATTAATGATGTAGCTTACAGGTTGAAGCTACCTGCCTTGGACCATACACAATGCCTTTCATGTGATTTTATTGAAGCCTTTCCAAGGTGATATGCCTACTGACGTGCTTCATGAGGATCAGCCCAAGGTTGAAGAGTTGGATGAAATCTTGGTTCTGGAACAGATTTTGGCACATATCGAGAGAAAAGTGAAAGGTAGAGTTTCCCGTCGCTACCTGGTGAAGTTCAAGAATTATCCTACACTGGATGCAAAGTGGATGGAGGAGGGTGACCTGGCAAAGCCACCTCAGATTTTGCAGCTCTACCTGGACGCATTTCAGCCTGCGCCTACTGTCGTACAAGCTCCTACAGGTTCAGCAGAGCGGAGATCTAGAGTATTGCCTGGTACACGAGAGGAGGGTAGCGCCTCCCCTTCCTTGATTCAAACTACTCATGTATCTAGAGATTGCTTGGTGGAACCGATTGTCTCACCCGAGATGCTACTTGCTGATAGTATTTCTGCCGTGAGGTCTCCATGATGGGTGTTCATGACACTCGACACAGAGGATACATTGATGTATGAATGGACGCTCAAGCTCTCCTAGCCCATATTATCAATCATTGCAGGTTGTATCTTACAGATGATGTCTATTCTGGTATGGGCCATTTCTGCCCATTTACTTTACTTTCACTGTAATTTTTCAGCAGCAACCTAGTTTGCTGTTTTAAGAGGAGGGCATGACATGGGGACGTGAAAAGTGATGTAAAGTAACCCACGGTTAACCGTGGTTAAGTGTAGTAATTGTTTGACCGTGACGGACTGGCTTGAGGAAGTGCACGCTTCCTAGAAGTTCCTAGGGGCAAAGTCTAGGTGCACCACTAGGTCCTAGGGGCAAGGCAAAGGCTTTTAAGACGGGTCTAAAGGTTGGGCCCAAGTATGGGTGTTAGGACTTTAATGAAGGGGCAAATGGCAAGGAGGTGCCATTTGTCATGCATGTGTATGCATGCCCTTTCCCACCTTCCATCTCTCTCCCCTCACTCTCCCAAAGGTTCTAGACGTCTAGCAGAAGCTCCCTGTGTGACTTTCGTTGCATTTTGCTGCCCCTGCTATTGTTGTGCTGCTGCTCTGGCTACTCCCCTCCCTTTGGCACGTTTCTCGAGGCAGTTTTGTTGCAAGCACGCATCTTGAGAGGTTGTACCGAGCTGACACGAATCTCGACATGGTGTACGAATTGTGGGAGCACGGAGATCGAGGCATCAGATCCCAAGGTCAAGGCTTTGGGACAGGTCTGATTACCTGTTGACCTCTACAGCTCTTTCTTGCATTCTCTCCGCTCTCTTCTTTCATTTCTCTAATCTCCCGATAACTGGAAGCCTCCTACACCCTACGAGGAGCCTGGACAAAGGATAGGTGCGAGGAAGGAGCTCACCCCTCTGCCACAGACAACGGAAATTGATTACAAGTTTTGTTTTTCCTTGTTCTTTCTTTCTTTGCAGCTTTTTGCAGTGCATGCGTGTTGTTTGCAATCCTTTCAGGACTCCTACAAGTTCTAGCAAGCACCTAGACGCGGCCTTTGACACTATCCCGCAATCCCACATGATCCGGAAACTACACGAAATGCAAATCCCATAGATTTTGATTTGAGGTGAGATGAGCCTATATGAGTCCATTAGAGGGAGAGTTCGTGCCCCAGGAGGTCTATCGGATTGGGCCGAGAGCACACTAGGGTTGAAGCAGGGCTGCCTCCTCTCACCAACTCTTTACGGACTTTACATTGATGAGATCACATCCTTCATAGACCGCCTGTGAGGGATCGCTATAGGCTCACCTCATGATGTAGATATAGCTATACACTGATGACATAGTCCTCATATCATCTTCAGTGGAGGGCTACAGAGACATCAAGAGGCCATATAGGTGTTCTACAGAGAGGGAAACTTGACAATCAACCTTGGGAAGACCAAGGTTATGATCTTCAACACCTCATGCGCGGTGCTTCACCAACATAGCTTCACTTAACAAGATGAGCCAGTGGAGATAGTGCAGTCCTACACATACCTGGTAGCAGTCTTCACAAGACCCGTCTTCACAATGTCTCACGCAGCCAAGACACGGCTCACACTGGGGTAGAGTGCTTTGGCCCGACTAGAGAGACAGTGCTTCAAGCACAATTTCAAGATCCACCGACGAAGGGTTGGCTTTTCAACACCTTAGTGCGCCAACTACTATGTATGCAGCACCCTTCTCGGGGTGTGATCTCCCAATGACAGCGTGGAGGAGATTTGAGTGGCTACATGTGGCTATGCGGTCCAAAATGGTTCGGAGTAAGCCCTTATTCCCACATGAGATAGTACAGGCAGGGCCATGACACCTCTCCAAGTTGATGCCATCTTTCAAAAAGTGACATTCATCCACGGAGACTGGGACTTACCTGACACGTCCCAGCACTCCTGAAACCTCTGATCTGCAAGCAAACACAATAACACACACACAACGTGAGAAACTGAGCAAGCTGCTCACCACCCAACCATGACATCTACGGGATGTGATCCCGAATCAGGAGATGTCCCCTCCGAGCCACGAGCTGAGCTACTAGCACGAACTCCCAACCAGATCCAAACCAACCTGGTGTCCCATACCACCAGGTGGCGCTGTGAAGCCTGGGATCTGCTACTGGGCCTTGGGCTACGCTATGATGCAAGCACGCATCCGCGACTCAATCCAGGATCAGACCTAGCACCTGAGAACGAAACTTGCTCCCATCGGCTCTCTGAGAATTGAACCCCTGGGCCCCTTTTATAGACTCGGGCCCCAAGCGCCAAAAACAGCAAAGACCTCTAACTAGTTCGTACCCTTGCCACTCAACCCGAGAATCAAGCCTGCCTAGCTCTAAACCTCCCCAGGCTACCTGAGCTAGTCTTGTGTACCCAGTACACGTCAGATACCAATCCGTGCACATGACATACTTCCCTTCCTCTAAGAACTCATTCCAGAGTTCACTAAAAAACCCGGAAATGTTCTCTGGAGATTTTGTAATGTCTCCCATGTTGCATCCTCCTCAACACGATCCTTCCACTTGATCTTGTATTCCATGATAGTTCTATTTCGAATCTGTCTTTCACGAAATTCAAGAATACACTCAGGTTTGTGTGGAATAAAAGTCAAATCTGTAACTTCTATTATCTCTTGAGGAGAAACAAGTTGATCACCCGCACCCAAGACTTCTTTCAGTCTACTAACATGAAAGACTGGATGTACTTTAACATCAAGAGGCAATTCTAGTCGATATGCAACTGGTCCAATTCTTTTGATGACCTTGAACGGACCACAGTATCTGGGGGATAACTTCGGAACCAAACCAATACTTAGGCTCTTGGATTCCTTGGGAATTCGCAAATATACCATCGTTCCTTCAGAGAACTCTCTAGGTGAACGATGTCTATTAGCATAAAATTTGTTCCTATCTTGGGCACTTCTAATAGACTCCTTGGCAAACTGCAACATTTCCTACATGTCTTGCAAGAAGGTCTTTGCTCCCTTTTAACCCAACCATAACTGGTGACTTAGGTTGAAACCCATACATAAGCATAAAAGGACTGTAACCAGTACTCGAATGCTTTGTACTGTTATAAGCAAATTCTATCATAGATAGATAATCTTCCCATGAAGACTGTCTCTTAGATACATATGCCCGAAGCATATCTTCAACCAATTGGTTAACCTTCTCTGTACTGCCATCGGATTGTGCATGATCTGAGGAACTCATACTTAGAGTAGTTTCTAACTTCTCAAAAACAAGTGTCCAAAAGTTACTTGTAAACTTTGAGTCCCTGTCACTGACTATGTCAGAGGGTAAACCATACAGCTTAAACAAGTGGTCCACAAACTCGTGAGCCAGCTGAACTGCTGAAATAGTTGTTCTAGTAGGTAAGAATCTAGCCATTTTTGTCAGACAGTCGACTATGTCCCAAATGGAGTCATGACCCTTGCGCGTTCGAGGCAAACCAGTAATAAAATCCATGGAAATACTTTCCCATTTATTACCTGGAATCTGTAATGGCTGTAATAAACCCGCGCTTCTAAGGCGTTCTGCCTTAGTAACATGACAAACCCGGCAATCTACTACATAGTTTTCAATAAATGCACGCATCTTAGGCCAATAAAAGGTATGCTTCACAAGCGACAGAGTCCGATGTATACCCGGATGTCCAGCACTAGGAGCATCATGACACTCCCAGAGAATCTTGGATCTAAGTTCCAGAACATCTGGCACACAAATCTTTCCATTTCGGAACAGCAAGCCGTTCCTAATCATCCACTGACCTCCCGCCGCCTGTACCATAGGTGGCACAATCCCTGCGTCCTGGTCAACCATGGAGCTCCCATCCTGGACTCTCTGCCAATAAGAACTGAAATGACTATCAGTTGCGTAAAGCCCTCTCAAGGATTGAAATAGATCTGAGGATATTTCCGTAAATGACATAGCATTTACAAACTTGACTCGACTTAAGGCATCCGCCACACTGTTCAACGAATCCTTTCGATAACGTATCTCAAAATCAAAATCTTGCATTAATTCTGCCCATCTAGCTTTCCGTCCCCTCAATTTAGACCCATCACCCACATACTTAATTGACTGATGATCAGTCAATACAAGAAACTTCGAACCATACAAGTAGTGTCTCCAAACCTTAAGGGCATACACTACAGCAGAGAGTTCCTTTTCTAGTGTGGGCCAACGATATTGGGTGTCGTCTAGCTTCTTACTCTCGAAAGCTACAGGTCTACCCTCTTGGAATAGAGCTGCCCCAATCACAAAATCACTCGCATCGGCCTCTAAAACATAAGGCCGAGTAGGATCGGGTAATGCAAGAACGGGTGCTTCCTTAATAGAAAACTTTAAGGTTTCAAAAGCCTTGTTCAATGCATCATTCCAAGAAATCGGCTGGGTAGAACTACGTCCACGACCTTTCAATATGTTTGTCAGGGGTGCCATGATATGTGAATAATCACGCACAGACTTCCGTAGAAATACCGTAAATCCTAAGAAAGAACGAAGTTGTTTCACAGTCTGAGAGATAGGCCATTCTAAAACCTTCTGGATACGATCCAGATCAATGCTAATACCTTCAAAAGAAATCTTGTGTCCTAAGTAAATCATCTCCTTCATAAAGAAGTCACATTTACTCATCTTGGCATAGAGCTTATGCTGTCTTAGAATAACTAAGACAATCCGGAGGTGTCCTATGTGATTCTCAAGCGTTCGGCTATATACCAAGATGTCATCTAAGGACACTACAACGAATTTGCCCAGAAAACCTCGGAACAAATCGTTCATCATCTGCTGGAAGGTGACAGGAGCATTGGTCAAACCAAAAGGTAATACAAAAAACTCGTAGTAGCCATACCTAGTTCGGAATGCGGTTCTATCTATGTGTTTAGCATAGATACGGATTTGGTGATAACCCGTACGCAAATCAATCTTAGTGAAATACTTTGCTCCGGCCAAACGGTCTATCAGATCATCGGAACGAGGTAGAGGGTATCGATTCTTAATTGTCACTTTATTCAATCGTTTATAATCTATACAGATTCTCCATGTAGAATCTTTCTTCTTCCTTAAGAGGACACGTGCTCCCCAAGGTGATTTACTTGGGCAAATATAGCCCATATTCAGGTAATCCTGTAGCTGTAAAGCTAGCTCATCCTCCTCAAGCTAGCTCATCCTATAAGGTGGTACACGAATAGGTTGAGCGCCACGTACTAAATCTATGCGATGATCTACTGTCCGTCCTGGAGGTAAACCTTCCGACAGTTGAGCATGAAATACATCCTTGAAACCATCTAACAACATTCTCAATTCACAGTGTTCAAACCCACTTAAATCATTCTTGTTATTTACAGAGACAACAAATAAAGAAAGTGGAAAAGAGGGAATATTATCACACTGAATACAAAATTGGGTGTCCTTATCCACAAAAGAAAGGATATGCTCCGTCCATCCAATCCAAATATTGTGGGTTTTAAACCACTTTATTCCGATAAACAAGTCCACATGCTCCAAGTGCATAACATAGCACGTAAGAGCCCCTGTGTATTCTTGAATCCGGATAGAAAGTGCTTCAATCTTGCGATCCCAGAACTACTTCCCAGCTCGAAGCTGTGCCTCATAGGTGTGATCGCTAGGTATCGTGGACAGCCCCATCTTCTGCACAAATTTGTAGCTAACAAAGTTGTGAGAGCTGCCCAGGTCAAGGAGAATGTGAACTCTTTGGTCCCTAACTTCTCCATAAACTCGGAAAAGATCATGGGAACCAAATAATGAAGTATTAAAAGTGCAATTACAAGAAAGTGGGCAGGTAATGACATTTACAGAAATACCTGTCATCGAAATTTGGTTCGCTCCCTTGGCTTTGGTACCCGGACCCGCCTAGAGCTTCGGTCCCAGCGCTTGCTTTTGATTCTTGCGCTTTGGACACTCATTCTTACTGTGGCCCCGCTCCTCGCAGAAGAAGCAACGTCCTTCCTTCTTAAGCTTCAAGGTACGAAGAAAACGGGCTCGACCATTCTTCACCTAAGTCAAGTGTTTCTTGGAGGCGTTGTCTATAGACTTCGTCTCCCCGGTACCAGTGGTAGACTGGAAGAACTTCCGTTTGTTCTTCCCACTCGTGTCGAAAACTGTGGTTCCCTTTCCACTGGCCATGGTATCATCATAAATACGCGCGTAATTCATGGCCTCTTGCAACGTGGTACATTTGTTGTTCTTGATCTGCAACTTGTACGAATCTGGCAAACCATCCACAAAGAAACCTAACAAGGTTACTGGATCCATCTTTGTGGCTCTCGTTTGCAGATCCCGAAACCTTTGAAGATAAACTTCAAAATTCAAGTTCAGCTTGGACATATCGAGGGCTTTAAGCTTGCCTACAATATCATAGTCGTCCTCCTTCTTCCTTCCTAAAGACCCCTTCGAAATCTATCCATGTTATAGGCTTGGGTTGGAGTTCCTTCCACCATAACAAAGCCTTTCCTGACATGAAGCCGGCTGCAAGCTGTATTTTCTTGTCATCTGGATACGGGTGGAACTGGAAGTGTACTTGCCACTTGTGCAACCAAGTGTCGACAACCTCCTTGGTTCGAGACTTCTGATCTCTGGGAAAAGGATCTGGAGTGATGTTCGGACCTAACACTAAAGCCATGGCATCCACATGCGTGAGTGCCTAAACAGTGCTAGTCAGAAGTGTGAGGGTAGTCTGAATCCCTTGGAGTTGCTGCGTCAACCCCGTTTGATTCGCATTAACCTGCTCAAACTTTCCATCAAGAGCAGTGGTGAATTCACTAAAGGCTTTCTTCGTAATCAGATCGTCGTAGAGACCCTGGTCTTCCTCCGCAGGGTAGTCCAAATCTTGATCTCCCATGGCGAACTCAGGATTTACAGAATCAGCCATGTCTGAAATCTGATCTGAAAAGAGTAGCAAACTGAGAGAAGTGACTGGGGGAATCGAAGCTGGAAGGAGAGTGGAGCAGAGAAAAAAAACCGTCCCAAGAGGAGGTGACGAAAGAAGAGAAGCTAGCCGAGAAGAAGGGGTACTAAGCTGTCAATCAGCTCGCGTAGGTGAACCCGGAGACTCCCCCTGCTGGTTCCGCTGCAGGCTGCACTGTACGGAAATCTGCTGCAGACTACTGTACGGAAATCTGCTGCAGGCTGTACTGTACGGAAATCTGCTGCAGCTATAGCCATACCTAGGTGACGAAATCTGGTAGAGGTGTGAAGAGGACTTCTTGCGCACACGTGCATAAGCTGTGGCTGAGCTTGGGATCTCACCAGGCTATAAAGGAGACGGTGCAGCTAATCTAGGAAGCTATGCTTTCTAGAAAAGCCCACCCTCCCAAACTTGGAGGGTTGATGCTTTTTTTTTAGCATCCACACCCTCCTAACCTTGGAGGGTTGCTGCTTTTTCTCGCCCCACCCTCCCAACTTGGAGGGTGGTGCTTTTTCGCACATCAGCCTCCCCGAACAGCCTGGCCGCACCCTGCTCCAGCCTATGGCGTACCCCCCTGCCTGGCCAAATCCCGCTCCAGCCTGGCGCACCTACCTGCCTGGCCGAATCACGCTCCAGCCTGGCGCACCTACCTGCGTCACCTAACCTACTGCGCAGCCTTGACCAGACTCGGAATTCCCTAGGGTTCCTGTCATCCCTTCATCTACCCAACAGCCCCTCTCACGCCTCTCCTCCAATCCTCTCCACTCTCTCCTAGCTACACCTCACACCCTCTCTTATTGAAACCCTTCAGTAATCTAGAATTCCTCACTCTCTTCTTCCTACCTTTTCCCTAAAGTCTGACCACTTCCCATAACTGATGAACCAAACAGGAACTTGCAACACAAATTTCGAAATTAGGGCATACCTAGAGGAACAAATCGTCCAGAATTCTTGGAACAGAAGTTCCTAACTCAGGAGTTGGCTCTGATACCAATTGACACGTCCCAGCACTCATGAAACCTCTGATCTGCAAGCAAACACAAGAACACACACACAACGTGAGAAACTGAGCAGGCTGCTCACCACCCAACCATGACATCTACGGGATGTGATCCCGAATCAGGAGATGTCCCCTCCGAGCCACGAGCTGAGCTACTGGCACGAACTCCCAACCAGATCCAAACCAGCCTGGTGTCCCATACCACCAGGTGGCGCTGTGAAGCCTGGGATCTGCTATTGGGCCTTGGGCTACGCTATGATGCAGGCGCGTCTCCACAACTCAATCCACGATCAGAGATGGCACCTGGGAACAAAACTTGCTCCCATCGGCTCTCTGAGAACTGAACCCATGGGCCCCTTTTATAGACTCGGGCCCCAAGCGCCAAAAATAGCGAAGACCTCTAACCGGTTCGTACCCTTGCCACTCAACCCGAGAATCAAGCCTGCCTAGCTCTAAACCTCCCCAGGCTACCTGAGCTAGTCTTGTGTACCCAGTACACGTCAGATACCAATCCATGCACATGACATTACCTCACTGAAGACTCCCGAGGATAGCCCTAGAGTCATCTAGACGACTAGCAAAGAGCGGAGCACACATATGGTATGCACATATATCCACATGGTTTGCCAGGCACAGTATTCAAATGGACAGACTCCCCCCTTTGAGTACAGCATGAACCGCACCACTTGAGTCGATACCACGAGATGAGATCAATCATATCATATGGTTAGATCTCCTCTAGCTCCATACATCTCGAACTTGGGGGGAGAGCCCGGAGCTCCCCAGCAAGACCCAATTCTATCGCGACCACTTCCTCAGAGTGTCGGAGGAGGGATTCATCATCAAACCCCACTATCTCGAAAACAGAGGAGTCTCACATGCACTGAGGATCGCCATTGGACAAATGCAGGTTTCGTCCCACCAGCTGAGGATTGAGGCAGGAAGAGCTGCAGGTATACCAAAGAGCAACGGATCCATGTCTTATGCACACTAGGGGCGATTGAGACAAAGGAGCATTTTCTTTGTGCCTGCCCAACCCGCTGACATCCAGGAATGCTACCACTGTCACTACCTAGAGGGGAGCGGCTTCGGTCCACTCTCACAATTGCTCCACTTCCATGACCAGGGCAGCATTAGGCTGCGCCAATACACGGAGACACTACTATGACAGATGAGAGAGCAACAAGAGGTGACTAGACCACAAGATGCAAAGGCTGACCGAGGACATCGAGCTGACTTGGTACCAAAGAGAGAGAGAGAGAGAGAGAGAGAGAGAGAGACGAGGGGACGCAGAGACAACTCGCGAGACGTAGAGCGACCAAAGCACACTCTATTGAGGTTCAGCCTATCGCAGCTTTCCTCAGGGAGACTGATCGATCAAGACGAGGGGTACACTCTTGACATAGCTCAACGGATTCAAAGATTGAGGAGATGGCACCCCTCGCCACAACATGAGACAACCCGACAGACGCAGATCCAAGATATTTTCACAGCTAACCAAAGAGCCACTATGGTACCAGGTTTCAGCTTCTAAGCCCCTACTCTCAGTTTGCTTCAGTTTGTATCTTATTTTGCTCTTGCTTGAGCTCTTGAGCTCATTAGACCAGCATAGATTAGTACTCAGCAAGGGCCCTAGCACACCCTTTTCTCCAGTCCATTGAGGCTTGTATGAGTTCCTTTTTTTGTGTACTTTGTCCCATAGGCCCACGAGGCCCTCTCTCTCTCTCTCTCTCTCTCTCTCCCTCCCTCTCTCTCTCCACCCCCGAGCTGATTCCGCGAGATGAGATTAACCGCATCATACGGTTAGACCTCCTCCAACTTCACACACTTCGGACTTGGGGGGACCAGGAGTTCCCCACCAAGACCCAGCTCTACTATGACCATTTCTTGAGAGTATCGAAGGATGGCCTCATCATCAGACCCAGTATCTTGAGGACAGAGGAGTCTCACATGCACTAAGGATTGCCATTGTACAGATGCGAGTCTCCTCCCATCAGCTGAGGATCGAGGCAGGGAGAGCTGCAGGCATACCCAGAGAGCAACGGACTTGTATGCTATGCACGATGGGTCAAGTCGAGACCAAGGAGCACTTTCTTTGTATGTGTCTTGCCTACCATTGCCTTTTTCAAGAGAGACACGGGTTTGGCCCACTCTCACGACTGATCCACTTCCAGGATCAGGTCTATATTGGGCTCTACCTGGTGGAGATGCGGAGACATAGAGAGACACTACTACAATGGATCAGAGAGCAGTAGGATGCGACCACCATGTCACAAGACACTGAGGTGGATCGAGTGCAGAGGCAAGTCACCGACTTCTATGCATTTAATTAGCTCTAGGGCACTCGGAAGTAGAGGAGGAGGAGCTAGCTAACATGAGAGATAGATGGATCAGTAGAGGGAGTCGACACAACACCACAACTAGACGAGGGACACGGGGATCTCACATGCGACAGGAGACCAGAGCACAAACGATTGAGGTTTGACCTATCTCAACTCTCCTCAGAGGCGACCGACAAAGACGTGGCATTACACTTGACATAGCCCATCGGATCCAAAGAACGAGGAGACTACGCCCCCCACCACAGCGCCAAACAGCTCGATAGATGCAAATACGTGAGCTCTTTGTGTCACACCAGAGAGCTATCACGGAGCCTAGATACATGGAGCCAGAGCATGTTCTTGGAGCATTAGTCCTGAGCGCCTGACATGCCTCACTCACATTACACACTATTTGGCTTTTCTGGCCTGACTTGATATGATGTACTACATTAGTATTTCAGTTTATGTATTTTCTAGTACTCAGCGAGGGCCTTAGCGAGCCCTTCGCCCCAACCCACAGTGGCTTGTATGAGTTTACTTTGTTTTCGCATTTTTGTCCCATAGGCCCGCGAGGCCTCCCACCTCTCTCTCTGCGTGTATGTGTATGTATGTATTGTATGTTTGTGCACATGACATGCACACACACACACACATGCATTCATACATTGGTCAATGCTAGGTTAGTAGGGACACTTTTCCCCTCATTCAGGGTTTTTCCCTTTAACCACAATTAAAAGTTGAGTGACTTGGTTGAGTTAGTTGTTTGTAAGGGCTTTAACCCCAATAAGGGTGGGTTTTAGGGTTTTATACCCTTCTTCATTTCAGCCTCTCATTCTCAACATAGCAATTGACCGAGTTGTTTCTCCTCCACCGTTGTGAGTAAACCTCGTTTACATTTCTCAAAAATTGGTATTAGAGCAAGCTACCCCCTACTCCCTCGCGTCTCCCCACCCTTTGGAATCATCTGTCACAAAAAACTTCACTTTTGTCTTGAGGTACGTTGCTATCTGGCCTCGTCCGTCACCTATACAGCCTCTTCTAGAGCAATCCTAAAGATGCTGCAGTGCTGGGCGACCCATTTTGGAGGGGTTTTTCTCAGATTTTGACCTGTTGTACCTGTTTTTTAACAGGCTGCAACTGTTTAAGGTGGTTTTCAGCTGGTTCTCAAGTTCCTGAAACTGTTACACATCTATTCGACTCATCTTTGATGGTGTTTTTGCTAATTCAAGCTGCTGCAGCTGATTTGATCAAGGGTGACCTGTTCTATACAATCCTCAAGGCATTTTTTAGCTTGCTCAATAAAAGTTTTGAAGGAAAAAATGTGCACTTTCAAAAAAATCTATTGATATACTCTCAAACGATTTCACGTGCACTCTATCTGAAAGCATCTCACTAGATATGTCAAGCTGGAAGTGTGGAGAAAGATAATGCCATTGAAGCTGGTTTTTGAAAGCATGCCAAGCAGGAGTAGCTGCAAACAATGGATCCATCAAGCAAGAGTGTTGTTTAGTCCCCCTTTTTTTGCTCTATGGGCTCCTCAAATGAAAAGTACTTATCCAAATTCCTAATCTTACTATGTAGAACTTCGATATTGTAATCTCTCTTGTACTTCTCACGACCATCTGCTACAAATGGTGGCAAGCTTCTGGCGATTAGGGCTAAGCTAGATCTATAAGACTACTAGTTGTGAGCTCTCCTTAACAAGACGTTCATGGACACTGCCACCTGATTAGCATAGCAGATCCGGCCATCTATCAAGGCCCTATGTAGAGAATAGTCTGCCAAAGGCGAGCCAATGCTCATGGTATCAAATACATACACATGTTATATTCTTCCACGCCATGAATATGCTAGAGTGAGCCCAAGAAGAAGAAAACATGTCAAGCCTTGAGAATACAGCAGGCACCTTTTCATGTATAACTAGAGCCAATGTCTCCATGCATAGTGGTTCATCTATCACAGAGTCTTTCAATTAAGTTTAGTTCAAATATTGTTTTGTGCATGTAACTATGGGATTTTATCTCATAACTTTCCAAACTTTTACAGCCCTGCCACAGCTCCTAATGTGTTTTAATGATTGTATTAGATTCATCTGTACACAAGAACTCTGCATAAATGACGCTTACCTCTTGTTCTTGAGAGCAAGAAAAATATCTGAAGCACTAGCCGTTGCAGTCTGTTGAGCTGATGGAGAAGCAGGGGAATACGGCCTGAGCTCACTACTCTGACTTGTTGCTGCAGTCGTGCTTGAAGCTCCAGATGGAGCTACTTCCAAACCTGGTTGCAAGTTTGGATACCACGACGCTGCTGGAAAATGTGGCTGTTGAGAACCATTCCTGCAGCAGAACCAGGACAAGTAGTTCAACCGGTCAATCCTTCAGATCGCATCTTCCTCCTTACATACTCTTCGCTTTCTCACTTTCACAAAAAGATTTTGCCGTTAATTATCCCAATGGCTATGGACATAAACAGCAAACAAATGACAAGTGCCTCCAGCAATCGCACGAGGTTAGGAGTTGTAATTTGAATGCGAGTTATTAAAGTTGAAATAAGGTTACCGCGCTATAACAATACATGCTTGAAACTTTGAATGGCCTTTTTTAAAAACGAAGTCATAGCTCCAAACTAAAAGTACAGCGAGTGCTAACTACATTGGATAAACAGTATAATTTCTTGTTTGCATGTGAACTTAGATATTCATCTGACTCACTGGACTGAGTCACAAAAAGGCGTACTGTCCAATGTGAATTTTCACACAAGAAAATAGCCCAAGGAATCGACGCAAGAGGAAGAATATACCGGTTGACAGTCACAAAACTAAATACTAATAATTGTGATCCTTCTACACCATCCACCCTCATCCTTGCTTTTCTCCATAATGCTAAAATGATATTGTCATTTATTGCCATGTTTCTACTAAATTGGGATATCACACAAGATACTGTGACCAAACGCACCAGGAATAAGGACAACATGTAGCACATTCAAAAGAAAATAACACGCGTGCCATGAACACATCTCGCAGACAGTTAGTTTCCTATCTTCCAGTGAGAGCCGGAGCCCTAAGCAAATATTTACGCACGTATTTACCTATACTGTAAAACAAAGCGCTTCGTAACCACAAAAAAGGGCAGACAGAGGAAGAGAGATTCAGCGTCACGGGGAAAGAAGGGGCAAATGAGGAAAAACAAAAAATCATGGAAGCGGCAATGGCAAGACTTACGGGTATGATCGATACATGATGAAGCTAAGATCGCGGAAGGACAGAAAAAGGGAAAAGAATCTGGAGATAGGGCAGATCAACAAAAGATGGCTGCAGGAATGAAGAGGCAGATCAACAAAAGATGGCTGCAGAGATCAAGAGTGCTATGGCGATGCCTCACAAAATGAAACACACGACTATAAGAAGCAGACTCTTTGCCAACATTAAAGCCCTTTTACACCCAGCCCTTCCCTGAAAGTACCCTCGCACCCATTCCTCGGTCAAACGACACGCCTTGCCACGTGGCTCGTCTGGGGACCTCTATTTTGGCCCTACTCTCTCCAGCTCGTCGCAACCAAGTTTTCGCTCCCGAACTGCCACATCTACAGCCAACTCTCTAAATCAACAGCCAAACCATTCTCTGAAATTGCTCGCCGCTTGCCCATGAAGCAACCAAGTTTTTCCCCTCCACAATCGCCATGTGTGAATCCAAATTGAAAATTTGGTGCCCACCTGGTTTGCAAACCACCCCCTTCTCGTGAACAAGTCTAAGAGTGTTTATAAACTGTCGCAACACGCGGACATGCTCGGGATCACGAACGAGGAAGGTTGCCCACAATCCAGGGCCCAAATGTATTCAATGCATGCCCACAAATCATGGACGAGCAAGATTGCCCAACCCACGTCTGTCAATGCACCATGGGCAAGTCACGGTGCATGTAGTCTATAAACACCTTAAGGGACTATGGGGAGAGGATTGTTTCTTTAGTCCAAAGGGCCTCCATGTTTTTCCTTTATATTTGGTCAAGCTAGCTTTGTTACAAAGGTTATAAGTGTTTTAAATGGCTTTAAAGTGCAGCTAGCTTAGTCTTATTGTTATTCATCTATTGACCTTATTTTTATAGCACCATTTTGATAGGCATTATGTCACTCGATCATCCATTGTTTTACCTTGCTAAGTTTAAGTACACTCGTGCCTATTAGAGCTTATCATCTCCCATGTTCTATGTTCTGCCAAAGGTGGTATTTTTGGCTCTTTATGGTCATTATGGTTAGTTCCCATGAGTGCAGTGGGATGTGCTCCTTACTCTTATTCTTCCTATGGCCTATGCATCAATAAATTTAGTGGTAAAGTTCTTGGATTTAACAAACTGTTATCTATTTCCAGTTTCCAAGTTAATGTGTAGTTCCTTTAAAGGGTCGCCCCCATGGGTAAAGGCATACACATGGGCATTCATACTCTCTTGTTTATCATAGATAGCTGCTAAACCAATAGTCCATCAAGACAAAATAAGGATTCATTTCTTTCCTTTTTTGTGAAAAGAGATTATATTCATAGGAATAAGCTCCTTGATTGGAATGTTGGATGCAAGTACATCTTCATAAAAAGGACTAATCCCTTCTTCCGATGTGTGACACACAAGGCAAACATAGGGCAAGTGGGCATCTTCTTTTGCTCTACTATTAATTCCTTAAAAAAGAGAGGCCATGTGACATACAAGCTAAAATGCACAGCAAGCATCTTCTTTTACTTATAATATTTTCCCTCAAACAAAAGGGGGGAGTAGGTATCCGAACACTTGCAAATTAATTGTAGGGATATGGATTTGAACAAAAGCCAATAGGCAATCCCTCCCTAAATAGCTGGAATCAAGGAAAGGTCCCACATCTTAGTAAGCCATGCATTTGATTGACAGAGCATAGTAACCCCTTTACTTTCCACTTTATGGTACCAATCATAAAAAGGTGGTAGGTAGATTGTTTATCGGATAAAGGGATAGTTTCTTATATTTGTATTTGATGATAATGGACAAATGTACAATCCATGTGCACATGCCAATTCTAAGCCTCCACATATCTTTAAATTCAAGTTATATTAAATAACTCCCTTGGAAATATGTACATACCTAGACATCTCCCCTAGAAATATGTACCAAAGATCAAGGACAACTCAATCATGTACTTCACCATGGCATTCCTAAAATCCAAGTCCCATTACTTCCATGGCTTTGACCGTTCCTTGGATTCCATTGCTTCCATGGTTTTGAACATTTCTTGGAAATAGCTTAATTTCCTAGCTTCGTCTAGGCATGCTCTTATTTGTTTACAACAAACCTATGTAAGGTGCATCTACACGTGTGCATGTCTTGTGCATGTGTGGGTGTGTGTTTATATGTGACCACATGCATGTGATGCATGCATGTCTACTTAAATGCATGTGTCTAGTAAGCGCATATACATGTGTGGGTGCATGTGCATTAAGAGAAAGAGAGAGAGGGATTAATATTCATATGTATGTATCTCTTTACTTATTTTTTATTAGTATATATTTTTATGTTTATATACATATATGTTTACATTTACATTTATACCCACATGTATTTTTGTGTGCATGCATGTGCACGTGCATGTGTGCATCCATCCATGCGTGTGTGTACATGTACATAAATGTACACATCTCTCTCTCTCTCTCTCTCTCTCTCTCTCTCTCTCTCTCTCTCTCTCTCTCCACATGTATATAAGCCATCCTTTCTCACCAAGTTTTGTAAGACTCGTGTGGGTCTTGGTGGTTCAGGTTCAAAAAGAAAAAATAAAGAGTATATAGTGCTTTTAGAGGTTAGTTAGAGGAAAAGTAGAGAGAAAGTTAGTTAGTTAGAAGAATAGTAAAACCATTTAGGAGGGGTAGGCTTAAATTTGTAAGGTTGAAGGGAAGTGAGATAGGTTAGAGAAGTAAGAGGAACATTATGAACCATTTAGGAGGGGTAGGCTATAAATTTGTGAGGCTGAAGGGAAGTGAGATAGGTTAGAGAAATAAAAGGAACATTAGTGAAGCGGGAAGAGGGGGGGGGTTAAAGGGTTAGTGAAAAAGCAATAAGTGAGAAGGGGGGTGTATAATGACATGTGTCAAGATGGTAAGGGAGAAGCATGAGAAAATTGACGCAAGCAAGTCGAAAGAAGAGAATCGCTAGCGATGGACAACGATGGAGGCGGCAGAATGGCTTGGGAGCATCAGTCAAGGACGGGATGTGAGTGGTGTTAGAGGTTCATAGGCTGCTACACAGTGCAAAGTAGCATCGTGCAATGATGGGCAAGGCAGAGATAGAGCAACAGGCAAGGCGGACAAAACACAGAGAGGGGGTTTAAATAACCAGTTGGTCTTAACCAACAGGGAAGAAAGCTCAGTCGGCATAGAGGGAGAGGGAAAGTCAAGGAGGAAGAAGTTGGTGGGTCGGGAGGGTAGGTAGTCAAGATGGTGGTCAGGATTTGAGGCGATTAGTAGTCACAGAAAATGGAATTGAATAGTCGGGGGAGGAGCTTGGGTTAGGGAGTAGTTAGGGAGTAGAGGTAGGTAGAAGTATAGTAAGGTGAGTAGAGGTGTGGTGGTTAGGGAGAGAGGTAGAAGTGTAGAGAGAGAGAGAGAGACAGTGGGGGGGAGGAAAGAGAGAGAGGGGGGGTTAAAAAGTAGAGAGAGGGGATAAGTAGAGAGGGAGCCAAGAGGTGAAGACGGAGAGGTTAGGTAGAGAAAGAGGGGGAAATTGGAGAGAGATGGGGAGAAAAGTTAGGAAGTGTAAAACAAAAGGGAGTAAGGATAGAAAGTGTGTGTGTGTGTGTGTGTAGCAAAAAAAAAACAAGGGGGAGAAATTTTAGGAAAACATTAATTGAGAAAATTTAAGCAAAAAATAGTAATAAATAATTAGGAAAAAATTAGAGGGAGTGTAATTAAGCTAGGGCATGAAAGGAAAAATTAGGACTATGAAAAATTAATAGAGAACTATGAAATTTTAGAAATAATTAGGAAGAATATAATGAGCTAGATTAGGGGAGAAGAGAAGGGATAAGTTGGGAAAGGGAGAGGATTTTTAGGGGAAATTAGGTAAAAGAGAAGGAAGAAGGGTATAGAGAGAGTCATGGGACTTTTGAGAGAGGGAGAGGGGAGAGGTAGTTTTTTTTTTAAAAGGGTTTTCAAAAGGACTTTAAAGGCAAGAACAGTAATTTGCAAGGACAAAAGAGAGAACGAGGATTGTGTGTGTATGTGTGTGTAATTCCACCCAAAAAGAAAATGTGTGTGTGTGTGTGTAATTCCACCAAAAAAAAAAATTTGTGTGTGTGTGTGTGTGTGTGTGTGTGTGTGTGTGTGGTAGACAAGACAACAACCCCTTTTGTAGAGTTAAAAGACAAAGGAGTCACGAAAAAGGATAGAAAGAGAACATCATGGAGTAAAGGAAGTGCTTGAGTGAGTAGGTAAAACACCTACGAAATTGTTTTAAAAACTATGTAATAGTTTAATTGATAAGGAGTGCTAGTAATGCTTTTGCAAAAAATATTTTTTTCCAAAAAAATTAAAGCCAGTGAAGTCCTCACAAGCATCTCTTTTATTGAAGAGGAGAATCTACATACCTGCCACCATCCAACAAGAAAACATGGTAAGAACCAGATTAACTTTGATTGGGAAGACTAGTGTCATAAACACTCCTCCCTTGTTATCGGGGCGACAGTAAAAAAGTAGCTTAAACACAGACTTACTCAACTAGTTAATGGTGTTAAATCTATAGTATGGTGGGTTTATAACCAATGGAGTGGGGTAAGTCAACTCTGATGAATAAGCTAGGGTAAGTTACTTTGGGGAAGGATGGAGAGGAAGGGAACAATGTACTAAAAATTTTGATCAAAGTTTTGAGAACTTGGAAGGTGGGAAATTTTATTTGAGGGAAATTGTAAGGGGAAACAATTATAGTTTAAGGGAAGATGGAGGAGGAAATTTAGAAAACGGAGTATATCAAAGGCAACTAAATAAATAGAATGGGGGAGGGAATAAGGGAAAGGGAATAAGTGAGAGGGAGGAAAAACAACAAGTAAGAGGGGGAATCTTGAAGGTAGTTTAGAGGAAAGGGGGAGGGAGAACTTGGAACGAGTTAGTTTTAAAGGCTAAAGAAAGTGGGTGGGGAGGGGGTTAAGGGGGATATATACATTATGAACATAAAGAGATAGATAAATAAGTTAGGATAATAGAGAAAATGGAGGGAGAGTTTGAAGAATATTAGGGGTAAGGAGGGATAGAAAAGAACGAAAAAACCCTATGTTAAAAATATCTAAAATTAGAGAGGGAAGTTGAAGAAGATTAAGGGGGAGTGGGGAGCAAAAAACTGAGTAGGAGTAGTGTGACGTTTACTTTTTTAAAAAAAGGTTTTTAGTGCTAAAAGAAAAGTGATAATGAGATAAAGAATTAACTACAAGGGGAGGAAAATAAAGGGAAAATTAAGGATAGTTTTTAGGAATAGAGAGGGGGGGGATTTAACTAAAAAGAGCTTAGGGAGTGTGGTAAGTCTATAGAAGGGGGAAGAGATTAAAATAATGAGGGAGGGAAGGAATAGAGACGAGGAGGGTGAGAAATTTGTTTTTTGCTTTTAAATTAAGGAATTAGTGAGGTGAAGGGGGCATAAAGATAGGATTTAGACTTAAGAGAAAAACCAAGAAACAAACAGTTAAAAGACAATAAAAGAAGGTAATGAAATGAATGTGGGTCGGGGGGCAGGGGACGTACTAAGGAATAATAAGTGAAAAGACAGACGAAGATTGTGCCATGTGTAAAAATGAAGAGTACCTAGCAATCCATGTCAAGGGTCACATGTACCCAAAGAAGGCGCGTGCTGTGGAAAAAAGACGAGATAGAAACAGTGCACTGCGTAGTCAAAAAACAGGCCTAGAGGTAGTGCAGCACTAAAGGAACTGGAGGCTTTGAAGGCACTGAAGGTACGGGGGATTAGAGAGAACTCGAGGGGAACCAAGGAAATCGGCACGAGAGGCGAGACAACGAATGATTTGCACGGGAGGCTACTAGCACAGGAGGTGAGGCGAAAGTGGGCGAACAGTTGCGGAGGCTGTCAAAAGTGATTTGCAAGAAATAGGCATGAGTGGGTAGGCGAGGGAGGCAAGGAGTGAACGGGAGGAAATAACATAGAGGAAAATGTACTTTATAGGCGAGGGAGTGTATAGGTCAAGGAAGGGGGGTCGGGATATAGAGAGTCAAGGAAATGAAGAGCCAGGTTTTGGGTTGGTTAGGAAGTAGTTAGCGGAGAGCGTTGAAGTAAATAGGTTTAGTTAGGGAGTTTAATTAAAGGGGGTTAGGAAGTTTAACTAAGTTGAACTAATAAAAGAATAAAATAAATACATAAATAAGAAATACAAGGAGATTTTTAAAATAATAGAAATAAAGGAAGAATAGAGGTCTCAAAAATTAAGAGAAATAAAGGAAGAATATAGGGGAGATAAAGGAAATTAAGAGAGATTAATTAATAGAGTTTAAAGGATAGGTAATAGGGAAGAAATTACTAGTTATTTTTTCTTTAATAACAAAAGGAAAATAGGGAGAGTATAGGGAGAGCGTTTTTAGAGAAAAAAGGGATTAAAAAATTTGGATAGTTTACGGGAATAAATTGGGGTAATAAAGGGAATAAGTAAAAAATTAGGGGGGTTGGGAGGGAGGGGGGGTTGTAAGGTGGGAAGACAAGGGAGCCAAGGTTAAACAAAAGGGAGGAAGGGGTAGGAAGTGTGTGTGTGTGTGTGTGTAGATTTACAACAAAAAAAAAGTGTGTGTGTGTGTTTGATTCCTAGGAATCACTTTGAATGAGTCAACTTGCTCCTTGGCATTGGTGCTACAAAGTAAAAAAACCTCTCTCTCTCTCTCTCTATACACACACACACACACACACACACATACACACATATACAATCACGTATATATATGTGTGTCTATATATATATATATATATATAAAACTGCAAATTTAAACTAAAGAAAGACAAAAAGATATAAAAATGATTAAAGAATTTTTTAAAACTAGAGGAGAGAAAGACCACACTCAAGAATAAATAAAGAAGCGAGAAATATCAACCTCTTGAAAGAAAGGAGATTGAATTAAACACTAAAAGCTAGAAGACTTACCAAGCAAATCAGTCGATTCTCAATCTGTCACTAGGTTGAAATGAGAAGAAATTAGACTCCAAAACAAATGGAGCACCAAGAAGAAATTAGAGCAAACCACTCGGATCACAACAGAGCACACCAACCAATAACAAGGAAAGCCTAGAAGAGGAGGACCAAGAGCTCAAGGGTGATGGACCAAGGATCTCACCAACAAGGAAGCCATGCGAAACAAGGAGCTCATGGAGTAAGACGACTAATACTATGAAGATAGATTAGTGCCCAAAGCTTTATAAGCTCTTTACTTATTGAGATGAGCAAATCCTCATTAGACTAGAGGAAACTGCTCAACACCCAGACTGGTGCAAGAACAAAGAAAAGCAAGCCATAGAGAGCAAATTAGTTCTACATGAAGCTTAGCATGAAGGTGAAACTAAGGAAAGATATGCACGGATGCTCATTCAGTCACATGCCCATAAAATATCACTCCAAAAAACAAGCTTCAAGAAATAAAAGTAACAGACAGTCTTGAGAAATCAACCAACCCATTGAAAACATCAAGATAGGGATACAATAATCAAACAACCACCACTTTAGCAGATGTGATCTCTTACAATGAAAAAAACTTATGGCTTTTAGAAGTATGAGGCATCAACTTGAGGCCACAAAATGGGCTGGAAGACTATCATTGAAGAAGCTGGTAGAATCACGCACAAAGAACAACACCTTTGACTGCACCAGACAATTGAGAAATAGCTCCAAACTCTTGATAATCTCCATGTTCTCGTGAACCAAAACGGAAAGGTACGCACAAAACAAAACTTGACCAATCGGAAGAAAAGAAGATCATAATGATATGAGTGAAGACCCACACGATGAGATCTGACCAATAGGCAAGCCAGTATAGCTGAAGACACTTCACAGAAGAAACCAAGATAAACACTTCCATGGCAACGAGCATTCCAGTCCTCAACTGACTAGAAGATGCTCGGAACTCACTAAAGGGACCAAAACGAATGAACTAGCCTACTGACTCCGAAAGCAAACACACACCACTTATCTTCATAATATTATTGCAACTTTGTCTTATACAATAGCACTACTAGGACGTTTAACTGCCCACACAAGGTCAAAGATTAATTATTTCTTTAAAAAAACTCCCATTATTCATAAGAATGATGATTAATAACCTTGTGCACATTAAAGTTCATTAGATTGTTAATGAGACTCATTCATCAAACTTAAATCATTACAAGCTTAGTATTTATAATCAACTACAAAGTAGAGGAGCTTAGTTTTGGTTTCTAAAGTAAAGATCTAAGGGGTGGAGTATACTTCTAGCTGAAAGCAAAAGAGTCGAAAGCGTGGAGAGTGTTGGAATTAGTGTATCTCTAAAAAGAGAATTTTAGTTAAAATTTTATTAGAATAAAGAACATGAAAGTAATTTGATCTTTTCTTCTTTCGAATAGATTAAAAATGAAATAAACCATTATTGAGTAATTTTATGGAATGTACATCCGGGATCTCATCAAATGGAGTGCTCTGCAAAAGAAAACACATTGGAGATGATCAGTGTTTATCCTAGTCAATGGAGTAGTGTGAAGTATCATCATTATCAGGTGCTTTTCTTTTGGGAGTAGAAGTGGCGGAGGACTCCGGTTGGGAATCTTTGACATGAGAGGCTAAAGAAGGGTTGCTAAGAGGGGTAAAAGGGGTAAATTTATAAAATTTGGGGGTGTATTTTGGGGGGGAAGTATGCCTTCTTTTGGGTAAAGGGGGAGTCAATTTGGCAGTAGAGGACAAGGAAAGAATGTTAAGGGCGAGGGAGGGACTTGGGAGGTTGAGAAAAGAAGAGGGAAGTGAGAAGTCGATGGAGAGAGACAAGGATTTTGCCATTTCAAGGAGTAGGATCCTGAAGTGGTAAAACATGACAAGGGAGAAAATCACCTCTTTGGGTAATTGTGCCATCTAGTTTAAGAAGGCAACAAATTTTTCTTGTAGGGAACCAATAGGAAAAAAGAGATCCAAATGGTTGAGTATATACCATACCACATGGTCAAACCATAGGATAGAGGATTTGGAGGGCATGTTTGTTTTCTTTATGAGACAAGTGCACTTTATGTAAGGCCTGAAGACGTTCCAAAAGTTCTTGACATAAAAGTTGTCACCTCTGGTAGAAGAGTCGACATCATTTCGAGTGGCACCTTTTGAACGAAAGAAGAACCACATTTAGAATGGTCAATAGAGTTTAGGAAGAAGTGGGAGTTAAGAAAGTAATTTGAATTTAGATGTTGACTTCCCTAGTAGGCATCTTGCTTGCATAGTAGGGAACCAATAGGAAAAAATAGATCCAAATGTTTGAGTATATATCAGACCACATGTTCAAACCATAGGATATAGGAGTTGCAGGACATGTTTGTTTTCTTTATGAGACAAGTGCACTTTATGTAAGGCATGAAAACGTTCCAACATTTCTTGACATAAAAGTTATTGTCTTTGGTAGGTAAGCCGAGGCCCCCGACATCATTTTGAGTGGCACATTTTGAACAAAAGAAGTCCGCTTTGGTGGAACCACATTTAGAATGGTCAATAGAGTTTAGGAAGAAGTGGGAGTTAAAAAAGTAATTTGAATTTAGATGTTGACATCCCTTGTAGGCATCTTGCTTGCATTGTTCCACCTCTTTTGAAGAGAGGTTACAAATCAAGGCAAGCGAGGGTATGGAAAAGGGTGCAAGAGAGCTAAAATTATCCGGAAACCAGATTTTGTGATCCAAAACTAGAACCTTCATTTCTATGTGTCTAAGAGGAAGAAGGGGAACACATGAAGCAAAACTTTTAAGCTCTCTATTGTTGAGGGGCTTTGGTGGTTGAGAGAGGGACTAAGAAAATGTTTCGAAGGAAGCTATATCTTCAAGAGAAAGGAGGTCAAGATTTATAAAGCTGTGAAAATTTGAATTAGCAGGAGCTAACACGACAGGGATGGGGAGGGGAAAGGCACCCTTGAGGACACGGATGTTGTTGCGAGGCCAGGGAGGATGGTATGGTAATCATTCAAAGCCTTTGTGTTGTTGAGATTGATAGAGGCTAGGTTTGTGGCAACTTTTTCAAGTCTCGCAAGGGCACCATCGCTTTTGCTTTGTGGGAATTTGAGAAGCTTAATCCAATCATTAAGGAAAAGCGTTTTAATGAGCAAAGGAGTGTTCTTTGCAAGAGCCTCAATATCATACATTCTAATGAATGAAAAGAACTTAGGTTTTTGGAAACACGAGAGTACTGCTTGAGTCATAGGAGAGGGAGTGGGGAGAGGAGTGTTGAGTGACTTGCACTGGAGTGTAGTATCCCAAGAGTATTTCTGTAAAGATAAAAAATGAATTACTAACAAAAAAATTATGTACAACATTAGGAAAGAAAAGCCAATTCAATGAAAGGAGTCAAGAGGCTAAGAAGCCTTGATGACTAAAGTGTACTATGTTCAACTGTCGAGAGTTGCAAGGGAAACAGACGTGTGTGGTAGACAAGAAAACAACCCCTTTTGCATAGTTAAAAGACAAAGGGGTCACGGAAAAGGATAGAAAGAGAACATTATGGAGTAAAGGAAGTGCTTAAGTGAGTAGGTAAAACAACTACCAAATTGTATTTAGAAAAATGTAAGAGTTTAATTGATAAGGAGTGCTAGTATTGGTTTAGCAAAAAAAAAAAAAAGCAAAAAAATTAAAGCCGATGAAGTCCAGACAAGCATCTCTTTTATTGAAGAGGAGAATCTGCATTCCTGCCACCATCCAACAAGAAAACACGGTAAGAACCAGCTTAATTTTGATTGGGAAGACTCATGTCATAAATACTTCTTTGTTATAAGGGTCACAGTAAAAAATTAGCTTAAACACAGACTTACTCAGCTAGTTAGTGGTGTTAAATGTGTAGAACGGTGGGTTTAGAACCAATGGAGTGGGGTGAGTCAACTATGATGAATAAGCTAGGGTAAATTACTTTGGGGAAGAACGAAGGGGAAGAAAACAATGTACTAAAAAATTTAATCAAAGTTTTGAGAACCTGGAAGGTGGGAAATTTTATTTGAGGGAAATTGTAAGGGGAAACAATTATATTTTAAGGGAAGATGAAGGAGGAAATTTAGAAAAGGAACTATATGAGAGGCAACTAAATAAATAGAATGGGCGAGGGAATAAGGGAAAGGGAATAAGTGAGAGGGAGGAAAAACAATAAGTAAGACAGGGAATCTTGAAGGTAGTTTAGAGGAAAGGGGGAGGGAGAACTTGGAACGAGTTAGTTTTAAAATCTAAAGAAATAGTGGGTGGGGAGGGGGTTAAGGGGGATAGATAGATTATGAACATAAAGACATAGATAAATAAATTAGGATAATAGAGAAAATGGAGGGGGAGTTTGAAGAATATTAGGGGTAAGGACGGATAGAAAATAAAGAAAAAACCTTATGTTAAAAATATCTAAAATTAGAGAGGGAAGTTGAAGAAGATTAAGGAGAAGTGGGGGACAAAAATCTGAGTAGGAGTAGTGTGACCGTTTACTACGTTTTGTTAAGGTTTTTAAAGCTAAAAGAAAAGTGATAATGAGATAAAGAATTAACAAGAAGGGGAGGAAAATAAACGAAAAATTAAGGATAGCTTTTAGGAATAGAGAGGGGGGGGATTTAACTAAAAAGAGCCTAGGGAGGGCAGTCTATAGAAGGGGGAAGAGATTAGAATAATGGGGGAGGGAAGAAATGGAGACGAGGAGGTTGAGAAATTTGTTTTTCCCTTTTAAATTAAGGAATTAGTGAGGTGAAGGAGGCATAAAGATAGGATTTAGACTTAAGAGAAAAATCGAGAAACAAAGTGTTAAAAAACACAGAAGGTAATGAAATGAATTTGGGTGGGGGGGGACGTACTAAGGAATAATAAGTGAAAAGACAGACGAAGATCATGCCACCTACAAAAATGAAGAGTACCTGGCAATGCATGTCAAGACATGTACCCAAAGAAGGTGCGTGCTGCGAAAAAAGAGACAAAACCGGGATAGAAACATTGCACTGTGTAGTCAGAAAATGGGCCTCGAGATACTACAGGACTGAAGGAACTAGAGGCTTTGAAGGTATGAGGGATTAGAGAGAACTCGAGGGGCGAACCAAGGAAACCAGCATGAGAGGCAAGACAACAAATGATTTACATGGGAGGCAACTAGCATAGGAGGCGAGGTGAAAGCAAGCGGATAGTCACAGGGGCTATCGGAAGTGATTTTTAGGAAATAGGCATGAGTGGGTAGGTGACGGAGGCAAGGAGAGAATGGGAGGAATTAGCATAGAGGAGGAGGTACTTTATAGGCAAAACTCATGCAAGGGACGACAACGAATGAGCTAGCATGCCGACTCTAAGAGTAAACAAACACCACCACCACTTTAGCAACTCACTCTTGAAGTGAAACATCAGGTAGGCTACACCGTGAAGGAATTTCCACTTGAAGCATACTCCTTAGAGCACATTGTGATTGAGATAAAAAAAAATCCTTAGTTCATCTAGCGCTTAATTAATTAACCAATCTTTTCTAAATATCTTCATAATATTATCACACCTTTGTCTTATACAATAGCACTACTAGGACGTTCACCTGTCCACACAAGGTCAAAGATTAATTATATCTTTAAAAAAAACTCCCATTATTCATAAGAATGATGATTAATAATCTTGTGCACATTAAAGTTCATAAGATTGTTAACAAGGCTCATTTATCTAACTTAAATCATTACAAGCTTAGTGATTTAAAATCAAATACAAAGTAGAGGAGCTTAGTTTTGGTTTCTAAAGTAAAGATCTAAGGGGTGGAGTATACTTCTAGCTGAAAGTAAAAGAGTCGAAAGTGTGGAGGGTGTCAGAATCAATGTGAAAGTGTAGCAACGATGTATCTCTAAAAAGAGATCTAGGGGGGATTTTAGTTAAAATTTTATTAGCATAAGAACATGAAAGTAATTTGATCTTTTCTTCTTTGGAATAGACTGAAAATGAAATAAATCATTATTGAGTACTTTTATGGAATGTACCTTGGGATCATCCGATGGAGCGCTTTGCAAAAGAAAACACGTTGGAGATGATCAGTGTTTATCCCAGTCGATAGAGTAGTGTGAAGTATCATCATTATCAAGTGTTTTTCTTTTGGGAGTAGAAGTGGTGGAGGACTTTGGTCTAGAATCTTTGATATGAGAGGCGAAAGACAGGTTGCTAAGAGGGGTAGAAGGGGTGAATTTTTGAAATTTGGGGGTGTATTTTGGGGGGGGACTATGCCTTCTTTTGGGTAAAGGGGGAGTCAATTTGGGAGTAGAGGAAAGGAAAAGAATGTTAAGGGCGAGGGAGGGACTTAGGAGGTTGAGAAAAGAAGAGGGGAGTGAGAAATCGACAGAGGCAAACAGGGAATTTGCCATTTCAAGGAGTAGGATCCTGAAGTGGTAAAACATGGCAAGGGAGAAAATCACCTCTTTGGGTAATTGCACCATCTAGTTTAAGAAGGCAAATAATTTTGCTTGTAGGGAACCAATAGGAAAAAACAGATCCAAATGGTTGAGTATATACCAAACCACATGATCAAACCATAGGATAGAGGATTTGCAGGATATGTTTGTTTTCTTTATGAGACAAGTGCACTTTATGTAAGGCCTGAAGAGGTTCCAATAGTTCTTGACATAAAAGTTGTCATCTTTGGTAGAAAAGCTGGGGCCCACCGGCATCATTTTGAGTGGCACATTTTGAACAAAAGAAGATCTCTTTGGTGGAACCACATTTATAATGGTTAGTAGAGTTTAGGAAGAAGTGGGAGTTAAAAAAGTAATTTGAATTTAGATGTTGACATCCCTAGTAGGCATCTTGCTTGCATTGTTCCACCTCTTTTGTACTAGGACGTTTGCCTACCCACACAAGGTCAAAGATTAATTATTTCTTAAAAAAAAACTCCCATTATTCATAAGAATGATGATTAATAATCTTGTGCACATTAAAGTTCATTAGATTGTTTATGAGACTCATTTATCAAACTTAAACCATTACAAGCTTAGTATTTATAATCATCTACAAAGTAGAGGAGAAATTCCTTCTTACTAACTTTAAAATCCACCTTTAAAAACAAAAAATAATAAATAAACCTCCTATACAAGAAAAAGGTCCAAACTTACCAATCTTTCAAAATCTTTAAAGCCCCTTTATTCAAAGAGAAATTTAATCAAGCGTAAAAAAAAAACGTTGCAAAAGTACTCTTAGAACAACTATCTAAAAGTCAATGAAAGACAACCAAAGCAATTACCTCTATAACTAATTTATATGCATAAAATATGATTCAAAACACTGTAGCCTTTGAAATATAGGGCATCTATAGCATTTATAATTTTCCTAATTATTATCTAAGAATATCACCCAACATACTAATCCACCCACCCGCCATTCATTAATAATTCTTGGCAAACCTTAGACCTTACATAATTGTAGAAGTTACAAATATATCTATTATTCCTAAAATTACACCCCAAATAATAAATATAATGTCTCAACCTTGGAAATACCCCTTAAGTAAGACGAGGTCTAGTAGTCCTTTCACAAGCAAGAGAATTATTACCTTTAAGCAGACCAATATCTAAAAGGAAGAAACTTACATGAATAAATATAGAGTATGTACACTTGACATTCATTTAATTCAACTCATGAGTCTTACTTTAAAACAACCTTACCCACTAAAACATAATGAGCATGGCTCATAAAGCATTTTACTGACCTATATCACAAATGACTTTACTCAGAAATATCATAAAAATCTATGTAGCCATCCAAACCCAAACTCCGTGAATCCAAAAGTGGCATAGTAAGATGTATATAAAATATGTTTCTGTAGCAATATAAAATGTTGACAATGGATATTATGTGAAAAACATCCATCGTTCACGTAGTAGGCATGAAAGTTCATTGAACTTTGTAAAAATTCATAGGGTGGAGTCTGATCCTTCACACCCCATGACACACACTTAGTCGTGGTCTTCTATAGTTGCATTGCATTCTCCACATTTTTTTTAAAGCAAAAAAAAGTGGTTATATTAATATAAAAAACGTTTGTACATCATAAGAGTTATCCTTCTTGTAATCTAACTAAGTCATCAGTTGTAAATACAAACAAAAAACCTGAGAACAGCCAGTAACTAGGTGATAAAAGCATGTAGTAGGCATGCATGACATTTTAGGTCCTCCTATAAATGCATGAGGGGACCTAAAATGAGAAACTTTGAGCAGTAGCATGAGAAGCATATGAACCCTGAGCATTGGTGGTAGTAGCAGCACGAGGGAACACCCTGTAAAGGGTCGATAGAAATATCTTGATCATGAGATGAAACACCTGGTGTCTAGTCTGCAATATCTGAGGAGGGGTATTGAGCAATAGATCCTTGAGCAACATTGTCTTGAGCAGAGGTATGAATAGCTTCAGCTTGAGAGGGTGATTTCCTATGAAGGTAATGAGGTGGCTTGTCATGTTTTTCTTTCAAAGTACATCTGCTTATATGGTCAGTTAGATCTTTACTCAACTTGGTGTGCTCAAGGTTGTATGCACTTATTTGGAAGTCCAATCTCCTTTTTTCCTATTCAACTATACAATAAATAGAGCTTTAGTAAGCATCTGCACATCATTAAATTGGAAGTTGTTCCTAGATATCCAAATATACCATAAAGCATGAGCTCTTATCCAAAACCAAAGCCCTTGCTTGGTCTGAAATGCATCCCCTAACAAAATGGCCTTCTAGCTAACTAGCTCCCCAATTTCTATCTATATATACTTCCATACCTTTCTAGTATGGGGGCAAGCAACAAACAATGAAAAATGTCTTCAAGAACACTACAGCAACTTTTGCATCCCCTCTCCCTATTCTAAGACCTATTGCATTAGTCCACATAGCTTTATATAAAATAATCCAAGCTAGGCATGGCATCTTTTCATGGACCTGCTTGGTCCATACCTTCCCAAACCTTTCATGCAACTTTTCTCTGTTGTCCTACAGTATCCATCTAGTATTCTGAGTTCTGAAAAGATCTTCCATTTTAGAGGATGGAGTGGGGATTGGAAGCAGTGCAGAGCTTCCTACCCAGCTAAACTCTCTATGATATATTAGGAAGGTACAACCTTTCCAACAAATATTCCCTTGACAAAGCTCAAATTTGCTTAGAATCAGTGCGGCACTGATTGGTTAAGGCAAATTCTCTTCTGATTTCTTGCCAGGTCTTCCATCTTAATTGATCCTTATTCCAAAGTTGGGCCCAAGTTTGTAGTCCTTTTTTTAAGAGGATGTTGGCTAGAAATAAATGTTCATCTATGAGTTGAGCTTCCCTAAATATAGCTAAGACCCATATAGAATCAGTTGCCATAAGGGCTCCTTTGCCAAAAAAATTAAAAAAGGCTTTTATCTCCTTAAAGGCTTTCCAAAAAGATTGCCAAAGGGAACTCCCCTTAGCCTTACAAGGATCATGGTTGCGTACATCAAAGAGAATGGGTCAATTCTTCCTTGTAAGGGCTTTAATTGGTCTGACCTATTTCTCAATAGGAGTTGTGCCCAGTCACATTCTGGATTTAAAATAGCTTTGATCATCCAAGTTGCAAAGAGTTTTCTAGCTACTGAAGCTATATCAATTACTCCTAAATCCCCTTCTTCTTTAGGCTTAATGTAGTAGGCCCATCTTACCTTGGATATTTTGGAGTTCCCTCCCTAGAGATAGGATCTGTAGATCCTAATGAATCTGTCCAGTCTAGTTTTGGATGCCACCAACAGGATAAGTGAAAAATGGATATAGGATAAATTCAATGATTGAGAACCAACCTCCTGCCTATAAGATTGGCTTGATAGCCTCTCCATTTGTCTATCTTCTTCTGAAACCTCTCCATGAACCAGTCCCATCTTTGTTTCATGGTAATATCAAATCCCATGGGAATCCCAGGCAATATGAAAACAGTTCCCTTGTTGATCATGTAGCATTCCAGTTCTTTCAATTAATCATGTTCCCTTCCTTTGAGAGTAGCATAACTAGTTTTTGTGTGATCAAGTAGATGCTTTACAGAAAATATCCAAGCACTGCATAGTGGACCTCACATCATGCTCTGTGTTTCTAGGAGTAGGAGTTGTGACATTAGCAAATTGTTGACAAATGCATTCTCCACGTTTTTTCTGCATACGATTTTGAAGTTAGTAGTATCCTGGTATGTCTTTTCAATTTTGATCTTGGCTTGTGTGTGTGTGTGTGCATGCGCTTGTGTGTGTGTATTTATATGTGTATGTCCATGTGTGTATGTGTATGTGCATGTGTGTATCTATGTGTCTGTGTACTCCATGACTCCATGGGGAACCCACAACTTTAGGAAGATGGCATTTAGGCTCGGCAACACATTTCAATGGGCCATCACCCATGTCTTCCATGAAAATCTTATAGACTTCACAATGTGGGTGTTCTTGGGTGACTTCTTGCAAAAAAATAAAAAAGGCATGAAACAAACAAATTATCTCTCAAAGAGCACCAATTCCTTTTGCTACTGTGCAAAAAAGTTGGATTGAGAATCAACCTTATGAATCCTACTCACAAGAGGGATTTTGTTGGAACATGTGATATCTTGCATGGGAATGTGCCTCAACCTAAAGAAGATCAGGCAATCCTAACACGGGAGCTTCCTACCAATGTTAATGGAGTGCCAATATTCCTTGGGCCCCAAGCTACCATAGGAAATTCATCAAGCACTATGAAAAAATAGTATATACTCTAATAGAGTTTCTTTGCTATAATGTTCCCTTTCTTGGGGCACTTGACAATAGCAGGCCTGTGATACACTCAAGAGAGCATTGATGTGCACTTTAATCCTAGTGACCCCATACTTATGCAATAAATAATGATGTAGGAGTGGTACTCACTCAATTGGAAGGTGAGGGAGCACTGCACCTCCCCATATATTTGCAAGCCTACATCACAACTTAGCTACTAAGACTAAGTATAGAGAGGGTGGGAATGTCTCTTTGCAAAAATTTCATAGGTGGCTACCCACCCTATCATCTAGCACTCAAGTATCTACTTAAATTTTGGTTTCAAGAAAGGTGCAAAGGTGCCTATTGTTTTTTTGGGTTTTTGACTTTGAAGTGGTGATTTTGCCTGACAAGCAACACCTTGCAACAAAAAACCACCTCTTGAGTCTGAGAACCCAACTTAGAAGAAGGCACGCCTAATGATCTACAAGATGCAACCCTGTCCCAAGTAGAAGCAATACCATATTGGTATGAAGATGTGGCCACCCTTCTGACTTTTTCTTGAAGGGATGAGAGCAAGGCAAAAAGCGCACCCTACTTCTCAAATGCACAAGGTACTAGATGACATGTGGAGAACTATACCAAATGGGTAGAGGTGGTATCCTTAGGATGGTATTTCAATGCCCATAAGATCCCACACATATTGGTAGATGTACATGCAAGACTGACAGGTGGACACTACTTAGTGCTTGTCACCACTGCAAGGTCCTACCAAATTTGGGTATGGTGGCCTTACATCTTCAAAGATTCCAAGGACTTTGTGCAAAAATGCGATGCATGTCAAATTGTAGGGCCTTGGCCAAATCATCTCAACCACAACCGCCTCACTATTAGAGAGCCCTAGGCTTCCTTAGTAGTGTGGCATAGATTTTGCAGGCCAATCACTTTAGCCTCTCATGGTCAAAAGAAGAGATTAGTAGCCATAGAGTACACCACCAAATGGGTAGAAGCCAAGGCAACAACAAATAACACAGCAGACATTGTGGCCACCTTTCTTTATGAGCATGTACAAGGTGTAGTTGTCCTCTAAAAATTACAAGTGACTGAGGTACACATTTTAATAACGATGTCATCTCAACTCTCCTCACATTGTACAAAATCATTCATCATCTCATGCTTCTTAATGGCTAACAAAGAGTAGAAATAGATTGTTGGATAGACAAATCTTGAACATTTGCAAGGAGGCATCCTAGCAATGGGATGAGGCTCTCTTAGGTGCACTATAAGCCTACCGCACCACAGATAGAGCCACGACTAAAAGCACACTGCATTACAATTGGGACATGGGCAAGAGGTTGTCATGCCCTTTGAATTCAACTTGCGAGCTTATAGTTTAATAATTCCAAGAAGAGAGCACTTCCACAAATCATACCTTGTGAAGCTAAAGGTCATGGCTCAACTTGATGAAGAGGAGAGACTAGAATAGCTTGCAATAGAGAGAAAAGGAGGCAAAAGGCATGGCAGACATTTGAGGTAACCAAATTTCAGCAAAGGAGATCTCATGCTTTATGTAAGAAGTGATTTTTATAAAAGAAAAGATATTTGTTTATGTCTAGAATGGATCCAAATTGAAGGAGTATCAAATTTAGGTCATAATTAAGGTGGAGCACACCCACTCCTTTCCAGTGTGCCTCTTCTTTATCATAGTACCATCCTTTCCACATCCTCTTCCACTAGTCCTTCCCTTCTAAACTCACCACCACTAGTTCCAACCTCTTTTTCTGCTCACCTTCCCTCACCCAATGAACCTCACCCCACCTCCCCGTAATTCTTTCATAAAAGATTAACCATACCCATGTGGCCCTAGTATCCCTCACAACCCCTCACTTTGTGGCCCTCCTATCAAAACCTTGCAACATTGCTTTTGACTCCCCAACCTCTTTCACTCCTTACCTTCCACTCTTTCTACTTTTTTTTATTGAACCTCACCCCACCTCCCATGTAATTCTTTCTGGAAATTTACCCCTAGCCATGTGGTCCTACTATCCCTCACAAACCCTCACTTTGTGGCCCTCCTATCAAACCATCACAACATTGATTTTGACTCCCTAACCCCATTCTTTTGTGGACTCCTACTCTACTCAACCATTACATGTTCTCCTTCCAATACCCTATAATATCAAACAACCCTCCCCTATACCCACCCCTCATCTCTCCTTTGTGAACATAGCTGGTCTCTTCAATCAAATTGAACAACTAGATGAGAGAAACTCCTTTTGAATGTAGGCAAGGACCTCGACGATAGTCAAGATAATTGATCTTGCTCACTTGCCTAGCCTTGACCCTCTTCAACATCAAATGAATCAATGCTTAGAGTTAAGGTCAAAAGAGTAAAAAATTTCCCATTGACTACTTCAACACCTATCATTCTATACAATTATTACCTTCTAAGTCTTTTGCTAATGAATAAATTGTGCATACTAGCATTTGAACCTATCCCCTATCTTATTTGCATAATGCAAGTTAGCCTTATTGAATGAAAAAAAAGGGAGTTGAGCAAAAATTTATTCACATTGAACTTTAAAATACTTAACACATAGGAAAGTTACTGAAAGATTGAATTTTTTAAAGCAATAGAAATTCCACTTATATTCTTTAGTAAAGTGGAACCTTCCACTATCTATAATACAAGGAGGAGGAGCATATGCTTCACTCTATCCCATCCCATCTTTGAGCTTTAAATCCCTTTCTGAATCATAGATCTCTCAATATCTACTTCCTTTTTGTATACAATGTGTGTACTAATTTGCATATAGACTCTACTTATTAAAGCTCACAGATCCCATCCCATCTTTGAGCTTTAAATCCCTTTCTGAATCATAGATCTCTCAATATCTACTTCCTTTCTGTATACAATATGTGTACTAATTTGCGTATAGACTCTACTTATTAAAGCTCACAGATCTCTCAATGTCTACTTCTTTTCTCTATACAATGTGTGTACTATTTTGTGTATAGACTCTACCTACTTATTAAAGCTCACCCATGCACAAGTAGCTCTAATCAAATGCCTTAGGTGGCATTGTTAAACTAATGTCATTTTGCACCCATGAGATAGAAATTGATTAATCAAGAACCCAATTTGTTTATGTTAATCTCTCAACCTTAGTCGAGTCACGACCCAGATAGCATGTTCTTTAACACCTCAATTTGCTATGGTAGGGTATCACCTTAAACAAAAACTTCATCAATTTTGGCCTGCGACCTAACTTGCTCATTTTCTTTTACCCTTAGTTGCACTGCCAAGGTCACCACCCACTTCTATTTAATAGAAAGCATAGCTCAAGTAGATCACAGTCGGTTGACCACAAGTTCCTCCAAGTCTCAATTTTGATGCTTTGAATTTGCAAGGGATTCTATGCATGAGTTGACCTCGTTGATTGTCTGAGAAATATCCTTTTCTGTTTCTTCCCTTAGATCCTTTGAAAACTACTCTTAGGCACTGATACATTCATCACTCATTGTAAATTGACTTGTGTTCAAGTGCCTAGACTAGAGTTTCTTCTTGCTTGTATGCAGCCTCGTATTGGGTTGGCTTAAACTTTGATTTGCTAGCCTGATCACTTAATGCCCGAGCTTGAGTGCTAAGAAATGCATAGGCTTTATGAAGTTTTTTGACATAGTACTCTCTAGCTTGAAGCTCTTCCTGGCACTATTTGAGAAAAGCCTAACCCCTAGAGGCAAGTGCTTGAGCACCTCGAATCAAAGCTTTCTCCATGTATTAGGCTAGCTGATTTTCCTAGTGATAGGCATTAGCTACCCTATGCATCTTTTAATGGAATCTCATAATGGATCTTCAGTTGTCTTCTCAAGGAATTCTGTGATTTAACAAGCCCGCACTAGACTTAGACCTGCTGTATGAAACATCTTGATTTGGTTCTCTCCATTTTGATCACTCACCCTGTTTGGTAAAGGAGAGCAACAAATCTGCTTCCTCATGCTATGGAAGCCTTCGAGGTATCCTAAATATCGATTACCAAAGGGTTTGTCACTAGCTCTTCCTTAGATAGAAGGTCAGACTACATAAACTCAAGAAATGGAATTTTAGTTGAAATCATCAAATGGTCTCACAAAAGTCTCCCTAGATGACCTACACTATTGAAGACATTATCACTTCATTCAACTAGTTTTTGCATCATTCTCCTCATCATTAATAGGCTTCTTCCACTTTTATTGGCATCTTGAGAAGTTATCACATGTCTATTGGTCAGTTTATAGGGTGGCCCCTTGAGGAATCGATTGGAGTTTCATCCTTAGGTGACTTTAAAGTACACCTCCACCAGTTCACAACCACCCTATACTTAGCTGAGCATTGGCTATAGTTGCTAAACCTACTCATACGTAATTGGATTGATTACAAATAAGTGTCTATCAATTGATGCCAAACATGACCCCATCAAAATTTATTGAGCCTTTTTCTTTTGCATATCTAATAGTTTTGTGCAAATGCTTTGCCGCTGCAATTGCTACATGGACCTCTATTGCCCAATTCATCACTTTGGCTGCATAGGCCCCTTGAATGGCTCTGGTGCTCACATATGCCAAACTCTGGAAAGCACCCTATGGCTCAAAAAGATATGATGAGGTTCCTTCTAGGCTCGATACAAAACTAGGTTGTTTTATTCAACCTCCACCTTCTAGCAACTTTTACCATTTCCTTGACATTTGTGATGCCGATCGGCTACATATAGTCCATCATCTGACATCTTGTAAGTAGCTTGATCAAAGATACTGATTGGACACCATTGTTTTCAATATCTACTATGTAGGTAATGGATGTCTCATCAATTAGGTGGGGTGCACCCTACCATCGAACTTCTTTCTTGCTTGAAAGAAACAACTTGGTGAGCTCCATAATTGTTGCTTCATCCATTGCTGGATGGTCATATTTCATCCAAATATCAAGGTTCATATTCCTGAGCTACCAATCAAATTTTCAACCATATGTGGGAAAGTTTTAAAGGGGAGATCCTTGAATGAAAAATTCATTTGAGGTTTTACTATGGTGATGATAGAGAGACTGTGGATTGCAAGTAGGGGCAAGAAATGAGTGAGATGGAATTTTGGTAGCATGATGGCATATACTATTAGAATTGGGAGCAACATCTTCTTTGTTGCCACCTCTTAGAGCATTTGGATAAAATCAAGACTTTTGGATAGATCATCATAATATAGGAAGGAAAATCCATGCAAGATCCCTATCCTCACACTAAGAATCAATGGTTGAGTCTCATTATTATTGCTGGAGTGGAATAATAATTGTAATTTCCCCCTATTTGAAATACACTATGCTGGCAACTAGCTGACACAAAGTTGACTTCATTTGGTCCCGGTAACTACCACCTACAGTAATCAAACTACTACCCTGACATGAATCTCTCTAGTCTTTGAACCTTATTCAATTGACTTTTGTCGAAAAGCTATCTTTTCATCCAAATTCAACTAAAAAAGTGCACTTCTCTCAAACATGACTTTTCCAACACTTGGCTATTCCTATTTGGCCAATCTCATCTTGAGCTTAAAACTCCAAGGGTCTAACTCTTTTATAGATATGTCCTTATCTATCTCATAACTATTGAGAGGCTATGACCAAAGTCTTTGTCTTCAAAATGTAACTTTGATCTTTTCCTACAATTGCACGAATTAGTATGAAAATCCAATGCACCCTATTGATAGCTTCATGGATATGGTTTTCTATAGAAATGTGATGGTTTAGGCAAAACTATTATTCAAAATCTACTTATAAGTGTTCTATCAACTATGAGTGTCAAGGAACTTGTGACTTAAAATAGATCCGAATAACTAGGAGAAGGTGCATCATGAGTGCACCTCTCAACTTTTGAGTGTTACTACATATATTCCTAGATTCTATTTACCATGGTTCAAAACAACACCACCTGAGTCTACAATATTATAGTTACCTTGACCCGATGCTTAGTGATGTCAATTAGAGGACCATGAGTAGCTCATGTAGAAAGGACTACTTTGGAGATATCTCGTTAAACAGTTCTTTCATTGCCTTGATTGCATTTGAATTTCTAGCTAGAGCTCATCATTTGTCTTGGCCAAATTATAAGAAAATGTCCAAAACATTGTTCTAGACAAAGACAAGTTCATTTTACAAATATGTCAAAAACTATTCCAAGGCAACCTTTCAAAATTGTACAACAACACATGCCTTATCCCTCAAGCTATAAGACTATAGAAATCTTAAGAGTACCATCACATTTCAATCTTGTGTCATATAGGCGAGTTTGACATTGTGGAACTTAGATACCAACTATGAAGCCTTTGGGCAATACTATCTCAAATATTAATTAAGCTCTTTATACTCCCCTTTCAGTTATCAAATTACCAAATCTGAGTCTACCATAACCTTGGAAATGTAGGTATTCCAAATTCTAATCGCTAACCTTATCCCCTCAATTATGGCTTTCCATTCAATCATTTTGTTGCTATACCCATAACCCATTATAGCTCCCTCTCTGATATGTCACAGATGCCCTTCATTTTTTGACACCCTAAATGCTCCATCAAATGCCAGTATGTCCTCATACTATGACAAAATACCCATATAGCATAGAAATTGATTAAACAATCAATTATATTAGTACTTTATTGTCACATGTGCATGACAAATATAAGCCATCTTTGACACTCTTCAAATGTGATTCTGTAGAATTCAACCATTCTTTTTTGTAATTGTTCAAGATCAACAAAAATATTATTCCAAGGGTTATACATAGTGCTCCCCTTACTACCTTCAAATACATCCTCAATATGCAACCATAGTCCAATAAATCATCTAATTGTTCATTAAGTGAAGCTCTGAAATTCCAAACTTCTGGAGAATTTGGAAGAAGCACATGTTTGATCCTTTGATCTTTAAAAGTTGATGACACTACTTTGAAAATAGAAGAATAACCTTTCTTGCTAACTCCACTCTCATCGAGAGCTTCTTGAATTAAGTTTACATTAACTTTGTTGCTTTCCACAAACTGTTGGACAACATTTTGTTTGACGGTTTTAAACTTATTTTCCTCAATCATCCCTTTCGCAATAGTAGTTGAAAAAAGACATTTCATTTGTTTTATAGGAAGAGAATTCGAATCAACATTTTCCTTTTGGGGCTCCAAAACTTTCCTATAACCTGAATGCATAAATAAGAGTTAACATAGGAAGATTTATCATAGCCACATTGCAAATAGCAAATGGTTTAAAAAATATTACCGTGCTTCTTGAACTCAACACTTGCACCCTCCACTTCATGCTTTCAATTTTGCAAGGTTGTGAAGTTTTCTTCTTGTAAGCCTATCTCCCAACGGGGTTGCTTTTGATTTTGCTTTACATAACTTCTCCCTCGTCTTTGTATGTTCTTCAATTTCATTCTATAATTGCTCTTTCAATCTAGAGCTTTCGGCTATCTATTGTTGCGTTTTTGTCTTCACCTCTTGCTCGTATAAAGACTTATACATGTGCACAACTTGAGACTGAGCTGTGATGTATCCATACATACCTTTCAATCCGCCACCCATAAACTTCAGTAATGTTGTTGGATTTGAGAATGGCGAAGTAGAGTTTTGGAGTAGACATTTTTGATAAATCTTCCCATCACACCATAAGTGGATATGTTGTAAACCTTCTCTCCTCATGTTTCATCTTTGCATGGCACCTACATATTGTCATTTTGGAGGAGGTGCATATTCTTTGGCTAAATCAATATGGAGATGGTGTTGCCATCTCTTGTTGGCTTGTTCTATAGAGTTGTAGTTCAGTGCTACCATTTTGAGAGTAGTGTTTTTCCACTACTTCGCAATTTCATTACGCTTTCATGAAACAAAGAGTTTGATGGCAGTAAACTTTGAAAAACAAGGCTACGGCGAGATTAGTTATGGTGTCATGATAGAGAAGCTTAACAAATCATGGAGCTGGCTAGAAAATGATTGAGAGAAAGGCCTGGCTTGTAGGAGCATTGAATATAAAAGATCATGAGATATGGAAGTGCTTTATTGAGTATTTGATTCTTTTCCCATATTTCGGACTCACAAAAAAAGAAGAAATTGTGGATTTCTCTCAGGGCCGCTCTTTTATGTAGCATGCAAAACACCAAGTGCAAGTTGAAGTATCACAGCATGGGTCTATATTGAGAGGTGGAGATTACACCTCAGGGTTCTACCAAATTGATGACACTAAGATGGATGGACACATTAATGGTAGTAAGCTTAAACGCTACTATGGCTCTTTGACATTGCATACATTATAGTCTTTCCATAGAGAAAAAGAACTAAAATTGGTGGTCACAACAAGAATAAAGCGGCAAGCATTACAAGAAGCTAGAGCATGCCAAGATAAAGCAAAAGAAAAAGGGCTTATATTGATTTATAAGGCATATGTGGAAGGCTTAAACCCCATGGAGGTCATTGCCCCTGCAAGGGCATGCAAGCCAATTTTTAGTTGTGCAAGGAACAATCTGCTTGGCCGATGCTCTCATTGATCTAGGTGCTAGCCATAACTTGATCTCATATAACATGTGCACTCAGCTCCTAACCTTCACGGTAACCTTGGAATACACTCCTATTCTAGTTCGTGTAGTAAATGGTGAAATCTCCCCCACCATCGATTGTATTGAAATTCCTTTGTCCATTAATAACCATTGCATGGCGAGTCAATTTTATGTTATGCCAAAAGGTGCCATGGATGAACATGTCATTCTACGAAGGACATAGTGTTGGGAAGTCAATTGCCAAATTGATTGGCAATAATGAATGGATACTTTAACTAATGATGGCCACACTTTGGTAGTCTCAATCGATGTAAAGGCTTCCATTCTCTCTTTCCCTACAGTGAGAAAGTCTGGAAAATAGCCTATGAACTCCACAATTCCACAAAGGGTTTCCTCATCAACTATAGCCCCTACTACATTTCCCATCATAGCTACAAGAATGAGGGATAATGATCCTAACCTGGCCTGTGAGACACGTGCACATAAAGGCAAATGCTCGTACTGGCTTCCAAAGGACTCAAGCATTATTTCCACTTCCCAATTCTGCCAAGAAAGAGTCAAGGTACAATTTAGTCCACCCACTCTTCCGTTGTGTCCACCACGAAAGTGAAAATCACATGCCCAAAGAGCAACAATTCAAGAAGATCCCAACCAACAAAGGGTCAGTGAAAGCACCATTATAGGTGGGTACCAAAGTAATTATTGGAAGCTCAAGTATTCTATCAGTGCAATAGCTTCATATGGGTGCCCAAGTCTCATAGGTCTCCATGTCATACCACTCGACTTCCTATATCATCTTCAACATGGAACACAATAGACACACAAAAGCCTACCTCCAAGAATGAGACGGTAACACAAGAACCTACTGCTGGGATCTTGCAGATCTGCATGGTCAAAGTGAGACCATGTGAAACATCCTTGTATCCTCGAGTAATTATGTTGAAGGAATTGGTAGCACAAGTTATGGTAGTTACACAAGAACCTATTCTTAAGAAGGGGGCGGCAACATAAGAACTTGTTATACTTAAAGCAAAAAGCAAAGCTCAATGGGTTTTGAAGTACCTTCCACCACATTCAGCTTCAGCATCAACTTTCATACTAGTGTCCAACCCGATAGAACCACAAGAACCTATCTCCAAAGTAGTGACAGACCTACAAGAACCTACCGTAGTTTCAGTGCCACAAGCGTCTAAAGAACATGCCAATTCCCTCATCAAGACCACTCAAAATCAATGGATTCCACACGTCTATGTGGAACTCCAAGTGGTTCTGCAATCAATTGAGGATAGTACCAATAGTGAACATGAGTCACGTTGTAGTATTTTCAATTTTATTCGTTGCATCATCCACTCACTTCCTACGTACTTGCACACACAAAAGTGAAGAGTAGTGAGACTGGCATTAGTAGGGAGATATAGCAGTGACTTAGCATTAATAAAGCAACGAGGTAGCATTATTAAAGTAGCAGGTGGACTTATTATAGTAGCAATTGGCATTAATGTGACAACATGTCACAACATTAGAGGTGGGGGCGTTATCAGTAAAGTAGTGCAGGTAATGTTAATATGGCACCACGATTGGCATTATTTTTAGCACAGCGAGTAAGGAGTCACTACATTACCCATATTGTAGGATTGAGTCAGTTGTTGCTTTATCAATCGCGTTGCATTAGGGATATAGTAGTGGCTCAACTTTTGAGATCCTTGATGATGATTTTGACTGCCTAACTAATCATTGCTGAAGGACAAATTGATGTAATGGGATCTAGAGTCCTAAGGTCTAAGGTTGTGAGTGTGTAAACATATGGTGTGCCTAGATAGGTGTCAGTAGGTGTGATTGAGTGAATCTAGGTGTGTGGTGTGTGATTGAGAGAATCATGGAACTGATTGAGAGATTTGTGGATCTAGATGCTCTATTTAGCTCACATGTGATGTCACTACTGGATGTAACTGGAGCCTATATATTGGGCCTGTCTCTCTTGAATAAACTCTCTCTTTTGCCTCACTTTTTGAATCCTTTTTGCAACTCCAACATGTGGTATCAAAGCCTTGCTTCACTCTCCTTGAGACCTCCTTGAGTGCCATGTCAGCATCTTCTCCCTCACACTCTCTTCTTCTCCATTTTCTCCTCTTTTGAGTAGAATTTCCAAGCGCTTGTTCTCCCAATGGAGGAAACCATTATCCAAACCCTTTTAGCCATAGATTCCCTCATATAGGTGCAGTTCCACTCTAGAGGGTTTCTAAAAATTGTCCTTCTATAGCCCATACTGATAGTCGCTTCATCCCGTGCCATTTTTATTGATACAGCTTGCCGAAGCCATCATTTCAAAAACAATATGAGATGCACTTAGGCGACCCTATGGGCTATTTGCTGGTGAATTTTGAGGGCAAATGGTCAAGGAAATGAGGAGAAACTAAGGAAAAACTAGTTGGGTTTTGAAGAAGACATGTTTTTGGGAGGTGGAGAAGATGCTGCTACCCCTGGTGGTGTGAAGCTTCATTTGTTCTTAGACTTGCACTGAGTCTTCTACTTCCAACAAGTAACTTTTATTGCATAGCAAATTCCCTCTTCTTGATGCTTTGTGGAGTGAGGTAGCAATCCTCCAAGGTTCCTTTGCTTTCTACAAGCATTTCTAGACTATTTTTGAAGTTTGATGCTACACTAAATGCTAAGGTGATGCTTGAGGAGTTAAAGTACAGATCAGAGATTCCTTTTTAAGTTTAGTTGAATGCATTTTTCACCTTTTATGTTGAGGATTGAGGGTATGATACTTTGAAGTGGATTTCAAGTCATACTATCTTGTTGACTAGTTGACTAGTTGACTAGTGTGGATTGACCATGACAAGAGCTTACATGAAGGAAGAATATATCATGACTTGCATGATGATTTCCAATGGATATGATTGGAACAAAGGTTTCAACTACAACCATTATGATTCTTATTTTGAAGATGCTTTAGTTATGATTTCAGTATCTTTCATGATGTATGAAATGTACTTGCATTTGGTTGACTATACCTTGCAATGCAATCATGACCACCTCTTGTACAAGAGTAGACACTATCCTTGCATGACAAGTGGTAAGACGCTCTTCAGTCCATATGATTCACAAAATTTTTTTAAGGCTTGGATACTCAAAGAAGGTGAAGGACTATAAGGATCTTGTATTGCAAAATATGGACAAGATACATTAAAGAGTGTGGAGAAGGACAAAGAGCAAAGGAGTTACAAGATTGGCTACACCAAGAACCTCTCCAATGACAATGAACCTCACACTATGGTAGCTTGGAAGAGAAGGAGGAAAAGGACAAGATATGCCATCAAAGGGGGTTATTTCCCCACATCTTCAAATTAGGAATATTTTTGTTTGTGTGGTCAATAAGGGTTCTCTGCCTTGGGATGTCCCCCTCAAATGATTGTTAGTCTTATGTGTTACCTTGTTGGATCTAAGAGTATTCCCATGCATAGTCATTGTCTATCTCCCAATTGTAAACCAAAAGACCAAAGTCAGAGTGAGATCATGTTGGGATGAGGATGCCCAAATGAGTCTACTACTGCTGATGCAACTAAAGTGAGTACCAGGTTGTGGATCATAAGTGTTGCCACTAGAGGTGGGCAAGCCATGAAGTTTCCCATGGACTACTGCTAGGGTTAAGGTCATCAATTTATGGGGGGGAATGAAGGACAAATTGATGTAATGGGATATAGAGTCCTAAGGTCTAAGTTTGTGAGTGTGTGAACACATGGTGTGCCTGGATAGGTGTCAATAGGTGTGACTGAGTGAATCTAGATGTGTGGTGTGTGATTGAGAGAATCATGGAACTGATTGAGAGATTTGTGGATCTAGATGCTCTACTGAGCTCACATGTGATGTCACTACTGGATGTAACTGGAGCCTATATATTGGGCCTGTCTCTCTTGAATAAACTCTCTCTTTTGCCTCACTTGTTGAATCCTTTTTGCAACTCCAAAATTTGCATTATTGCTAAAGCTGACCCACTGCGTTTAACAAGCCCCCTATATAAACAACTTGCCTCATTTTTTAGGACCTCACTTGCATCATATTAAAACTCTGCTAGATTTTTGTTCAAATTTCCATAGCCTCCCAAATCTTCTGCTATCACTCCTACCCATCAATCACCTACATGTCCATCATCTCTTCACACTCTATCCTCACACATGACCTCTTTTCAATTGAAGAGATCACTGGGGGAACTTTCCTTTGCCCTTCATCAATCTATTACCCCTTCCACATCCCATACCCTCTCCATGCCATTACCCAGTCAAATGGACCAATAATAATTCCACGAGCAAGAGTCCTCAATGCAACAGCCCACTACACACACCCTCCTCAAACAAAGACTCTGGAGGACACAATAGAAGCCAATAGCTTCTTCGAGAATGTAGTACATGTCACAAGGTTCTCCCCTCTTGGCTAGGAGTGGCTTGAATAGCTGTAGGGCATGGTGTTGCACTCATAGTTTAGGTGCAACATCAAAGATTATAGACTGTACTATCACAATACAATAGCATACCAAGCACTTCATGACCCCAAGGTGGTGCCCTATGTCAAATCAATTGGATTGCAGACAGTAGCAGACAAGCTCCCCTGCCATCTCAACCTTTGACAGGCTATCAAATTTGTGGCCAATTACAATAAGGCAATGAGCACAACAAGCTGGATGCATGAGGATGGAGAGTACCACTTCTACCTGTTTATCATAGAGATAGTCCAGTGGGCATTCAACCTCCCAACAATGATTACCCAACCATGTGTGATTTTGCGGGCCATGGAGAAAAGGTTGGCAAAAGTGGTCCCATATAACTGAAAAATCCATAGAGGGGTGCCCATCAGCCTTCTAGAGAGCTAGTAGAAGAATTAGGCACTGGCTAAGGTAGCACAAGCCATTACAGGGCTAGCCCATGTATAGTTGTGACAGAACACCATAATGTGGTCCTCCCCAACATCTTAGCATGTCTCATCAAGCTTGAGACTACAAACTAGGTAGACTTTTCCTATTAAGAGATAATTGGTATTTGTACCCACCATGGTGGAAAAATTCATAGTCCCATGTTCTTGATGTCAGTTATCCATCACCTCCTTAGTGTTCCAACACCAGCACGTTATGTGATGTAGACAAGGATACCAGTTTGCTCTCAGTCTCCTCCACCAGGTCGATGTGCACAAAGAGGAGGAAAGAGGAACAAAGCCAGAAGGCCCAGGAAGAAGTAGCAACAGCTAAAAGACTCCAAGAAGAGGAGGTAGCTCGCAAGCTAAAAGAAGAGGAGGAAGCCAGATGTCAAAAAGAGCTAGTGGAGAAACATCAGCAAGAACTCCTCAAGCAACAAATAGAACTTGAAGGCTTCAAGCTAAAGAAGAAAGGAAAACACCGGCTGAGGCACTTGAATGAAGTCAACAGGAGCAGAGGCTGAAAAAGACCTATCGGCTTGAGGGAAAACATTATAGACTTGACTCAAGATTCCCAAGATCCAAAATCCCTACCACAAACTCAGTAGCTAGTAGGAACTCCGGGATAGTCACACCTCCATTCTCCATTGCTTCCTAATGTGTATCGACAAGCAATGGAATATTGCACATCAAGCACATATACCTCTATGAAAGGGTATCAAAAACTCATGCTGCAAGATTAGGACTTGGATACAAAAGAGATGGTATTCATGCAGTCCATCATCACCCTCACAACTGTGGCCCAAAATGTTCTCCATCGGCACCAAGACACCTTTTAACGCCAGTACATGGGGGTATTATAGACCACGCATAGGCTCCATCAAAGAGAGGCTGCCCTTGAGAAGGAGAAGGATGCCCGCCTTATGGTAGAAGCTATTGGGCTTCAAACAGTGGAAACGGCCAAGAAGTTAGAACAAGAGCTCCAGTAGACACAATAGGCCCTTGCCACTGGAAGATCTCACATGGACACCCTTCAGGTGGACTTCAAGGCATTGCAATGTCAAACTACCATCAATCAACAATAGCATACCCTGGTCGTGGAGGAGAAACATGCACTAGAGGCTAAGTCCAATAGCAAGCCACCCTCATTCAGCAATTACATGCAGTTGTCCAATGAGAGCAATAGGTATTGGCGCTCCAAACAGACTTGTAGGTGGCCCAGATAACTTTTCCTCTAGCACAAGAATGAGGCCTCCTTCATAAGAGGCTACAGGAAGTGTCCTCGCATGCTTCCATACTTTGCTTCACAACATGCACTGTCCACGAAACCTACACATATTTTTTGCACACATTCGTACCGCATGTCTTTCCCACAACATCCTTTTTGAAAATACTCTAACACTGCACGACCTTAATGAGGCCTTCCGCCACTCCATAGTCCAAGCCCATCCACTTATAGTTATAGCGTACTTCCATGAAGACCTAGCTTTGGAAGAGTACTTGGATATCCTAATGCTTTATTACACCCCATTGTATATAATTTCATGGCATGGGGTAGAGTGCTTCAGGACTCTGCCAATTTCCTTATGACTATGCCACTACTTGAACATGTAAAACCTTTCGCCCTAGAAGACCTCCCCTACAATCCTGAAATTCTCCAATTTAGTCTTGAATGGATGCAAGGGTGCAGTCACAATGATGCCAAATTCATTTTCCACCGCTTGTTTAGGGCAGGAAACAAAAGATATCCCCCTACCAACATCATAGTCCTTTACAATAATATTTTGCAAGCCCTTCATAACATGATACAAACTGGCATAAGTTAGTTTGATGATTCACATGTGGCCTACCCAATAGAAGTCCATCCTGATGATATGGACTTAACTTGGACTCTTTTTTTAGCCACCCCACACCCACCTCCCTCCTCACACCCCAACACAACACTAGGAATAGGCACAATCTCCATAGTCACTGGCACTCACTCAAGCATGAGCCCCACCACATAGCACTCCACTTCACATCCTAGAATAGGGGACACGCACCAGCAACCTCTCGATGGTGGAGAGGGACACAAAGACATGGGTGACAAAATATGAAGAGGGGAGAGGAGAAGAGTGGAGATGAGGAGAGAGGGCACAGCTAGAGAGCACACCACAAATGACTAGATGTACACTAGATTTAGTTAAAAATGTAGAATATATACAAACCCATTTAGGGTTAGGGTTAGGGCATCTAACCCTTTCCTTTATAGCACTCTATTGGGTTAGTGCTATGCACATATGATCACATGATGGTGCTATGCACACATGATCACATGATGTTGAGTGTGAACTCTCAACACCTTCCCTCAAGATCAACATCATGAAGTAGGCCTTCCCTCAAGATGATGATTTTGGGGAATCGAAGAAGGACTGAACATTACATTCCATCACACCCCTTTAATGGGAATGTCCTTCCTCTGTGTCAAACCAAGAGCTAGTCGGTGTTTCTCGAAAAGCTCTTACCGAGTGGTTTGGTGAAGATGTTTGCAACATTCTCTTTGCTATCACAATGCTGTAGCGTGATGTCTCCAAGTAACACTATTTCTCTGATGAAGTGCTCTCTGACATCAATGTGCATTGTCCTGAAGTGATATACTGGATTCTTGACCAATGCTTGAGTCGATTGATTATCACAGTATTTGTTGTTGGCTTTGACTCATCAAAGTAATCTATTTCTGACAATAGTCTTCTGAGCCATATAGCCTCACATGCACCTGTAATGAGTGCCCTATATTTTGCTTTAGTTGAATGCAAAGAAATAGTTGGTTGTTTGCTTGAAAACCATGATATAGCACCTTGACCAAGGAAAATGCATATCCTTGTGTCGATCTCCTTGTCTCATGATCTATGACATAGTCACTGTCACAGTATCCATGCAATTGTGGATGACTTCCGGTGTATTCTATCCCAAATAGTCTTGTACCTCTGATGTATCTCAACACTCTTTTGGCTGCATTCCAATGAGACTGCTTTAAATTTGCCATAAACTGTGCAAGTGAGCTTACTGCATAACAAATATTTGGCCGTGTGATAGTCAGATATATAAGACACCCGATGAGCTGCCTGTAGTACCTATCATTGACTATAGGCTTTTCTGAATCTTTAGTAAGTTTCAAACTCTGTTCCATGGGAGTGGATGCAATCTTGCAATCTTCCATATGAAACTTCTTCAGGAGACTATCAACATACTTGAGTTGACTCATGAATGTGCTATCTGAATCTCTCTAGGACTTAATTCCAAGACAATAGTGCATAAGTCCAAGATCTTTCATGTTGAACTCTGCAGATAAGTCTGGTTTTATTTTTTTAATGAAGCTATCCTTGCTTCCTATTACAATTAGATCATCTACGTGCAAAAGTACAATAGTAACAGCTAGCCTTTGTTCCTGAAGCAGTCCTCATGGTCGTTGAAGGCATTGTAGCTGTGAGGGCCTTAGTTGGAGAGTTTCTTAGTCTATTGAGTATTTGAAGTCACTGATATTTCTTTCTCTCTCACTCTATGAAGGAAATGGTAGGCACTATGGACTCTCTCAACTCACGGGAATCTTAGAAATCTCACAACTCATAGAGGAGCATTTCCTCTCATAGGAAACCTCAAAACTCTCTCTCAAACAACTGGACTCCTATATCTCCCTCTCACAAACAATGAATCTCTCATAATATGAAGAACAAGAACTTTCAATGTAATCTCCCAAAGAAAACACTCAAGCAATGAATTCACAATGAACGGAATTATGGAAAGAATAGACAAAATTCTTTTAAACAGGAATTCTCTTAGCGGAAGAGAATCCTCACTAAGAACACTCGAGAATCTCTCAATCTCTCAATCACTCTCTCTCAAGAATTGCAATGCCTCAGCAGAAGGCAAGAGAGATCTGATACCTTCTATTATCACAGCACCAGTAGCGAGATCTACAGTGGGATCTACAGCCACACAAACAGTTTTCGAAAGTGTAGTAGATTCGGCCATTGCCCAAGCATAGGTAGAATGGGATAAGAAAGGCAAGTATGCTTATCATCTGATCAAGAAGAATGTGCAAGATGTCATGCTAGGATAGCTCAACACAGTCAAGACATCAAAAGAAGCATGGGATATGTTTGTAGCTCTCTACGAGTCCAAGAACACATCCAGGATTTTCACACTGAGAAACCAAATCAACCACAGTTTCCACAACAGCAGCAAAACCGGTCATGCTTATGTACTCCGGATCAAAGACTACAACAATCAACTCGCATAACAAGAGAGACCATGAACCCAGCAAAAATGGTTCAAGTCATCCTGAATGGACTAGGAGAGGGATACAAGAATCTAGTCCAAAGTATTGCCATCCAATGGCAAATTCTGCCACTGGAAGAGCTCCAGTCAGTCCTACTTGGTGAAGGACTCAGGACACAGGACATTCAAGCATGCAAAGGTCATTCTAATGATCATGCATTCATAGCTTTAGACAGAAGCAAAGGCAGAGGCAGAGGCAGAGGCAAAGGCATAGGCAGAGGTAGATCATTCCAATGAAGTGGTTATCATCATCAACAACAAAGTAATCAGCAAAGTCAGAATCAGCATCAGCATCATCTTCAACAACATCAGCATCAGCAAAGAGGAAATCATTCCAATTGAGGAAGATTTCAAGGACGAGGCAATGCACCCACCAATGTGTCAAACATTCAATGCAGCTACTATCACAAGTTTGGACACTATGAAAGAGATTACCGCAAGAAGCAGTACGATCAAGATAATTAATCCAGCAGAGGGGATTTTTACGGCAGAGGAAATCATCATGGTGGACATTCTAGTCATAGTCATTTTGCAAATCAACATGGGAATATGTTTCTTGCAAGCGAGGAAATGCAACAAATTGATACAGTGTACCTAGACACTGATTTCAATCCAAAAGAGGATTTCAACTATATCAAGTCGATGGTAGCAGAACAGGATCCTTAGTACATCGACAACGGTGCATCGTCTCACATGACAAATCATCAAGAATGGTTCATAGAGATGAAACCATTAGAAGGTCAGAAGAATGTCATCTATACAGTAGATAATACACCAAATCCAATTTAAGGGATAGGTGTTATTCCTATGAACAATTTCACTGGTATGAAAGGATTGGTGAAAGATGTACTCTATGTTCTAAAGCTCAGCAAGAACCTCTTGTAAGTAGGTCAAATGATGGAACACAACTACCGAGTCATCTTCGACGGAGATGAATGCACTATCAGAGACAAATCTAGAAGATGTCAGCTAGTAGCAAAAGGTGTCAAGGAAAAATGATTGTACAAAATGCTAGCTACAGTACCAGAGAAGCATGCCATGTCAACTCAACCGCAATAGATGCCACTATCTGTAAAATGGCACAAGAGATATGGTCATGTCAATTTCAAGTACTTGTTAGATCTTAGAAATCAAAATATGATAATCGGGATTCTGAAGCTACAATTTCTTGGAAAAGTTTGTGAAGCATGTTGCTTCGGCAAACAAAAGCGAACCAACTTTGATAGAAGCACCACTCGAGCATGAGGTATTCTTGATTTGATACATACAGATGTATGGGGTTATGCCCAGACCCATAGCATCAATGGTTCACTTTACTACTTGACTTTCATTGATGACTATAGCAGATATTATTGGGTCTACTTTTTGAAAGAGAAATCTGAAGTATTTTCTAGATTTTAAGAATTCAAAGCCATGGTAGAAAACTAGACAGGCAGAAAGATCAAAGTCATGAGATCAGATAGAGGAGGTGAATACATGTCTTTAGCATTCATGGACTTTTATAGAAATCAAGGCATTCAAAGACAACTCACTTGTGCAGATACTCCTCAGCAAAATGCAAGAGCTGAAAGGAAGAATGGGACTTTAGCAGATAGTGCTAGAGCAATGCTTAGTATTAGGTAGAAGCAATAGCCACTACAAACTATTTGCTTAATTGGCTTCCTACCAAACTGATACAGGGTGTGACTCCTTATGAAGCATTAATTGAACACAAGCTACACATTGGGCATCTCCACATATTTGGTTGCATAGCATATGCCCACATACATTATGATCATCATAGGAAATTGGATGCAAAGTCATGCAAATGCATCATAGTTGGTTATAGTGAAGAAAGCAAAGTATACAAATTGTATGATCGCATCAACCACAAGGTCATTATCTCCAGAGATGTAATCTTTGATGAGGAATCAGAATGGAAAACCTTGCACACAGTCATCTACAGAAAAGATTGATGAAGAAGAGCAAGAATTGCCAGAAACACCCCAACTAGAGCCATAGCAGCTCAGATGGTCTACTAGGGAAAGCAAACCTCCAGGGAGATTGACATATGCTCAAAAAGGCAAAGTAATTCAGGTGGAAACCACCAACTATGCTCTTATGACTACCATCATGGCTACAGGAGAGCCAGTGTACTTCGAAGATGTAGTAGAAAAGATAGAATGGCAAGCTGCTATGAATGGAGAAACGGATTCTTTGTATAAGAATAATTCTTGGGAATTATGTGACACCAAGAAAGAAGGCAATAGCAAACAAATGGGTATACAAAGTGAAGTACAATCCAGATGGAAGTATTCAAAGATACAAAGCCAGACTAGTTGCAAAAAGATTTGCATAGCAATATGGTCAAGACTATGATGAGACTTATGCAGTTCTTGATATCACTAGCGACACTCAACAGATGGAATGTGTATCATCTCGATGTTAAGAATGCATTTCTCAATGGTTACCTAGATGAGAAAGTCTACGTGCAACAACCAGTAGGTTATGTTGAACCAGGAAAGAAGAATAAGGTTTGACATCTCAAGAAAAATCTCTACAACTTAAAGTAAGTACCTAGAAGTTGGTATAGCAGAATCAACAAGTATTTTGCTGATCTGGGATACATGAACTCCAATGCAGATCATACTCTTGACTGCAAATCAAGGGGAAGACATTACTATTGCACCTTTGTATGTAGATGATATGATTGGAGATCATTGGAGCAGCTACCTTAGCTCGTTGTTGAAGCATTTGCGTCGTTGTAATTGAAGATGCAGCCTTGCAGAAGCTATGCATTGCTCTTTGCTCGTGGTTGCATGTAGGTTGTATTGCACTCAACCTTGCATTCTTGGAGATAGTTTGGTGGTTGAGAGCTATCGGGTGCTCAGCCTTGCATCCTTGGAGTAGCTATGATGTGAGCCCACATTTTGGCAGCACTGATTATGCAAGAATCTTGTTGTAGAGGCTGGCTTTGTTGTAGAGGATCTTGAGTCATTGCTGCTGGCAGTTGTAACTTGTAGTTTGAGCTTGTAGGAGCTACAGAAGTTGCCTTCAAAGTTGTAGATTTTGGTGGGATAAGATCTCTCACACAAGTCTAACCTCTCCCTATATCTCTACAAGGAATGGAAGGAACAAGAATTCTTCATTACAATCTCTCTCGCTTACAAAAATGAAATCTCTCTCTCTTTTCTCACTTGAAACTATCATAAACACTCAAGAAATGAATATAAATTTTTCAAGAATGACGAAAATTTTCTCTCAATGAAAGAGAATGAAATACATTCACAATCACTTGAGAACTCTCAATCACTCTCTCACAATCTCACATATGGTGCCTCAGCGGAAGGCAGAACCATGCTCTGATACCATGACAAAATATGAAGAGGGGAGATGAGGAGAGAGGGCACAGCTAGAGAGCACACCACAATGACTAACTATACACTAGATTTAGTTGAAAATGTAGAATATATACAAACCCATTTAGGGTTAGGGGGTTAGGACATCTAACCCTTTCCTTTATAGCACTCTATTGGGTTAGTGCTATGCACATATGATCACATGATGGTGCTATGCGCACATGATCACATGATGTTGAGCGTGAACTCTCAACAATGGGTACCAAATAGTGGTACAATATAGTGAGTCCCATGCTCTTCTCTGATCTATAAGGGCCATACAAAGAGGAGCCGAAAGAAGAACTTGGCCAACATCCCCCAGAGGAAGAGGATCGATAGCATCCACATGACTCCACACTAGACCACAATAACTTGTATGAGAAAATAACTTCATCCAAGTCAATTGAAGATGTGGCAGACATGGATAGATGGAAAGGAAAGCTGCATAGCTTTTACCTCTCATAGAAAGACCTTATGGAGGTCTGAGCTCATTCAATGTAGCTTTCGCAAATGGCTGCATGAACATGATCGGCACATATGGGGAGGATATAACCAACTTGGCAAAAGCATTGTACCCCAAACCAACAAAGATACTGGTCTACAACCTCAATGGAGACTCCCATTTTTGAAACACATACCATTTTGGAGGACTTACTGCTATGCACAGCGTGAAAGGTGAATCGACCCCACCTTCATGCCACTACGTCCATACTAGAGTGGGCCCAATTTTGAGAAGATGCAAGAAGCAGATACCAACATTGCATACAACTTCCCTCACTTTAATTTTCCAAAGGTTGGATCCTCTCTCACCTTTACTGCCTAGATGGAGGAGTTCAACACAACGTTCACATCCATACCATATCCACTAGTTGTGGCAACCCCCAGGGGATTCACAAGGGGAAACTTATGATATCACATGAGTGTACAATAGGCAGGTTTTTTGAAATGAGGCATAATCTTACACATTAGGGGTGAGGACATTAAGTTAGGGGGGCCTTAACATCTTTGGAAAGGGAGAGGGAGGGGTGTAGGGAAATACTAGTTTTTACCCCCTAAACATAAAAAGTACACACACATACACATTTGACTATTGACAATTGGTCATGTACCAAGTGTACATGAACTAAGCCCGAGCTATGGCTAGCTTACCAATTGGTACCAAGTGTACCAATTGGTCATCTGCCAAGTGTACACACACATACACATACACATACACATTTGACTATTGACAATTGGTCATGTACCAAGTGTACATGAACTAAGACCGAGCTATGGCTAGTTTTAGGCCATGGTAGAAAAACAATGAATATTACCCATTGGTGAATAATTGAAGATGGTCTAATCTATATCCAGTAAATTTTTGTATGGTCTAATCTAAATAATTGAGAAAGAATGTAGATTTTCTAAGGATGGCATTAGAACTAAGCTAGGTAAGACTTAGGCAACAAAACAGATGCCTAGGCATGAAACCTTGAATCAGTTGAGGCCTTTTGTTGGTTTTATTAGATTTTACAAAATATTATTTGGGAATTTTCCAAGATAGTAGTTTCATTGTGTGAACTCAGTAAAAAGGATATGAAGTTTTAATGGACCCCTAAGCTATCACATGTCTTTCATACATTAAAGAAGCATGCTTTTGAAACACCCTTTCTGAGATAGCCAACGTGGGATGTGTAAAACTTGGCCACATTTTTCCACATGTATCAACTCCCATATCCCAAGTCTATGATACTCCCTTGGTCTCTTCCCAATTTTATAATATGTTCAACATCTAGGAGGACAAGTGGAGGGTTGGCACAAGGAATCTTACCACCTCATCCTACTTTCCCCATTATTTAACTTGCATTCTTGGACCTTCTATACCTCCCCCACATGGGCCTATCCTATATGGAGGGAATAACCCAATATAATATCCATCTCCACCTATTTTATATTACTTCTACCATGGACTTTGCAAAGGCCATATCTCACTAAATGCAGGCATGGGACTGCCTAGGTGGAGGGGTGGCACATGGAGGAACCATGTCACCTTACATTTTATAATATTACTACCATGGATTATGTACATCACACCTTATGGGTCCTCTGACGTGGAAGGGTGGCACATGGTCATGCCCTGCCACCTCAACCCTGGGCCCTATGCACACCATATTTTATTATACTATTGCCACACATACAAACACACACACATATTTATGCCTTTTTCCTTAGACAAATTTATCCATAACAACGTGCATGCGTGCATGGGTGCGTGTGTGCAATATACAAATTTAGTTGGATAAAAAATAGAGAATATCTTTAAATATAAGAATTATATTTTCTTGTGCAATATATAGATTTAGTTGGATAAAAAATAGAGTATATCTTTAAATATAAGAATTATATTTTCTTATTTACACACGCACACACACTCACACACACACACACACACACACACACACACACACACACACATACAGACACACACACACTTATTTATTAAAATGCATAATCAAATAGAGTATGTAAATATAAATATAATATATGAATAAATAAATGATTACACACACACTCAAAGACATGGTTAAAAAGATTTGGCCACAAGGTTTAAAAATTTCCATAGATTGTTTATAAGACATGACATAAAAAATTTCCTCATTCCCCATAGGGATTTGGCCAATAATATTTGGCCACCACAAGGTCAAGATGTTTCAAAATCTTTTTGAGAATACCACTCTAGAATAAGATTTGGCCACAAGGCAAAAACTTTGTGAGGATTTCCAAACTGTCCTTGGGGGATAACCTCATGAACCAAATGTGTAAAATCTTAGACCTTGTGGCCAAAACTTTGAAGGGAAACAAACTCATGAAGATTATCTCACAAGAAAAACTTTTGACATATGACGATTTTGCCACAAGGTCAAAGATTTTCCTCATCTTGATCATAAGATTTGGCTCTTAATGTTGAAGCATTACTACAAACATCCAACGAGCACTTGACCTCATTCACTACTCACAGTAAATAGAGGAACTTGTGCAAGATAGGCTCACACTAGTCCACAAAGAAGGGAGTTTGAAAACTCCTTTACTCTTGAATTTGGGATCATTTCATTGGATTTCTGACTCACTATCTCTGCTTCAATGTTTTTTTGCCAATGTATTGAAACTCAAGTTTGAAGTAACCATTCACAGATCTGTCAATTCTGGTGGACTCAAGAGATCCTAAAACTTTTGTGTTGCTCATCATTCACTCCAGTGGTGTTTACAAACAAATTGGTTTGCAAAAATATTCTTTGGTCCATGTGTTGGACCCAGTGATTGGGACCACGGTTTCCATTTAACAAAATTAGTTAAATATAAAATAGAGTATATATTTAGCTATAAAAAATACAATTACTTAATCATATATATATATATATATATATATATAAAATTTAATTGTATAATATAAGAGAAAATATAAACATAAATATATAGTTATTTAGTTACAAAATGGATACTTATAAAAATTAGGTATATAATAGAATATGTATATTAACATAAAAAATAAATGTATTTAAGTGCATGTGTGTGTGTGTGTGTGTGCATGTGTGCATGTGTGCATGCATGCATGCATGTGTGCATGCATGCATGCATGCGTGTTGGATAAAAAATAGAGTATATCTTTAAATATAAGAATGATATTTTCTTCTACAATATACAAATTTAGTTGGATTTAAAATAGAGTATATCTTTAAATATGAGAATTATATTTTCTTATTTACACACACACACTTATTTGTTAAAATGCATAATCAAATAGAATATGTAGATATAAGTATAATATATGAATGAATAAATGATTACACACACACTCAAAGACATGACTCAAAAGATTTGGCCACAAGGTCAAAAAATTTCCATAGATTGTTTACAAGGAATGACAGTAAAAAATTTTCTCATTCCCCATAGGGAGTTGGCTCATAAGATTTGGCCACCACAAGGTCAAGATGTTTCAAAATCTTTTTGAGAATACCACTCTAGAATAAGATTTGGCCATAAGGAAAAAACTTTGTGAGGATTTCCAAACCTTCCTTAAGGGATAACCTCATGAACCAAATGTGTAAAAGCTCAGACCTTGTGGCCAAAATTTTTGAAGGGAAACAAACTCATGAAGATTATCTCACAAGCAAAACTTTTGACCCATGATGATTTTGCCACAAGGTCAAAGCTTTTCCTCATCGCGATCTTAAGATTTGGCCATAAGGTCAAAATTTTTCCCCACACACACACACACACACATATACATATGTAGACACTCCAAAAGATTTGGCCACAAGGTCAAAACTTTTCCATAGCTTGTTAATGAGGCAACACTTAAAAATTTTCATCACTCTCCATAGAGACTTGGCCCATTAGATTTGGTTACAAGTTGAAAATGTTTCCAAATCTTGTTGAGAAAACCACTCTAAAATAAGATTTGGCCACAAGGCAAAAACTTTGTGAGGCTTTCCAAACCATCCTTGGTGGATGACCTCATGCACCAAATGTGTAAAATTTTAGACCTTGTGGCCAAAACTTTTAGGGGAAACAAACTCATGAAGAGTACTTGACAAGTAAAAATCTTGCCCATGATGATTTTGCCACAAGGTCAAAGCTTTTACTCATCTTGTTCATAAGTTTTGGCCATAAGGTCAAATTGTTTCCACATACACTCACACACACATACATATACATAAGTAGACACTTGAAAAGATTTGACCACAAGGTCAAAACTTTTCCATAGCTTGTTTACTAGCACTTCAACTTTTCCTCATTCTCTATAGAGACTTGGCTCATTAGATTTGGACACAAGACAAAAACGTTTCCAAATCTTGTTGAGAACACCACTCTAGAATAAGATTTGGCCACAAGGTAAAAACTTTGTGAGGCTTTCCAAACCATCCCTGGGGGATGACTTAATGAACCAGATGCATAAAATTTTAGGCCTTGTGGCCAAAACTTTCAAGGGAAACAAACTCTTGAAGAGTATCTCACAAGAAAAACTTTTGACCCATGATGATTTTGCCACAAGGTCAAAGATTTTCCTCATCTTGTTCATAAGATTTGGCCATAAGGTCAAAATTTTTCCACACTCACAAACACACCTAGATACATATGTAGACACTTGAAAAGATTTGGCTGCAAGGTCAAAACTTTTTATAGCTTGTTTATGAGGCAGCACTTAAAAATTTTCCTCATTCTCCATAGAGATTTGGCTCATTAGATTTGGCCACAAGGTCAAAATGTTTCCAAATCTTGTTGAGAATGCCACTCCATACTTGGCATGATGGGACGAGCACTGGGAGCTGAGTATTTTTGCCATCTTGATATTTGGAAGAGTGCAGCTGACAATTGGGCACTATTGGTGACACTCTTTGGGGTAAAATGTGACATTCGAAGGCGCTGCTCAAATAGGAGCTCCATGAGAGGTAGAAGACCTTGGAGTATTCTTGAACAAACTATAAGGTTTGTTAAGGTAGCTCAATGATTTGGGATCTAAGGTAGAGGATGATGACCAAAAGGCAATTCTTCTCAAAAGTCTTCCACCCAAGTATGTTGACACAGTTTGAATTTTAAGGCTTGATGATGAGGCAAGCTTTCTAGATTGTGTGTCGAATCTGTTGAGTGAGGAGAAGCATAAAGATGCTCAGCAACCACCAGTGATCAAGCTTACTTGATGAAAGACAAGTACAAAGGAAGGATGAGCATGCTATTATTGTGGCAAACCTGGCCATATTGAACGTGGACAAAGGAGAGCACTCATTTGGCAGAAGCAAGTCGAAAGGAGGAAGTAGCTATAGTGACAGCAGAATACTTTGAAAAGGATCAAGTTTGGGCTTTTTGAGAATGCTCGAGAACTATGCAAAAGATAGGCTATGAAGCCTTGATTTGAGTTAGTTGTGTCTGTACTATGACTACGATGTCACAATAGTTTGTAGGCTATGAATCCTGTGAAGTTAGTGGACTATGATGTCCATCTTTTTGGTTGATCACCCCTTGTTTGGATTCAGGGGTTATGTTGGAGACTCCTTCACAAGGGGTCGAATTCGTGTGTTTTTTTTGTATTACTTCTTTAGGTGGTTGGCAGGTGGTCGGTTGGCTGGTCATTTGATTAGATCACGTAGTCACGAAGGTGGCTACTAAGAGTTGATTGGTGGACCATGCAAGAGGCTGAGACTGATTGGCTAGATCATGCATGCAAAGAGATGTGGCATGATCTAGTGTGGAGATCTCGTGGTGGTTTTTGGTAGCATCGAGATGAGGTGGTTGTCATTTGCACAAATACATGAAGAGTTGCAATAGTCGGCCTTTTTTGTCAAGTCCATCGGGCCTGTAGAAGTCACAGCTAGTAGCTGCTCAAAGTTCTAGGTATAGGAGTCTTTTGTTTTATGGTTGTAAGCCAATAGATTGCGTATGGGTGAGGCTATAGATTAGTTATATCACTGTTGTTTTTCCTAAGGCAATAGAAGAGGATTGGATCTGTTACTGTGTCACCATCGTGTATCTCTTCAATATTTTGTATGCTCCAACATCTCGTCATGGTTATACAACACTTACATGTGATAAAATTATCTACGACTATTATCTCTATAACCTATCAATATTGTGAAGCTAAAAAAATGAGCTCGATACACTTTCACTAAGATTTTATATCAATATATAAGCATAGCCTTGATAAAAACATCAATGAGGAGAAGCATCAATTACATAAATAGGGGGGGGAAATAGGGGCAACATATAGATGACAAATCATACTACATAGTATTTACATACCCGTTATATGCACAAGGGCCAATGTGTGACTGGGTGTAGCCATTTTTTGTGAAGTTCAGGGAATATATTGCATATGGCTAACTTGCTTGATTTGTAACTTATGCATTTCTCAATGGAATTTGACAAACTTGGTGTCTAAACTAATCTTTACATTTTGGAATTGAATTTGAGATCAGAAAATTACACAATAGGCATCTTGAATGAGATTATTAAACTATTGCAAATGCTATAATGCCTATGAAGAATGCATCTTAGGTGGTATAAAATATCTTTCTTTATTTTAATATCAAATAATTGTTTTATACATATATGGAAGCAATTTTTATTCCAAAGTGCACTACTTTATCTTCCCACAAACAAAAGGAGGCAACCAATTGAGAGCCTTTTCATTGGTTTAGTAGATCTCCAATACTGTGCTACAATTGTATGCATACATTTGAGGGCAAGCTCAATAACCATTAGGTGAATTTTGGACTAAAAAAGGGCCTCTTGGATTAGGCCCTTAAGATTTGTGATTAGCAAACCAACCAATGGGATGGCTTGGGAATTAAAAGGATGGAGGATTCCATATTGGTATCTCATTGGTGGGGAGATCTTCCTTTGTACCCACTAGGCTCCCAATTGCCTCCCTCTCACCCCCATCACTATATGGGGCATTTACTCCCCCCCTTGACTTTGGCTTCCTCCTCCCTCTCTTGGTGGCCCCCCAAAATCATGGATTTTTTCCCCTTAAAAAGAAAAGCATAGATAAGAAGGTTGAAATTGAAGACAACGTATTAATGGTACTAGAAGATACATTTGACCCTAAGGAGGCACTCTCAATGTGCTTTCAAAAAGTGAAGGATGAGGAGGACATGGATGATGAGACCTTCAATAAGGTCAAAGTGCAAAAGGTGGAGGAGCAGAAGAATATTCAACCAAAGGTGAAGGAGCAAAGGAAAGCACAAAGTATCTTGGAAAGAAGCATTGATCTTTGGACCGATAAAATTTTGGAGGATGATGAGAATATGAAGGTACGCTATCACTATTTTCTCTGCTACATCTTTTTTATCATGACCTATGTACATATTTCTCATTACTTCTTTATTGATATTGTAGCTCTATATTGAAGATGATAGTTTTTTGAGAAGGTCCATTGGGATCCAAGAAAGGGGACTTGGATAGTTGTCTTCCCTTGCACAATACATGAACAAGAAGTTCTCTACCAAGATTTTGATTTACCATAGACAACTAAGTAATGAGGGAGAGACGACTGTCTACATTTTTAAATGTTTGTCAAAGTTTCTTGGTGGGTACCAGGTAAATTGGCAGAACGACAAGACTATATTAATTGAGAAGTTATTTTGTTTGGTCATTTTTGGGTATTCCCCAAGAAAACAGTGCTCAAGGGTAGGGTACTTTTTGACATACACTACTTATGCTTTAGCACTTGGAATCAAAGATCTCGGAATAGCTTGGTGTGGACATTAGTGAGGGAATTTAGCCTTTCTTATTGATGGAACATTGACTTGCATTGAGAGGCTATGGTTCCTTGGGTAGTTTTGAGTGCTCCCGTGGCTTCGTTGTATTGGTGGAGGAGAAGTCCATGGTCCTGGTCATGAGTGGCTTGTAGATTCTTATTTGTAGATCTCTCTATCCTCCAAAAGCTCCATTATCTTGTCGTGCCAAGCTTAAAGATGCCTAGTATATCGTGTATGCTTTTGACACTTGTAGAGTAGTGCCCGTGGGGGAATCCACGTAGTGGCCAAGTGTTGGGATGTTCAAGCTACCTAAAGTTTTGATCCTATTAGTTACTACCAATTGGGAGTGGTTACGTCCTAGCTTGTAAGATTTTAGAGTAGAACAGGTAATTGATGCCATCACCTAGGATCACATAATGTGGAGGTAATTGGGGAATTCGTCCATCAACTTCTAGACATGGACAATGGAATTTTTGTCATTGTTGTTGCTAGCCATTGTCCTCCATGTACGGCTTGTGCACTACTATAGGTTTGGTCAAACTTTCCTTCTTCACATCTTGCATTGCAAAGTCCTATGGCACACCTTGGACACCCAAATCCTGTTGCATGACCTCCTGATTTGTAGACCTACGGTCATCGGGACTAGTTGCCTCGCTCACAACTCCTTCCCTTTTGTGATCCAATTGAGCCACAATAGTCTCTATATTTGCAAAGGCACAAGACCAATTCTCATGCCTAATTCCTCAGTGATTGAATTTACAGTCTGGGCCTCCTACTCAGCTTCAACTGCAATCCTCCTGATCTTTGCCACCACTTCAGTCCCTATCTCTGTAGTAAGCCTCTTACATGGTATCCACATTGGTTTTGCACCAAGTCTTCTATTGTACTTGTTGCTTCCCCTTTAGTGTCTTCTTTGTCTTGCCCTCTTCAGACTTATCCCCAGTAGTGGCCTCATTGCTTAGCATTTTACCCTCCTCATTACCAATAGTTATGGTCTCTTTTTCTAAAGTCCAGTTGGTTTTGACTACTTCTTGTGGCTGCTCAACTGACTGGCAAGGCTCCGATATAAGGAGAAGAGGGATGGGTCTTGGGATTAATTGTAGTGGTCTCTTAGGAAGATGGTGGAGTGGTAGGTGATTTGTCAGGCAGGGTATCAAAGGAAGAGTGTGAAGGGAGGTGACTGTGGCAATTCGAGAATAGGGGGAAAGGATTTTTTTGGGAGGTAGAGAGTAGTGGACCGAGTTCTTTGGAAAGTTTTCTTAGGCAAGGGGGGAGTTGGAGGCTTGGAAAAAGATTCGCTCCTCCATAGTAGAACTCGACCCACCAGTCATTCCCAAGCCACCTGCCTCTTCATAACCACTTTCCCCTTTTGGTCCAGTTGTTGGTTTACTCGATCCACTCAGTGTGTTTGTGAGCGGTAGTTTTGTCATAGGGCCTTTGAGCCATGGTGTCTCTAGATATCTTATTGCCACAGGCTCCATGGATCATGCAGAGGTGTGCTCTAAACTTGTAGTGATCCTAGTTCCTCAAGCTCTTCCAGCTGGTGGTTGTTGAAATTCTTTGTGAAAATATTGAGTCAGCCTACTAAAGTAAGAGGAGCCATCTTGTTATTATTTTTATTGTATATGGATCGTTTTAAAAGATAGAGCAATGTTTAGTGGTTAGTATAAAAGACAAAATCATTTTCCAATACAAGTGTCAAAATTTATTGACACTATAAACCATTGCAAGGGCTTCTCTTTCTACTATGGTGTAGTTAGTTTTGCAAGGTTTTTGCCTCATTGAGTTTTTGACTATTGAAGTATATCAGGTAATCCTTCTTGTGTTCAATAGGTCGGCAAAGCACACTCCAAATTGGGACATGAAAATAAATATTTCAAATGGTTGTGACTAGGCGATGCGTGCCACTTTAGAAGTTCAAAGACTTGGTCACTTTCTTCCATCCATAAGAATTCCACCAATAGCTTGTATAAAGGCAAGCTATCATGGCATACTACAAGATGAATCGAGATGTATGTATAGTAGCCTTCATGTCCCATAATGATATTTGAACTCCTTTGGCATTTAGCAGAGGTGGGGCGATTCCATGGTCACTCTAATTTTATCCATGTTAGTTGCAATGCCATGTTCAGATGTTATGTGTCCCAAAACAACTCCATGGGTGACCATGAACTAGCAATTCTTTGGATTTAGGGAGATACTGTACTTCCTATTTTTAAGTAGAACTTCTTCAAGGCATTATAGGTGGTTATGCTTGTTGTAATGGATGCATGTGTCATTCCAAAATACACCCTCCAAATGGCCAAATTTGATCCATGGAAGATTTTGGCATTTTTGGACACCCCATGACGTCTTGATCAACTTTGTCTTCAGTACTATGGTCAAATTCCTTCTAGATTTGTCAGAAATGGTCATTAGAATGACCAAAATTGTCAAATTCTTTCATCTACCCCTTTAAAACCCATATTTGGCTATGTTAATCTAATTTTGGATTTAATATCCCTACATTACCTATACCTAAGGCATATTGGATGCCGCATGCAAATGTCAAGGCATATCTAAAGTCATAGAGCTAGCCACTAATTTCCATCAAGCATGGTTGTATACAACAACCATAAGCCCATGCTGGAACACTAAGGTTCCCTAGGTTGCTCTATGGACAAATTTGATAGTGTCATTTGAATTGAGGCACGATTGCACCGATGCATAAATGTCTGCATGATGAGGAATGATTTGCTAATCTAAGGTGGTGGGGATAACTGAATCCAAGTGTAGTGTAATGTGGTATAACTAAGATCATGCTAGCGTATCTTGAAGACTAATCTACTAATCATAGCTAGTGGAAACTAGATCCAAGAATGTGATAATTTTTGTGTTATAAGTGAAAGTATCAGTAATGGATCCTAAAATGATATCACCAAAGAGGTTGGATTCACTATTGTCAACATCTTTGCATGTTGCTATAGATGTTAGATTCTCATACTAAGGACTTACCTACTATAAATTTACATGTCACTGCTACTAAACCCCTACTGTGTTTGTGCATCTCTTGTGGTAGTAGATGGAGTCAAATTCATGCATACATGTGATGGTTGTCCATCACAAGAATCAATTTATATTGTTGAGATGGGAGTGCCTTGTGTTGAGGCCTTAGCATCAAGCATGTGCATATATAAAAAACTGTGAGCTCATTCATGCAAGCATGTGGTACATTTGCATAAAATCTTGTAAGACCAATGAGGTACAAGTTGGCGTTGCAATCTGCTACATATTTTTTGGCAATGAATGGTTGAATTAGATTCTCTTTTGACTCATAAATCTCATTTGGAGTCATCATTGGTATATCATCAATTGTGTGATGTGAGTAGCTTTATGCTAGAGGCGGTCTACTGCTTTGTGCAAGAGGGTTACCCATGTTGTGTTGACAGTGTCTACCCATGATATCACTATGTGAGAGTTTCCACTATGAGGCTTAAACTTGAGCTACCTCTACGGGGATAAAACTAAACTATCAAGCTATGAGCCAAGTATTGGTGGAAGAAGAACATTTGTGTGCCAAATATCAAACCTCTAATAAAATGATGAAAACTATGTGTTGGTGTGGTAGGATGTAGGGGCCATCGATGATGTGGAAGACAATAAGGTTGATGATGTGGTAAGTGTGCCACCTGGCACTATCTCAAACCAAGGGTATTCTAAACTATCTTTGCAATGAAGTTATCTATCTACTGATGCTCCTCTGAGGAAATTGATGGCAAGGGGTGGTGGCTCTATGAAGATTTCAAAGTTGCTTGGCCTCTACATATCATGTGGAGTTCTCTTTGCACTTGTCATTGAACGATGCCATTTGAGGTTGGTTTTGCTCAATGTCTTGGTTTGCTAGTTCGTAGTGATTCCATAGTAGAGTCCCTTTTTGTTTCTTGCCTACTATAATATGTCCTATGTTCATATTAATGAAGTCATTTGTGTAGCGTCGAGTAAGAGTGTTTCCCTATTTTTTGGTTCAAACTTCACTCTTGTCTGTGCAAGTTGTGGCTTGAAGCTTGCAACATGTAGCTTGTTGTTATAGAAGTCCATGTGTGTAGACACTACCTTTCTTGACTGCCAAAGTCTAGTTCTTATTGAATTGCTTTCTTTATTTGTCATAGAGCATTTATCATGATAGTTTTACCTTGGTATGCTTTGCTTCCTCTTTGGGGATAGCTACTAGCTGCTTGTCTATGTAGTACCAAGTATTTTGAAGTTCTCTTGCCAATTTCTTACCATTGAGCATTGCAGTTGTCATTTCTAGGTTGTTGTTTGGTACTTGTAATAGTCCACAAATTTGTATCTTGTAGCTGTGAGCTCCTGAGTCATTTTTGTTGTGTTCTCTTTTGCCTTTGTCTATATTGGGTAGCTTGATATTGAATTTGTTACTACTATCTAGCATTGTTGAAGTGTTTTGAGCTTGTGGCATAGAGGATGAAAATTTTCACTAAGATGAAAAAAGATGGTAGCGAAAACGTTCGCTCTCAAACACACACACACCTTGCAAAATTTTTTAAGAAAATAGAAATAAGCCTTACAAGAAGAAACTTGAACCTTACAAAGAGACATATGAGCCTTCATAAAGAAGGAGAGAGCCAAGAAAATTCTCACTCTTATAAAAAACAAGGATCAATGAATCTTCATGGGAGTCAAGCTTGTTTAGGCTTGCCCTTAGCATTTCACTAGTTTGAAGTATTGATGTGGATTTAGAACCTCAAACCAAATCTCCTTTCTTAGATATGGGTTTTATTTCTTTTTATTTTGGCAACCTCCCCTACTCCCTTATTAGATTGAGCAATTCCAAGGGCTTTTTGATATCTTCCCCTGATATGAGTCTAAAAAAAGGTCTTCTTAGATGATGCTTAGCCTTCAAATGCTTGGGGTGAAAGATCAAATGAGATGGAATCCTATCTTTGATGTTGGAGCTACAATTGATTTAATTCCCACTAAATGTTTAGGCCAGTCTAGAACTATCTTCAAATCTTTGTCTATGGAATCAAGATTGAGTTGGCACCACCTCAAAGCCAAATCAATGGAGTTGATAGTTGAATTGGTAGACTAAGGCACTGGATTAGGATTGAACCCTGATATGCAAGAGTCCTTCAAATATGATAATTGCACGCCTAAATTGGCTATGAAATTAGGTCCATCAATTGAATGCTCCAAGAACTGCCCACTGCGAGGTCAACAGTTAACACACATGGACACATGTAGCCCACTATAGGCCAAAGATTAGAATGGATTTAGGATTCAAAGGTGTTGGTGATAAAATGCCTTTGTGAGGCATTTGGGATTCATGCCTACTCTAGATTTTGGATGCAATATATAATCAATGAGGACAATGGAAAACTTTGTGAGCTTAGTGGAGATTCTTACCTGCATGTTTAGGACATAGGCTATGTTTGAGGAAGATGGGCTACATATTGATGCACGACAAGGAAAGGTTGGTTAACTTAGGGCTTCATTGGGTGACACTTGAGGGATATATTAGCTATTTGATGTAAAACCCAATGACCCTCTTGGAATTATGGCTTGATGGAATTGATTAGTATGATGGGTTCCCCTAGAGCCCAAAAGATTGATGGAGTTGCCGTGATAATTTGTGATCAAATTGCATATATTTAAAATGCATACCTCAAGAATTAAACTATTGGCATAGCACTTCATGGATTTTTGTGGTTGCTAGCTTGAGGTTAGCCCTTGCTCTAATATTTAGGTATGAATTTTGAGATTAGGCCATGGATTCCATACCATGGCAAGGCCTTTCACTCAATTCATCTCCAAAGAACTTTGCATTGATGCATTTCCTCACCTCACAAAGGAGGTTGACTAGTTGAGCCTCAATATTTTGTTGATCTTTCATTACCCTCCAATTAATTTAACACACATTGCAAGAAACTATTGCTTCAAAATTACATTACCCTAAGAAAATAGTGGAGGGAGTGGTGGACAATGATTTCATAGTGGAGGGAGTGGTGAACAATGATTTCACATACAAAATAGTGGAGGGAATGGTGGACAATGATTTCAAATCCAAAATAGTGGAGAATCTACAAATCAATCAATATTTTCATAATTCAAATTTGCAAATTTGGACAAAATCAAAGGCCTACCTGATCATTTTCCAAAGAACCAAAGCTAGCAATCACTCTTCTTTTAGTCCTTTGTCTAAATATATTCTTGTGAGTCCTTACTCCATTATTGCTTCTCTAGAATAATTTTGAAAATAGAAAGTATTGGGGTAAGGATTGACAAGAACCTCAGTCCATTTAGCCCTATGTTTCTTTTCTATAATTGAATCGGTGTGTTTTCCTTAACTTTGAAGTACTAAGGTAATCGCTTTTAGAAGAACCAAAGCGAGCACTACGTTTCTTTTCTATTCCACATCAATTGATCTTTGAGCAAGAGAAAAGCTAGCATGCTTTGGAAATGAATTTATTTTCTATCATTCGATTGGTGTTTTCCTTACCTTTCATTTGAAGTACTAGCTTGGTAATCATGTTATTAAGAACCAAACCTAGCACTACATTTCTTTTCTATTAAAACTTGTCTACCAAGATGTTCCCTTCTCCAATATATCATGAATCGTATATAGCGATTTTGGTCTCTTTCTTTTTTTAAAATTGAAAGTGGTCTACTCATATATTACTTAAAAAGCCCCAAAGGACATTTCATACAAAATGCTTTGAAGACGAGCCTCGGGGGGGGGGGTCACTCAATAATAAATTTGACGTGAGTTCAACATAAGGACATATTTAATTCCAAAATTTCTCACATTTTCACATACAGAAGGGTGCTGGAAAAAGGACTTTGGGAAAAGAATTATAGATTGAATAGGAAAAGGGTGCAAGTTAATAACAAAAATTCATAGATAAGGGGTTTTACAAATAGGCCTTGAATGCACATGATATATAGGGTTTATACATAGTGACACCCCTAAGAGACAAGCTCTCATAGCCTCATCAGGCCAACAAGCTACCAACCATCCAGTCTGAGTGGCAATCTCCAAAATAGCCTTTTTACAAGACAAAGCATAAACAACAGAACTATCAACTGAGGCCTTATAGCAGGCAACCCAAATTCTATGAAGCATTGCATATCTAATAATGTCCCAACAAAGAATAAATTTATCTGGTCCAAGATCAGCTCCAAAAATGGTAGCACCCTTGGATATGTAATCCAAACCTAGGCTCTTTGCACACTTCGATCTAATGAGTCCCCACACATTCTAGACCCATGGACACCCCCAAAACAAATCGGTAAGGGTCTCTGTAGTAGTAGCTTTGCATACCTTGCACCTATCATCAACGTGCAACCATAGGACATGGCTACCTATAGGGAAATGCCCACCCCCTATCCTCCAAAGGAAAAAATTAACCTTGCTGTAAGGTGTGGCTTTCCATACACAAGCGAACCTGCCCCTCCACGGGAGCTCCAAGTTATCCCTCAACCACCTCTCATTGAGCCTCTAATGCTAGCCTCCTTGTGGGCAAGGAGTTTATCCAATAGCTTCACAATAAGCTTATATAGCAGAATGTTAGTCCCCCACTCCCATTCCTCTACCACTAAACCATGTGAGGAATGTAGATTGGTTGTGGCTAGTCATCGAGGATCCTACATGTAATTTCACCTAAGAAGGCCAATTCATCATAGGATAGCCAAAACTTTGTCTCAATCTGAGGCATGGATAGCCACTCATTTGAGAAGGAGTCCCAAATGTCCTCCCAAGTGTGGATATGCTTTGCATCTATTCTCCCTACGAGGGCCTCATTCCCAACTACAAAGAAGCCTCCTCCTCCTGGCCAAGCAGCTTGCCACCAAATCGATAATCTTAGAGAGAAGTCTACATCACCTATAGGACGTCCTTTCCACCCTAGCATGGTAACACCCTCCTTCCATATAGCCACTAACCGGTTAAGGAAGCTAGATTTCAAGGAGAGTGGGGCTATAGAAAAAACTTTGATCCACATATTCATTCCTGGGAAGTGTCTCACAGCAGCTTTGTGGATTGCATCCTCTAGAAATCTTGCCCAAGGCTCCTTGGAATCCAAAAACTATACCCAAAGTTTCATAAGGAAGGAAATGGAGCGTCTCCTCAGATCCGAGATTCCAAAGCCCCCTAGTTGCTTGGGGGAGTAGAGGATTGACCATGAGAGCCAGTTCCATTTGGTTTTCTTCCAAATGAATGCCCTCAATTCTTTTTCAATCATTAGCAAGTGCATCTTAAAAAATGCATAGACTGACAATATGTAAAAGGATGTTGGGAGCCAGGATGTGCTTCACCATAGTACATCTACCCAACATATTCAGCGGGACCTTGGACCAGACTTTGATTTTGGCATTGAACTTGGGCCATCACCACCTGAAACTCTGTTGAATGGATATCCCAAATCCAATGGGGACCTAAGGTGCCTAATTACTTGACCTCTGGGTACCCATTGTATACCCGTAACTTTCATCCAATCAAATTGATCCTTTTTGGACATGAACAAAGCTTTCAATTTCTCCCACTAGATCTTGGAGCGTGAGGCTTCACAATGTAACTCAAATAGGCCAAGGACTAGCTTTAGCTATTTCGGATCTGCCTTGTAGGAGATAGAGTTCAAATCATCTACAAATAGCTAAGCAAACATTGGGGCATTGGTCCCCATTCTCATAGGATCCCACGATCCCCTTGCTATAAGTTTCTAAAACATGGCCAGTAGTGGCTCCATAATTATGGCAAATAACAGGGGGGCCAATGGGCACCCTTGCCTGATAGATCACCTTAATGCAAAGCAACCCACTTCCAATCCATTCACTGAAATGGCAGCTGAGGCATTGACAACAAAGCACTGATTACAACAAGAAATCTATCCCCAAAGCTCATAACTTGTAGAACCGCAGTGATATACCCCCATTCCATGCAATCATATGCCTTATCAAAGTCTCTATTGAGCAGGATGATTTATTCTTTGTTAGTCTAGGAGTGCTCCAGTGCCAAAATGACATTCAACACATTGTCCTGGATATGTCTCCCCTTGACAAAGCCATACTGTTGGCTGGAAACAACCTTTGGAACAAAATTGGCTATCGTCACCACTACCATTTTTGCCATAAGTTTATATGACACATTAAGAAAAGATAAGGGTCTCCACTCCCCAATCTTCTCTGTGGGAAACCACTTGGGGATCCATTTCATGAGACCTCTATTGACATTGGGAGAAAGGGAATTCCCTCTCCCACACAGCACTAGTCATTTTAACAAAGTAGCCTCTGACTGTTCCCCATATTGCCAAGTATAATTCAACTGACAACCCATCTAGGCTTGGGGCTTTTCTCTTCTTCATGTGGATGAGTGTTTCATTTGCCTCTTCGACAGTGAAAGGTCACCCAAGTGACAAAGTCTCCTCTTCAGATACCTTCTGATCTATGCAGTCTAGAAGCATTTGCCATGCTTCATTCTTGCTCTCTAAACTGAGTTCAGTAGCCCCCAAGATCGACTTAAGGAAAGACATGATATGTTGGTTAATACCATCTGGCTCTGTGATCTAGTGACCATCCTGGTCTATTATCCTGCAAATGTTATCCTTTGCTTTGTCAGTTCAAAGTGTTCTGAAGAAGAAGGAGGAGGGGGCATCACCTAGAGCTAGCCACCTAGTTGAGGATTCGATCCTCGCCTGAAACCAAAAGGTAAAACTCTTCCACACAAAATTCATCACTTAATCAATTGGAGAATAAGAACACAAATCACACCATGAAAGCGACAGTAGACTGGGTACAATTTCCCCCCCCTAGATGAGTGGCTCACACTTCCTCATCTAGAATATTTATGATATTTCATAAAAGCACCAAGGAGCCAAAATTATCCCTCTCTTCCAAAATGAGGGATTTGCTTTACATAGCCATTTTTGGGCCCAAAATTAAATTATGTCCACTCCAAAATATATTGCTCAACCTTGCAATAATAAAGAAATACAAAATTGGCCCATGGCCATAAATAATGCACTGTGCGACACCTCAATCGGTACCCTCACACTAACTCCAATCCTCACTGTGAGTTCCATCCTATACTCAGGCCGCCAATTACATTAGTTATTAACAATTGATTGAACGATTCATCGAATCAACTGATCCCAACATAACAGCGCTCAAAGCACAATAATCAAGCACAACACCAATAACACTAGTGACATTAGCATTAACATGGAATCACCCACAATACCGATCATCTAGCATGGCAAAACACCAGCTAGTTAGGCGTCCCCAACTAACCACACAAAGTATCCACTAGGATCCCCGCCGCGTCTGGTTTGCTCCTATGGAGTACTTTGCCATAGTCACACTTGACTAAAATAATAATATCCTAAGCAAGATATATCAGAAATATAATTTCCGTAACATCCCTCTTGCTTGGATTGTAATTGACCTCAGTTGTGTGTTTGATTATAGGAACTAATGAGGTTTGGAAAAGTTCGAAAGAACCACTTAGGCATCCACTAAGCATCATCTCTCGGATGATTCTTAAATTTGAGCAAATATTTAGTATAGACATTTCCTTTTTGGGTAGACGTCTGTTGATGATCAATAATGCATTCAGGTTCTAGAATTTCTTCTTCATCAACAATCAATGGAGCCTCTTCATAATTTGGATGTATAGGTAAAGGTCCTTTGAAGGGCTTTAAGAGGCTGATATGAAAAGCATTATGTATTTTCCAATTATCTAGTAATTCAAGCCTATAAGCTAGATCATTGATTTTCTGAATCACCATAAAAACGAGGGGACATCTTGATTACTGGCCATTTCTCAACACTATTCAATCTTCTTTTCTCAATCTCAGGAAGTACATAATCACATTCTTTAAAAAGCATGTGTTTCCGTTTGTTATTCACTTGTTTTGTGTACTTTTCTTAAGCAATTGCAATGGCTTCTCGAACTTGTTTGAGAATATTTTGATAGTCATGGGTAAATGCATTTGCTGCCTCCACTCTAAGGGACAATCATGTGATAGGAATATGTAAAACATTCCCATAGATAATCTCAAAGGGTGCTCTTCCAACTACAGAATGAGGAGTATTATTATAAGCAAACTATAAGAGGTGAAGATGTTTGTACCAAGTCTTTGGTTGACTTCCCACATAAGCTCTTAACATGTCCATAATAGTACTATTTGTGACTTCAGTTTGTCCATTCGATTCTGGATGAAAAGTTGATGAGAAATCTAACTTAGTGCCTAGAATAATAAATAATGCAGTCTAAAAATTACTACAAAACTTCAAATCTCAATCAAACACTATAATCTTTGGCAAGCCATGATGAACAAAGATATGCTTGATGGATAAATGTGCAGCTTGCTGAGCTGTTAAAGTCTTCTTGCATGGGATGAAATAAGCTTGCTTACTAAAGTGATCTACTATCATCCATATCATATCATTTTGATTCGTTGTAGTAGGAAAACCTGTTATGAAATCCATGGATATTTGTTCCCAAGGTTGCGTAGGAATAGGTAAAGGCATTAGCAATCCAGGGGTTTTTCCTTTATAACTCTTGATCTTCTGACAAGTGATGCATTCAACTACAAACTTAGCCACATCTTTTCTTATAGTAGGCTAATGAAATTCTCTTGCTATCACTTGTAAAGTGGCAGTCACTCCCCTATGTCCCATATATGGTGAGTGGTGCATTTCTTCCATTACAATTTGTCTAAAGCGTCGAGTGATGCATAATTTATTTTGATAAAAGAGGTATCCATCATTGCATGAATAGTCCAACATAAGATTCCAATTATTATTCTCTAATTGGTTCCATATATCAAAAAAGTCTGGATCCTGTTGGTAAGAATTCTTCATACCTTCGAAAGGCTAGGTCTCTATAGCAGTGATGTGATTAATACTTGGCTTTCTGCTAAGAGCATCAACAACTACATTTTCTTTTCTAGGCTGATACTGAATCATGGGTTGAAAACATTGTATAAATGATGCCCACTTGATGTGCCTATTAGATATTAGTGGTGAGTCAACAAATGCTTGATACTTTGCTGATCGGTTTTGATAAGAAACTCAGCTCCCATCAAACAATGTTTCCACATTTGTAAGGCATGCACAATAGTGGTTAATTCTTTATCATATGTACTATAATTGCATTCTGTTGGTTTTAATTTTCGGCTCTCATATGCTATAGGATGTCCATCTTGCATAAGCATGGCTCCAATTCCATCCATTGGCATCTGTTACAACTACAAAGAATGGCCTAGAGAAATCAGGTAGTTGCAACACAGGAGCTTGTGTGAGAGCTTCTTTCAAAGCTACAAAGGATTTATGTTGATGCTCGGTCCATAAGAAATGCTTAGGTTTTCTAAGAAGGTCTGTCAATGGATGTGCAATGTATGCGAAATTCTTGACAAACTTTCTATAGAAGCTACACAATCCCAAGAATGATCTTAATTTGTGTATATCTCGGGGTTTTGGCCATGTGACTATGCATTCAATCTTCTTTGGATCTACTCGAATCCCATGGGCGGATACTATGTGACCCAAATACTCTATTTGATCTTGAAAGAAACTACTCTTTTCAGGATTTATGTACAATTGATTTTCTTTCAAGAGTGAAAAGACTAGCTTCAGATGTTCCTTATGCTCCTCAATGTCTTTGCTAAACACCAAAATATCATCGAAAAATACTACCACACAATGTTGGTGTTTAAAAAGATTCGGTTCATCGTTGGAGCAATAGTTAGCCCAAAAGGCATAACTAGGAATTCATAATGTCCCGTTTGAGTTCTAAAGGCAGTCTTGTATATATCCTCTTCTACCATACGAACTTAATGATAGCCGGATTTGAGATCTATCTTACTGAAGAACTTGGCCCCTTTCAATTGGTCTAAAAGGTCATGAATCCTAAGGATTGGGTATTTGTTCTTCACTGTGATTTTGTTTAGTGCACAATGGTCTATGCACATTCGACAGGTTCCATTAGGTGGAGTATTGATGGTAGGATTTCTATCCTATGATCTTCAGGTCGAGAACAAGGTAATCCAGGCGGTAAATCCTCTAAGAAACAATCAGAAAATTGAGAAATAAACTTTTGGTGTGTAGGCTTAGTGTTTGGCTGAGTAGCCGTTACCGTATTCACCAAAATTAGATATGTCTTCTCACATTTTCTAATTGCTCTCTTGGCTTGTGTATGGTTGGGTAAAGGACTAATCTCAAGTTTCATAGAACTTTTTAGACATATTTCTTGTTTGTCCTTCTCAATCCACATCTAATGTGAATCATAATCTATCTTAGGATTATATTGATGTCTCCATGGCATTCCTAAGATGATATCAAATCCTTGTAGGGGTGCCACTAGAAAGTCTCATCTATCCTTGTATGGTTTGATTGAAATTTCAAGATTCTTGACTTCTCTAGTGCAATTATACTTTGTCTTGGTAAAAATTGCTTTGACCTTATAGTTAGATGGGAAGGACTCTAGGTTTAGCTTTGCTAAGGCTCTTTCCAAAATGCAATCATGTGTACTATCATCGTCATGTAAAATAACAACCTCTTTGCCATTAATGAATCCTTTCATTTTCAGAAGAGCATGACAATTATACTTACCGCCCTCTTGCTTGGCTGCTTCATCCTTGATCATGTGCACTTTTGCTGTCGGGGTCTTCTTTCTTTTAGGACATTCAGTAGCTGTATGTCCCACCTTGTTGCACCTGAAACACCTTATTTCTTTCTTTGGAAAATTTCCACTGTTCGGCTTCAAAGAAGAATATGTCTTTTGTGGAACAAAACTAGTTTTAGATTTAAAGAAGGGCTTTTTATCAAACCTCTTTTTCTTATGGAAGGGTACATGCCATTTCAAATCTTTTCCTTCCTTTGAGATCCCATTCTTCCTCTCACAATTCATTGCAAGAGAAATCATAGACTTCAGTGAGCGAGGATGAAACATGTTAATCTCGTCTCTCAACTTAGATTTTAGGCCTGCCACATACTTTCTTTTTTGATCTCACTCACTTACTTTCTCTAAGGACTATAATTGGATCAACGTTTATCAAAACCTATCAGTGTATGTGGAGATTTTTTCTTTATCGAATTGGCTGAAAGTATTCCATTGTCGTCTGGTTTTTGCTTTGAAGTGTGAGGGAAGGAAATCTCTCTTGATGAGCTTTTGAAAAGACTTCCAAGATTTTGGTCGCCTTTTACTATGCTTAGTGATGTTCCACTACATCACTCTCCATTGAATGATTTGTAGCATATTTAATCTTATCTTTTTCAGAGAATCTCTCCCCTAAAAAGTAATTATCTAGTTGATTGATCCAAGACAAGACAGTGCATGTATCTTTGTTTCCATCGAAATTTTGAAATGAGAAGGCTTTTCTACTTATCTTACTCCCTTTTCTCAAATTCTATGCTCTCAGTGTGGCTTTGACTAACCTGATAATAGCAACATCTTTGGAATCATTGTCGGATGACTCATTGTCAAATGAATGTCTTTTCCTTTTCTTACCATTGATTTTCTTTTCCAATCTCTCCCTATGCTCATGCTCATCAGCCAATTGTGCTTGAAGTGCATCTAATTGCTCTTGCAGCATGGGTGATTGTGGCTGATTCGCCATGATAATGTGATAAATACAAATAAAGCAGAGCGAAGGAAAATAAGGATACTAAGTGTATGAGAAATTAAATGGAAGAAGTGTGATTTGAATGTATGGTAAGAAACGGATGGCAGATGATACTAAGTGTATGAAATATAAAGCAAAAGAAATCACTTATCTTGCTCTTTGATCGGATGTAGAAAACATTGAGTGGGAGATATGTGACCGATGAAGTTGCTTATAGTCGTCTTTGTGCTCAATTGCTCTCCAATTAATTGCACGGTGATTTCATGGTTCCAAATCACCTTGTTGATTCAAGCTTCCTCAGATTTCACTTTGTTTTTTTTTTCGTACGCCTTTGCTGGTCGGTGGAGTGGCCTTGCACTTTGTGTGTCGCTGATTGCCGAAAGATGTTGCCCTTGAAAAGTTCTCCCTTTAAGGGTCCTTTTTGTGAAACCCCCTTTAGGTTCCCTTAATAGGGACATTAAACTTTTTCTTTAATTTTTTTTCTTTAAAGGGCCTTTTTGAACCTTGGGGTTCCTTAATCCTTGCTTTGTATGAAGTCAAAAGAATCCTTTGACTTGAGAATGTTGCACATCAACTGCAAGAACTCTCTTACAGAGGCTGCTTTGGAATCACAGAGGGTAGGCCAAGGTTGGGCGTGGCTATGGCGGTGAAGGCAGTTGCACATTGTGTAGGCTGAGTGCTAGAGCCGCAGTCTTTAGAGTTTAGAGGGCTCGTTTTCCTTGTTGTTGCAGTCTATAGCAGGCGGCATGCTAGTCGATACTGTAGCGATGGCTAGATGCACTTAATGGATGCTGAGTGCTCCCAAGTCCCAAGGGTCCTGTCTCCCTGACTTCTGAGGGCACGAAATCCGGATGATGATGTATGCTATGCACCGTCAATGGGTCGACATCTGCTTAGAGCTGTAGGCAGTGCAGACTGTGTAGATGGGCAACGTGGGTCTAGTGCTAGATCTTGAAGCACGGCTTCAGTAGGTTCTCCAGAGTTCTGAACATGTGTACTTTTTGAGTACTGATCTCAACCTTAATCTCCTTCCCCTCCAAGGTAGACCACTCTAAGGAGCTCTTGTCACACAATTTTTCTTTACTTTCCTCCACAAGAGTGTGTCCAAAGCTCTAATACAACTAAAACCAAAAGGTAAAACTCTTCCACACAAAATTCACCACTTAATCAATTAGAGAAGAAGAACAAAAATTACACCATGAAAGCGATAGCAAACTAGGTAATATCTCCCCCCCTAGATGAGTGGCTCACGCTTCCTCATCTAGAGTATTTATGATATTTCATAAAAGCACCAAGGAGCCAAAATTATCCCTCTCTTCCAAAATGAGGGATTTGCTTTACATAGCCATCTTTGGGCCCACAATTGAATTATGTCCACTCCAAAATATATTGCATAAACTTGCAATAATAAAGAAATACAAAATTGGACCATGGCCATAAATAATGCACTGTGCGACACCTCGATCGGTACCCTTGCACTAACTCCAATCCTTGCTATGAGTTCCATCACTTGTACTCAAGCCACCAATTACATTAGTTATTAACAATCGATTGAACAATTCACTGAATCAACTGATCCCAACATAACTGCGCTCAAAGGACAATAATCAAGCACAACACCAATAATACTATTGACATCAGTATTAACATGGAATCACCTACAATACCAACCATCTAGCATGGCAAACATAAGCTAGTGAGGCATCCCTAACTAACCACACAAAGTATCCACAGACCCCTGCCGCATCCGGTGTGCTCCTATGGAGTACTTTTCCATAGTCACACTTGAGTAAAATATTAATATCCTAAGCAAGATATATCGGAAATATAATTTTCGTAACATTGCCCCTTCTGCCTTCTGTAGCTCCAGCTGCTTGAGGGTAGCCTCACATTGTTGCATCTCCCTCATCTCTTAGTCGTGCAGTGCCTCCTTATGTCACAGAGATCTCAGACTCTCCCTTGCTTTGGACTCGGTGTCTCTCAATCTACTGGCCCTCATCCTCCGTAGCCATCTCTCTAGTCTGATCAATGCTGCAACGCCCTTATCAAAAGCCACAAATGGATCACACTCGCCATCTGCTCCCTATTTCTATGCATCCTCTAAAAGCCTACAGTTGCTTTCATTAAGTAATGAGGCATTAATCTTGAAGACTTGCTTACCCTTTCTGAGGGGCTTACTGCCAATCACAAAGGAAATAATACATGGCATATGGTCCGACACAGTATGGGAGTGGTCAACCTCAGCCTCCCATATGCATGCATGCACATTTTTTAATTTTGTATTAATTGCAATCCCATAAAAGAGATTTTTATCAAAATCTTACCATTTTGGCCAAGCGTACATTCAGGCAAAACAACGACACCATCTAACCCAAATGCATATCCACACCCACATTGGGGACAAGAGGACTTTTTGTAAGATTATCTTTGGGTAAACATCAATAAGCAGCAAGAATAAAATGACAAGAACAAATCATTAGTGACACCTAAGAACACAACACTACACAAGTATATGTTTATAAGTAGCACATGAACACACACTACCACATCATCACATAGTGGCAACAATCATCATATTTTACCTATCCTTGGACAAATATTCAAATGTTTGTAGCTTTTTATCTAGAAGGAATTTTTCAATGGTGTAAATAGTGAAAATGATTAGAGAATCATGCTCTACATTAGAAAATCATGCTCTACACATTGAGCACATTGGAGCGACTATATCTCTTTTTAAAATATCAAAATAATTCAAATTGCATCATCGAGACCACCTTTTGATCCATTGCAACCACCTAGCACATAAAATGAACAAAGTAAAATTCATTTTGTTGCATTTTATGTAAAGTAGTTTTAGGCTAGCAAAGCCATAGAGGAGATTAAACTCCACAATAGTTGTAGAAGCAAAAGGGGCCAATGATTGCAGCCACTTTGATACACTTACTTATCATAAGGATGGGATAGAGCATACATGATTATTAGCAAGTCCCAGATGATTACTTTGTATAATATGTAGCGTAATAGGTTCATTATTGAAAGAAGATTTTTTAATTTGTACCAGCAAGTCTTGGGCAATTTGCTTTGCACAATATGTGGAGAATATGTGACATAGTAGGTTTGTTATTAGAAGGGGATATTTTAATTTGGGGGACTTACAAGCCAAGAGGGGATTAAGTAAATATCTATCTAGTATAATTATAATATGTACATGTATAAGTGACAATTTTAAATTCAAAATTACGACATATCTATGTACGAACAGGATAAACAATTATGCCAAAAATATATAATTTAAAATAGAGCGGTATTTTAATGTGTGCTTGTCTTAAGAGCTTTCAGAGATTGACCACCCCAGATAGCATCAAGTAAATTTTGTGATGCAAAGAGGGGCGTTGTACCTAAGTTTTCTAAGCATACATAGGCAAAGATACCAATAAGGCTATTTGTCAGCGTGATGATAGTAGAATATGGATGTAGAATTTGGTGGGCTATTCAAAGTAGTGGAGGCATAAGAATGAAAAATGTTAATGAAGGAAATATTCGTACTTCGACACCCCATGGTAAACAGCAAGTCTACGAAGGGTTTACTGGAAATATAATAAAATATGAAGCTTATTTAAAAAATAAAGACTTTGGTTTAATAAAAATTTCAATTCACTAATGCCATCCATTGTTGGAAATTAAGAAGTCAAGGACATAAATTAGAACCTATCTCCTTGGAGAGTGGATGCTTTTCTAGCTTGTGATGTTTATGAAATGTAAAGTTATGAAAGTGAAAGAAAGTTGGGTAAATGGTTCATTATGTGGTAGGGTACTTTAGAGGAGTAAAAGAAACTAGGCTTTATTACATGGAGAGAAGCTGTCACTCATATACTTAGAATAGCACATGGGCCATGTGTTGAATTCAATTTCATGGATTTATTTTTGCTTAATATATGAGACAAGACTAAGGAAATACAATGCTCAATAGCACATGGACCCATGAAAGTCACTATGCTTAAGGTAAGGGTAAGTGAATGCATTGCTCAATACCACATTGGGTCCCATAGGATCATTGACCAATATTGTTCATGAATAATTTCAAATGTGCTTGGAGAGCAATAGCATCTTGCTCATAGAAACACATTGCTCCATGTGCCTCACTCTCTTGGATTGTTCTTTGCTTAATATTGGCTCCCAATGATCTCACCTTACTTCAATGATGCACCTTGTCCTCAAGTTCTATCTACTTGCAAAAGGGTAACTTATGTTTTAGTGGAGAGGGTGGTAAAAGAATCTAGAGACAACACACAATCAAGCACTAAAGCTGAGGCCACCTCTTTTGTATGGCAAAAAGCAAAGGGCATCATGGAGAGCAGCACTACTTGTATAGGACATAAAAATGTCAATGTTGAAGGATTCGATAAAAAGAGATGGCTATTGTCATATAAGAGCACTCAACCAAGGGAGCTTATAGGTCACGTTGTTCAATCCATCCCAAAATATGTGCTTCACAATTTCATGGCCAGTTGGTAGGATAAAGAAGTTCAGGATGTGCCTTGCCAATTTCCCCATGACACTATTGCCTCTATCATAGATTTTGCTGACAATTATTCATTTCAAGAACAAAATGAGATACAAATTATTCGCTGGGACAACAAGCAAATAACAATTCTTATGCATCTCACGTACAATCATTTGCTTGATTCTTCCACGCCTGATGCTAATCTGCTTGCTTACTCATAGGAGTCTAGGTCAGTGCAACGCACATACTATTTCTACATTTCAGATGACAGGGAACATGACACCTTATTTGTGCAGCATGCTTTTCTATTGCATTGTGAATGGCTGAATACCCATGTAGAAAATATAAAACAACATTGGGTGTGGTCAGATGGTGCTGCCTCTCAATTTAAATTAGCTTGTGGATTCTACTTTGTCTCAAGTTTCAAATCCATGACCGGTCTAGACATGATGTGGAATTTCTTTGGGTCTAGCCTTGGCAAGGTTGAACGTGATGGATGTGGTGTTGTTATTAAGCAAGCTCTATTTAAAAACCAATTAACATGCCCTCAAGAAAAATTCAATGATGCTCATGATGCTGTAACATGGCTTACAACCAACCTCCCATAGGCACGCATTCAACATACAATAAACAAATCCTTAAGAATACTATAGTACGCAAAGTGTTCCATGAAGTGAAAGTGGATGAAGTGCAAAAGAGAAGCCAGAATGATTGTGAGAAAATTAAGGAGTTTGTGGTATGCACAGCATATGGGGCTTTTCAAACAACCAACTGATTAAAACAAGAAAACTTTATTATTTCTGGAGTGCGTGCATCATAGGGGATCATGACGATTTTGAGAACATTGCAACTGTGAAGACATGGGAGCAAGTTTAATTTTTCTCTCTACGTTCAGATGGAGTGACAAACAATTGAGGGACAAATGACTCACCATAGTTTGGGGAGAGTTTTGATGACCTCACTGACTCTCTAGAAGAGGGGGATAACTTTGCAGTTATCATTGTATCTGGGGAGAACAAGGAAGATGGCACATACTTTGTGTTGTGGTGCACAAAACCTAAGCACAAGGTTGAAGAAGCATTTAAGAATAATTGGGGAACAACCTATGAGAAGTGGGATATAGTTGTCAGAGCTTTTTAGTACAAAAAAGCATCCAAGAGAGGCCGCAAGTACGAACTACTACATAAGAGTCCACAAAAATTTGTGTACTCTCATCTAGTAAGATCTATTAAGTTCTAGATGCAACCCCTACCGCAACAAAAGAAGGGCAAAAGTGTCTTCAAATTGTTTTTAGATATGCATGAGCACATCTTGGGGTGTCTGGAGTAGTGGATGAGGATGACTGAGATAGTACTAAGAAAATGTACTCTCATTGCAAGAAAACAATATTCCACTTATCCTAGAAAATGCAAAATGTATTTGAGACTATGCTTCTTTTAGTAAAACCCAAACTAACCACTGCACTTGTTTTTGTAGATTCCAAATGATAAATCCCATGCTTTTTAGTATATCCCACCACCGTGCTAGTTTTACTAAATCCCATTGTCAATAGAAAACTTATTTTTCAAAAGAATGGAAGTGCTAGTAGCAAAGTCTTGTCATTGTCTTGGGTACGTATGCAAAAGAGACATCTATGAGCATAAAGAATACATGTGAGGGATGTAGCTCAAGACACAAATGTCAAACAACTCCTACAGACACATTGGCTATCGAGACTTTGCATGCTTGCATACTTCTTCAAACTACAAACACAAGCTCAAGAAAAGACTTTTCGCAATGCTTAGACAGAAGGACCCATCACATTCTTTTTTTATTTTCTCTACCATTGAGAAGAATAGGGAGACATTATTTTCTTTCTTGCACAAGGTCAATCCATTGTTTGCCCAGCAGTCCTTACTCATGGCCACCTAGTGAACGACTACGAGGTACAACATCTACAAATCCCAGGCGAGGAAGCGACTTCTTAAGTAAGAACCCACACTGCTAGAAAAAGTCCTTGATTTTTTCTTTGTAACTGATTTTCAAAACAGGGGAAGCCAACATAACCATGGGCTGTTATTGATTGAAAACGTGCATGTTTTATGACAAGTACCTTGACATTGATGTCATAGCATTCGTTGACAAACACATATGCACTAACATTTCAAAGCTTGCCTTTGAAAGAAAAGACATTCAAAGGCACAAACATAGAAAAATTGTAAAAGAAGAGGAGATGTATGCCGCTTCCATTTTCTATGACTCTCATGAGGGCAACAAGACTTTTAACACCCCTCGAAGGATCAATTTTCTTGAACACACACAAAGAAAACTACAAAAGAGTACACACCTTCATGAATAGCGAAAACATTAAAAAAACTTGATTTTGACAACTCCTTGGACTCTTTGTCACTAGCAGAGGATGAGTACATCATGGCCTTGCAAAGCAACGTCATGCAGCCAACATTTTTCTTGCACTGCCACCCAAAGGACATCTACACAAACAATTTCAATGGCGCCATTTCAAGGCTATGGGAAGCCAACATTGGCATCCAATTCATTATGAATCCCCATGGGGCGGTTTTCTATTGCACTTTCCACATGATTAAAGTAGATCAGGCTACTGTAGATGCCATGAAGCAAGACATGACTCAGGGCTTGCAAGCAGACACCCCAGCTAATGAGTGCATTCGAAAGATTAGCAACACAATCTTGAACACATAACACATTAGCTCGCAACAAGCGGTGTACTTGTCGCTGCCCTTGCCATGGACCAGCACCACTAGAGAATACACAACCAACGACAATACATCATGCATTGTTGTTTCGTGTCACCCAAATGTGGTTAAGATCAACCCACACATAAGTGCAATTACATAATGCTTAAAGCATGCACGAGATGCCTTAAGCATGGGAGCACTCGGGGGGTTCACCTCCAAACATTTTAGTGTACCACAGTGCATTCAAAAGTTTGGGTATTTTATTGCCACATTTGAAAAAAAAGTAACAGGATTACAATAGAGAGGGGGTTTTTTAATTAAATTTTAGACAAAATTCAGTTGCATTTTTCGAGCCCATATTTCAGTTTAATACGTACATATGATCACCGACAAAAGAATTGATGATGATGAAAATGAAGATGAATAGTCTCCAAAATGTTATGAGCGATTCTCTTGTAACGTTGAATCGATTGTTAAATCGTAAATACTAGATTACAAGATCATGAATATGATCGTTATATGTCACACGAAGCTGTCGATGAGCTTCACTTGTTGCATATATACCCGATAATGGATTACAGAATAGATCCATGCACTGTGTGTTTTTTAATTCAATATACAGTCATATGAATGTAGATCGGATGTCAATCAATTCACGAAACTCTCGATGGGAACACCAAATCCATCGAGCAGCGATTAAGCTGGCGTGGATGAGCCCATATTCCTGTTTGATCCATACATACCCGCGACCGAAGAATAAAATCATGATGATGATTTTCATTGAGGATGAATTGCCCCCACAATGTTTTGGTTGGTTTAACCGACATTAGATTACAGGATTCGATCATTTATGCTCTAGTTGAATATATACTCGATAATGGGGTACAGAAGAGATCCACGTACTGTGCGTGTTTTGGGTCCTCAAACAAAGCTGTCGATGTAATCGTCGAAATCATCCAGCAGCTGCTGCTGGCGACGACGTGAGATGAGGCCATTCTCCAGATGTAGATTCAAGGGTGCAACACCTGCAGCTCTGAACTCGGAGAACATCTCTTCCATTTGATGATGTGGTGTGTGTTGCTGATTGAAACGCCCTTGAGGCGGGCTTGATCCTCTGTGGCAACTGCCGCATAGATCATAGCCTATTTGCTCACCACAATCTTTGCAGTGGAAGCGATGGCCCACGATCGGGAACATCTGCAAAACCACTCAATTGAGATCATTTGTACGTAAATCAGCCATTCCTGTTGTTTAATTCATTGGGAAATCGATGTCACTCACCCCACATCCGTCGCATCCTGCTCCAATGTGCACATACTGGCGTCCAGCCTGATCGTAATCCATTTCCTCCGCTAGCGCACCTGCTATGATGTAAAGAAAGAAACAGTGAATTCGTGTTCACCCTTCAGAATCTACATTTTTTCCGCAAAACTAGATCTATGAAGGGCTGCTTACTTGTTTCTGATACGGTGATTCCATCCGCCAATTCGTCGCCCTTTTGCTGCAAATGCTCAACTTCTTTCTGCCTTTCCTGATAGCATAGAGGGAAAGTTCTCTCCAGGAAGTGATGCAACTCCAGAAACACATGAATCGATCCTCCAGGGTGAGAGCTTAGACATGAGGGACAGGAAGATTCGGACGTTTTCAAGCAGGATTCGCAGAACACTGCAAAAAGTTTGCGGCTTTTCAGAGAGAGAAGTCTCCATTTGATTTTCAAAAGGGGCCACGCAACCACAGCTTTTGTACATACCCGAACACACCGGTGCAAAGACAATATCGTCCTCACTTACCTTCGCCACAGTTCAGGACTACAGGTCGGTACAGCAGTTTGTTACAAGACGCACAGGAGAAATTGTCGACGCTTATAGAAGTCGAGGGCTCGTCTTCTCTGTTAGATCCACACTGCAAATCAGCAAAATGTGTCTCTTCCCTTCGGCTACATCGCACCTCCTCCAAAAGGCACGAGCTGTCACAATTCGTGAAATCCGCTCGACGGTTCGCTAATTCGGCTGAGGAAACAGTCGGAGTTCTTGAGAATTGCCGACTCAACATGATTCTCTTTGCATCATCTGGTTTGCGAGGGCTTCTGGAGCTCATCGGAGATTCTAACTCGATTCGCGAAGAGAATATCTGTTTCGCCTCCTCCATTGCTGAAACAGAGATAATACATAATTTGTGACAATGTGATCCTTCCATGAGCAGAGCTGAACAGAAGCAGCAGCTAGACAATGATTGTCAGCTATTCCTGTACCATGGAATCAGAAAGAGAAAATGCAGCGCAAAGAGTGGGCGAGTTTGGAAATAAGACCTTGTATTTCTTGAGATCTGCGATTGTACTCCTCCGGCCAGGTTTTCATGAGGAAAAAATGAAGCAACTCACAAACACGGGGGAAGTGAAGGTAAGTCCGCCGACAAGCGGGGCATTGGGATTGCGTCTTGGCATTCATCGAACGACGAACGCACCAGAAACAAAAGACGTGGCCGCAAGCTGCAGGGGGCAAGACGAGAGGACGGTTAGCACGTACAGGTTTGGATCATTTCTCCGAGACTGAATTCGGTCACTAATAATAACAAGGCAACTACTAAGAACAGGAAATGCGGAGCCAAGATGCGACGTACATTGGACGATGGGTTTGTAGACGAGGTCTCTGCAAGGAAAGCGATGAAGTCAGTCATGAAAGCTGGAGCGTTCTCACGAGTCTCACAAAAACACACACGTAAACAAACAACGAGATCAGCGCAAGGCTGGATGCAAGAGCTACGCCAAAGAGAGAATGGAAGGGGAGATTACAAGCAGACGAGGCAGGTGAAAGGCTCGCAAGGATCGGAGGAAGAGGGGAAGGGAGGGCGGATGGGGTGAGCGCAAGCTGCAACGCCATCGCCGCACATGGTGGGAGGAGGAGGACTATGAGCAAGCGCAAGCTGAGGAGGAAGAAGAACTAGATTCTTCAGATTCACAAGACGCCCGATTATTTAGGGTTCACGGTCTTCTTCGAATCTCATATAGGATTAAGGGTTCACGCTCTTCTTCGAATCTCATATAGGAAGAACAACTAGATTATTCAGATTCACAAGACACCCGATCATTAAGGGTTCACGGTCTTCACGATAGGATTTGGAGGGGCCTTTCCACACCCCCCTTCTGCCCACCCTGGGGCCCTATCACTCAATTCGCCAACTAACCTAATGATCTACACTCCCTGCTTTCTCCTCCTCCTCTGCTTCCTCCTTCCTCCTCCCTACTCCTCCTCCCCCCGACTCCTCCTCCTCCTCTCCCTCCTCCTTCCTTCTTCCCACTCCTCCGCTCCCTGCTTCCCCCTCCTCCCCTTCTTCCTCCTTGTATTAGAAGGGCTTCACAGCCCCCTGCATGTACTCTATCGCCCCCCCATTCCTCTTATAAGGCGCGGTGCAGAAGTTTCGCAATTCGGTGGCGAAGACACCTCAATTAATGGCCCCTGAATGCCTTAGGTTAATTACCATCGCGCCCCCCCCAATACACATAAATTAATTAATACCACCCTTCTACCGACCCGGGGGGTCTTATTGGCCTTTCCATCTTTCCCTCGATATCGTTTTAGGCCCACTACACACCTGAAGCCATTTTAGGCCTTAATTAAAATGGTTACAGGTAGGCTAGGTACCTGGGCGATTGAAACTTGGGCTCTGTATTGTGACAGCTTGAGTTCGAGTCCCAGCATTTCAATATTTGTGCAAAAAAAAACTCCCCGCTCACAAGCGCTTGCGTTAGGGATCTTGCCCACCCACCTTGGGCAAGCAACCCATTTTTCGCTTGCAAATCACGGCCCACAACGTAGCACACATCATCTTTTTTGGTTGGCGGGCAGCTGAAATCTCGATGTTTAACCACTTTAGTGATCTTTCCATTTTTCCAACATCAATCTCCATGTTCTATACCTTTTCCATATTTGCACATGACACTCCATCCTATGCATTGATTTTGAATCTCCATCCTACGGACCAGTGGCAACTCCAGCAGTTTGGGCTGAGAGTTTGCCCACCTAGGCTGGCTACATGTGCTCATTCCCTCAAGAATACCACATGCTACCTATCAACATAGACCATCGAAGGTAGTACCTCTTAGTTGGCCATGTGTGTCTCTGTGTGCATGCGTGTGCATTTGCATGCGTGCATGTACGCCCGCGCACGTGCGTCTGGGTGTGCATGCATGTGCGTGTGCATGTGTCTGTATGTGCACAAACATCTATGCGCAGACGGGCGTGTGTGTGTGTGTGTGTGTGCACGTGCACACATGCATGTGCATGAGTGTGTGCATGTGCATGTGTCTATGCATGCATGTGTGCGGGCGTGCGTGCGTGCGTGTGTGTGTGTGTGTGTGTGTGTGTGTTGTATAAGATTCGCAATGGAGCTCATTGCTCCATCATCATCTATTCCTCCATCGTCCAAGGAACTTTCCACAGTTCCATCTCACCCACCATCAAACCTGTCATTCCAGCAACCTTCAGATTTCCAACAAGCGTTTGTACATGCTTTGTTTCACCTTGTGTCTCAGCCATCGTCTGTTTCGTCAACCCTTGTAATTTTTTCGCTCCAGCAGATTGCAAACTCTGCTCCGTTCCAGCCTGAAGCGGTTCCTCCTCTCTCTCCATCTACTCGCGGATCCGCACCTTTTGTCTTCCAGTTACCTAAAGTTGTGACAAACATTTGCAAAAAGAAAAGGGCTTCGTTTTTTCAATTCTTCTCAGCCAGTGAAGGCCGTGAAGTTAGATCTCTTTCTCCACATTGCAACGCCATCTTCTTCGACGATTGTGTCACGATTTTGTTTTTGGAGGGCTAGGGTCTGGGTTTGTTGCTTAGTCGCTCTCTTCCTACAGAGTCTCTTCTCTTGACACTACTTCTCATGAGCAGCAGCTTACCTCTATTTCATGGGACGAATCATTAATTCGGCTTCCTTGCATGCCTGGGGTCTTCGACTGCAGTTGGTGGTGATCGAATTGACTCTTTTATTTTTTTGGGAAAAGGCTTCTCCTATGCCACTTGTCTGCTGTGTAGACACGGTATATAAGCTGGTAAACATGGAAGGTGCCCCTAGTGCAAGGGCGTTTTTGCTTATGTTGGGAATTGGGATACTCTTTTTGACCCAGCCAAGAATATTATCAAGTTTTGCCCAGTCTGGGTCAATCTAAAGGCCTTGCCGGTACCTCTCCTTTCATCGCATATTTTCGCTATTGCAACTTTGTTGGGGAAAGTGATACATCTTCCCAAGCGAGATTCTATAGTTTTTAAAAGGAACATCCGAGTCTACATTCTATCGGATATGGATCAACACGTACCTTCATGTTGGCATATCGATCATGGTTTGCTGCATCCTTTTTGCTTTCTTTTACATTTTTCTTCTTTCCCAAATGCGTGTTAGAAGTGTAAGAAAATTGGTCATTTTGCTCGATGTTTCCCTTTATCCTCTTGTCAAGTTCCTAATGTGAAGGGAATATGCCTCTCCCTCGAGTTTCTCCTCCTCTCCACTCTAATAAGATCGCACAACCCAAGCAAAAAAAAGAATGGAGACGAGTGCAGCCTAAAGGAAATGCTTCAATCATAGTGTCTCCTTTGACTCCTTTGTCTAATCCTTTCCAGTTTCTTTTATTTCGAGATACCCTTATGCCTGAATCTCAATTGCAGATGTCCCCAAAGGTAGGATCCTCTTGAGATCCTTCTTCCTTGACCACCTCTACATCTTCTAGTGTTGTTGTTTCTAACTCTTGAGAGACCTCTTCAGCTCATCGCTCTCATTCTATTACATGGCATCTCGTATGGCATCTCCAACCATTGAATCACGGTCTTTTGAGCTACAAGTGGATATATCTACTTCGGATATAGTTACTGATGGTAATGTGGATTTGAATGTGGATTTGAGAGAGCACGATGCACAGGTGCTTTCCCCTAAACCTAACTGTCAATTTCCACTCTAGGATATGCGTCCTATGTTGCAACAAGTTTTTGACCTAGTGATTCAAAAGTTTCGTCTTCTTGCCTATGTCAAGAAGAATCACAAGAGTCAAAAGAAATTGCATTTTATTGATGGCACACTACTTCACTCAATGGTTTTCCTATACAACAGGGGATTACGTTGGAGGATATTATCATTCTATCGCCACCTGCTGCTGCTTGCATGTAATTTTGTATTCTCCTCCTCTCACTTTTGATACTTTTTTTCTTAATCTTCTGTCTTCTTGGTAGGTGCGATCTGTTTCTTTTTTCTTCATGGTGGGTTCTTACCTCCTTTGAGGTTTCCCACATAGTAATATATAGTATTACAAAAAAAAAAAGAGTGTGTGTGTGTGTGTGTGAGAGAGAGAGAGAGAGAGAGAGAACAAGTGACTATGCAGCAACATCTCTTGTTCCTACCCAAAGGTCAAGCATGAATCATGATTATAACCCTAAATCATGTGGCTTGCATTGTCTACTTCAAATTTCTGTCGCAATAGTGCACCGCTTGCCACTTTCATTTTAAGGAAAAGCTTCCCTCATTCTTTTCCCATACATCGAGGGCCCCATAGGAGGCCTAAAGTATTCTTATTAATGACCAATCGTCTCGAGAGAAGTTTGCATTCTCTTTGTCTTCCAAGTCCTATGGCAACATCCGAGCCATCTTCCTAGTTGCGATGGATACGTAAGTGCATCTTCCAAGCTAATGTGACCTGAGAATGTGCAGATGTGATGTTCTTGAGATGCATACCCCCAGATCATATGGTGTAGATTTCTTTATTTCCAACCAAATACCTTGATGTAATATAAATAATATAGACGATGATGAAGGGTTCAAGGTCTTCTGGAATCTCAATCTCATTCTCAATCAAATCCACATCCCCATCCCCTTAGTGGCCTTTCCATTCCTACAAATCATAGTGGCCTCTCCATCTTTCCTCCAAATCGTTTAGGCCAGTTACACACCTAAAGATGTTTTAGGCCCTAATAAAATGGTTGTAGGCCGACAGGGTACCTCGGTGATTTAAACTTGGGCTATGTATTGCAACAGCTTGACTTCGAGTCCCACCATCGTTGAGCATAGCATTTCAATTTATGTGCAAAATAAACTCCCCGCTCACAAGCACTTGCGTTGGGGCTCTTTCCTACCCAAGCTTGGGCAAGCGACCCATTTTTCGCTTGCAAATCATGACCCACAATGCAGCACCTAGCATCATCTTTTTAGGTTGGCAGGTAAGCAAAATCTTAGTGTCTAACTGCTCTTAGTGGCCTTCCCATTTTTCCAACATCAATCCCCATGTTTACGCATCCTCTCTAACTTTCCATATTTTCACATGAATCTCCATCCTATGCATTGATTTTGAATCTCCATCCTATGGACCAATGGCAACTCAAGCAGTTTGGGCCTGGAGTTTGCCCACCTAGGCTAGATACACGTGTTCATTCCCTTAAGAATGCCACATTCTTCCTATCAACGTAGACCATCGAAGGTAGTCTATCTTCTTTGGCCATATGTGTGTGTGTGTGTGTGAGAGAGAGAGAGAGAGAGAGAGAGAGAGAGAGAGAGAGAGAACAAGTGACTATGCAGCAATAGCTCTCATTCCTACCCAAAGGTAATGCATGAATGACGAGTATAACCTTGATTCATGTGGTTAGCATTGTCTACTTCAATCTTCAGCCATGGTAGGGAGCTCTAAGGTTTATTTCATAGCAAAGTCCCTAGCTCTTAGGTGTGACGGACCTCCCCACCTATGCGTTAAAGAGATTGAACCTTTGCAACTTGATAACAAGGATGTTCAGTAGGAGAGCCCCATGAGTGGGAGGAAAAAAATTTCATGGTTGTACATACTACAAAGATTGCCTACAAAAGTCCTCATGACCCTTGTCGAGTAGCACAAATCACCTATTTAATGCACAAGAACAAGTAATCATCATTGATCACAAAACACCATGAGCACACGTGTACCAATCCAAATATGACAATTAAAAATACAAGAGATCCGATTTTCCCTTTCAAAAAGGGCAATCATTACTAAGACATTCCACATGCATGCACATGTGCACACACACACAAACACACACATGCACATGCGTAGACACATAGACACATGCACGTAGACCACACACACACACACACACACACACACACACACACATAGACATGCACACGTGCGCAGGCGGGTGCACACATACACATGCACATGTGCACATGTGCACACACACAAACACATGCATGCATGTGCACAGACACACAGGCACATGCACGCAGACACACCGACACACATGCACACACACACACACATAGGCATGCATGCTCACACACATGCATGCGCATGTGCACCCGTGCACACACACAAGCACACGCATGCATGTGCACACACATGCACCCATGCATTGTGTGCATGCATGCATACATGCGTGCATGCATACGTGTGTGCATGCGTGCGTACGTGTGTGTGTGTGCACGTGTGCATGCATGCATGTGTGTGTGTGTGTCTAATATGTATGTACTTATAATTTAAAACATGACTTAGAGGAGGCTATACAAAGGACAGTGAATCCATAAGATTTTCCCTCTTTTTAAAAGGCCAACCATAAAAACTACCATTAAGAGGGTGTCCACATTTCTTCCACTATGGTCAAAATGGAAACCATTTCTTGAACTATGCTATAAGTACTCATAAATTGGTTCATAGTCCACAAATCAGCTTGATTAGATTCTCAACTTGTTTGCTATGCCAAGGACAAAAAAAATGTTTCTTGTATTAAAGAATCCTAATGTCATTGCAATAGAGAAGATGATATTATACAGTGTGACCATAAAAAGAAGAGGTTGAATACCCTATCTCACTTTGTTGCATGGTACAAGGAGGGTACAAGAAGCTTGGATTGAAAGGTGAAGAGTTTGCCTAGGATTGAGTATAGCCACCTTGCATGAGCCAGGGGCTCTTGACGTATTGAAATTAGGACTTGTGTTTGCTAATACAAATGATAAAGGAGCATGAAATGTGAAATTTCCTTCTAAATAAGGGAGAAGTTGAAAACTATTCAAAAACGTATTAATTAGTACAAAATGGAGGAAGGGAGGTATGAAAAGGCATGGGAAGAGGTGAAAAGGAAGTGATTAATCAAGATGTCCCCTTATTTATAAGATAAGAGGTCCCCTTATTTATAAGGTAAGAGGTCCCCTCCCCTCTTATTAATGATGCTAAGAATTTAAATCCCTTTCTCTCCACTTTTGTTTCAATACCTCCCTCTAGCTTAGAGGTAAGACCTCACAAATGGGCAATTGATGCCTTGTTTTCAAGTCCCCAATTTTGCAGCTCTCCCCTTCGACCTTAATTTAATTGGTGTACTATACCTTTGCACCTAAAAAATTAGTTAAACTTCTCAATGGAGGTTATAGAGCTTTATGTATGAAATAATTTGTTGAGATTAAGGGCTTTTAGAACAAGTAGATGGAAAGTATAGATGAGTAAACTAATGGAGGACATAGGTGAGAGCCATTAGTGAATGAGGGACACATAGATAGTTGTAAGACAATGAAATGAATAGGGGGGACAAAGTTGTATAAGATAATGTCAATTCGGAAAACTTTGTGGTGTGGAAAAGAGAGTAGACTAAACTTTCTTGTTAAAGTCCTGTTAAAGTATGGGTCCTTTCACACTATGATATATGAAAATGGGTGAATTTGGCATGCTTTCTTTTATTGCAATAAGCTCTTTTTTGAAAAAGTTAATTTTTAGAAGATATTTTGAAGGAATCTTAAAATGGGTGCGTATGTTATGCACCTAAAATGAATGCTACATTGTTAGGATCCTCAAGCACATTGTGGGCTACTCTTCACATGGTTGTAGATAGAGATGGCCATCATGCATGCCCCATAAGTCAATGAGGCTCCATCTTCTTTAAACTATACGAGTGTTGACATTACGCTAGTATGAAAGAGATTGACTTGTTACTCTTTCCCTTTTAATGGTTATTACAAGAGTTCTTGTGAAGCACTCAGGTGATAAAGTCCAACTTTGTAGCCTAGGTTTTAGGAACTTGCCCTTGAGTGTTATTGATGGTTACACTCAATACTAGGCACAAGTTGGTAATAAATTGGAGACTTGGAAAATTGAATGGCCAAAAGCAAGTATTTGCAAGTCATTCTAGGTGTTGTTGGGTAGCCATTGTGAGATAATCAACCAAGATGCAAGTCTTGCTTTCATTTGAAACTCAGGTTCTTAAACCATGTGCATGACACACATTGTGATGTATAATCAAAAGCAAGTATTTGCAAGTCATTCTAGGTGTTGTTGGGTAGCCATTGTGAGATAATCAACCATGAATTCAAATGTTGCTTTCATTTTGAAACTTGGATGAGAACCATGTGCTTGACCTCGGGGGGGTCACTATGTATGAACCCTCTATACCACGTGTGTTCAAGGCCTATTTCTAAAATCCCTTATCTGTAAAATTTTCATTAATAAAATGTACCCCTTTTCTATACAAATCTGTAAAATTTTCCCAAAACTAATTTAAATAGTCCCTTATATATATTTATTTCTAAAAATTTTAGAAATAAAAAATATCATTCTGTTGAACTCACGTGATAGGGTTACATATGATGAGTGACCCCCCCCCGACTGCTTGACACACAATATGATGTATCATCAAATTAGATGAAACCAATGGGCCAAAAGAGAGGACATTATGCACTTGATTACACCTCTATTTTGAAGGAAAATGGATAGCATGAGTATCAATAGACGAGTCAACATGAAGTTTCCATGTGCATTTTTCCCGTTTACACAGAAAATCTATTAACAATGAGCCTAGATGCTCAAGACTTGTACAAAATATAATCATTATGTACATTCTAGCAAAAGCCCAGTACCATTAGTGATATTGAAGCATAGGAAATCCAATGATAGTATGAGCATAATCATCATGTATTTATATGTAGACCATGCAATGTCACATATTCATCCCAACTTAAACCATAACTAAGTATATTTTGATCTCTTAAGATACCCATGATAGTTTTTTAAAATGAGTGAGCGATAGGCAATATTTAGATACACCTTGATTAGTGGACCTCTACTGATCAATGAAGAGAACATCAGACAAAACACCAAAGGATTCATAGACTACACAATCATCAAGTAGAAATGCAAACCACCCATAGATTAAAGCAGGAAAGAGTTGGAAATCTTTCTACATAAACAAGTTCCAGGGATATTCTATCATATCTTACAATCTCATGTATAAATGAAGCCATATGCATTAAATCATGTGGAATTGGAGTGACTACTTGATTGATGCATAGAAAGTTGCACAGTGAAATTTTAGGCAAATTTTGTAGTCATCAACATGACTTGATAGTCACCTCACATGTGAAGTTTTCCACCACCCTGGTTGTAGTGGTAGTCTACAAATAGAAAATTATAGCAACATATATGACCAAAGTAGCAACCCATGAATAGAGAATAGTAGGGATCCCACAATGTAGACCTCCAACGAGATAGACCCTTCTTAACCAATGTATCTCTAGAGATACACAAACCACTTAGTCACCCCTTATAACCACTATGGATAGCCTCCAAAGAGGAATAATGTCTAGATGAGATCATCAACAACAAATGGAATTTATCCACATTAAAATCACACCTTTTGTAGACTCTCTACAAGATCATGACTCTCCAAAGTATCTTATGTAAGAAAACAATACAACGTCCAGGTGCTCAACAGATAATAGGATCTCATACGCAAGAGAGAAAACCAGATAGTATGGAGAATCAAAAATTTGATTACTGTAGAACTGATACAATAGATGGCGCTGCCTCCTAGCCGTGCGCTCCTATGAAAGAAGCTTCGATGGCAAGCTGGAAACAGTAGAGGATGGAGGCTGGATGCTAAGGAATCAGGGTTGCTATAGCCAGTGATGAAATGGGCTTCACGGGCTTACTCTTATATAGCCACCAATCGTAGTCGGTTGGGCTCAATCGGGTCTGACCTAGTCCACCCAAAATGATCGACTGGGGGTCAGTCCTAAAATAGGCCATCGACCACACGATAGAACTAGTGCGCAAAATAGAGCAACTAACCTACGTTGCCCACAGCCATCCGGGATCATCTGGGACTCCAAACGGGCCCCGCAACCCGAGAGTGGGCTGCCCTAGGAAATGCTCCGTCTACCCTCAATGCGGTCAGTCATGGGATGCCTTCCTGCACTTGCATGTAGCCTAGTTGGTAGTGTGCCAACTCCATCCAGCCATCAGGCCACACATGGCCCCCATCTGGTGTCCAAACCAGGACCTACCGGATAATTGAGCTACTCAAATGCCTTCTGCTCATATGGGGGGCTTATAAGTAGAGTTAGCTGGTTCCCCGCATAGTTACATGAGAGTGGAGCATTGATATCTAACGTCTTATTTCTTGCATAATTCATCTCCACCCAATACAAGGAGACTCGACATAAAAATCTCACGTGTTCCCCATGCAAGGGGTAACACATGAAATCCTTTATGTAGTTTCTTATCTTCTTGGGGCTTCCTTGGACCCTTGTTTACCTTGCAAAAACCATTCCAATGCATCATTGCATTAGTTTTTGCACATTTTATGAGGCACTATGATTTATGTATAATCATACACATAAAAGTATCATCTAATTATTCATTACTAAATGCAATGTGAACTATAAAGAAACAACACAAAATGTCACCCTCAACCCATCCCACATAAAATCCAATGTTGATGAGGTTTCCTTTGTTAATTTCCTTATCCTTAGATTCCTATCAAACTATGCCTTCATATTTGTTCAGCTTTCATAGCATGAGTGGGTTTTTTTGTGCTTCTCAAGTTGGAAGAATCAGGCTTCATAGGATTCTTTATTTCCAAGTTGTTGTGCTACCACTGATAGATTGTGGATGATGAATTCTAAAGGGACTACTGCCTCAAAGCCATACACTATTTGGAATGGGATCAAACAAGTCCTCACACCTTAAAGGTGGTTCTGTATGCACATAAGGTACAGTATAATTTATCAACCCAATTAGACTTGGAATGGGATTAGACAAGTGTTGACCTTAAAGGTGGTTCTATATGCCTATAAGGAAAAGTTTAATTTCTTGTTCCAATCATAGTATTTGGGTTCCTCTGCCGTTGTGAGACTATTGCATAGAATTTTATTAGTGGACTCTTCTTGTCCATTGTACTAGCCATAATAGGCAGTACTTTTCCAATGTAGGATGATCAATCTTGAGAGAAGTTATTGTATCAATTCATTGATGAAATGTGTGCCTTTATCACAATGACTATTTCCAAGGGGCATATGTACCTTATGATCGTGCATTTTCATAAAGTAACTAGGTGGCACTTTGGGCCCAATGTCTTTCCATACTACTTTTGCCTCTGTCCATTTGGTGAAATACTTTGCGGCTATAATTTTGTGCTGAGATACGTTCCTTTTGTAGTAGGATGTATAGTCAATTACACAATTTTCAAAGGGTTTTTGTGACATTACTACTTTTAGGGCAATAAGTGTTTGTGTTGGGGTGTGATAGTTTGTTGGCATAACACCACGACATTTGATAAACTCATAAGCATCTTTCCACAATATGGGCCACAAGTGGCTAGCCAAAATAATTTTTAGAAAAAGTGGCTTCTCTAACAAAGCGTCCTCCTAAAATGCCTTCAAGGATCATGAATGTTGAGTGAGACTTCATGTGGCTATCTACATAGGATCTAATATCTTACTATTTGGTAGAGATGGCTTGCTATAAGTTTGCATGGTGCAGATTTGATTACGAGTTTTTTGGCATCCACTAATTGTAACTATGGTGCTAGTCTCCCTATCATTAAATACCCAATAATGGTCAAGCATACCAATTTGGGATAGCCTCTATTTGGAACCGTGTGGCATCAATCAAGTCATCATTAATTCCAGTGGTTTCTTTTATATTCTTGACATAGGATAAGTGATTAGTGATGTTGTGTTTATCACCTTGTGGACCACTATTTTGAAGTTGGATTACTAAAGTAAGAGGCACCATCTTGTTATTATTTTTATTGTATATGGATGGTTTTAAAAGATAGAGCAATGCTTAATGGTTGGTGTAAAAGACAAAATCATTTTCCAATACAAGTGTCAAAATCTCTTGACACTATAAACCATTGCAAGGTCTTCTCTTTCTACTATGGTGTAGTTGGTTTTGCGAGGTTTTTGCCCCATTTAGTTTTTGGCTATTGAAGTAGATCAGGTAGTCCTTCTTATGTTCAATAGGTTGGCAAAGCACACTCCCAATTGGGACATGAAAGTCAATATTCCAAATGGTTGTGACTAGGTGGTGGGTGCCACTTTAGAAGTTCAAAGACTTGGTCACTTTCTTCCTTCCATAAGAATTCCACCAACATCTTGTATACAAGGCAATCTATCATGGCATACTGCAAGATGACTCAAGATGTATAGTAGCCTTCATGTCCCATAATGATATTTGCACTCCTTTGGCATTTAGCAAAGGTGGGGTGACTCCATGATCACTCTAATTTTAACCATGTGAGTTGCAATGCCATGTTGAGAGGCTATGTGTCCCAAAACAACTCCATGGGTGACCATGAACTAGTATTTCTTTGGATTTAGGGAGATGCTATACTTCCTATTTTTAAGTAGAACTTCTTCAAGGCATTATAGGTGGTTATGCTTGTTGTAATGGATGTATAAGTCATTCCAAAATACACCCTCCAAATGGACAAATTTGCACCATGGAATATTTTCGCATTTTTGGACACCCCACGACGTCTTGATCAACTTTGTCTTCAGTGCTACAGTCAAATTCCTTCTAGATTTATAAAAAATGGTCATTAGAATGACCAAAATTGTCAAATTTTTTCATCTACCCCTTTAAAACCCATATTTGGCTTTGTTAATGTAATTTTGGATTTAACATCCCTACATCACCTTGAAATTTTTTGATGCATTTCATAATTTGAATGTGGAAATATATAATTTAAAGAGAGTTCAACAATTTTGGTCTTCCACGACATCACCTTGTAAAAATCTTATTTTCTAAGTTTATCTTGCTCTTCTAGGTTGGCTATGTTAATGTATTTTTTAATTTAGATTTTTAGCTTCTTCGACATCACCTTGTATGGATTTTATAGGACTAGATGAAGGTAGTTGACAACTTTGGCTATTTTAATGACCATTTTTGGCAAATCTAGAAGGAATTTGGCAAAGTAGATCGGCATGTCATGGGGTGTCCAAAAAATGCCAAAACCCTTCATGGCATGAATTTGACCATTTCGACACCCTACAAATGGCAAAATTTACACCGTGGAGGGTTTTGGCATTTTTGGACACACCATGGCATGCCGATGAACTTTGCCTTCTACATCGTAGTAGCTAAATTCCTTCTAGATTTGCCAAAAATGGTCATTAAAATGACAAAACTTAGTCCATCTTATTTTATTGACTTGGAATATTTATGATATTTCCCAAAAGATAATTTAAAATAAATACATAATATTTATAGAAGTAATTTCATGGAATATTGAAGAGAATAGTAAAATAGCTATAACTTTTGCACCGTAACTCTTACTGCAAATCTTTTTAGTTCAAAATTGAGAGCACGATTAGCTCTATGATATTTGACATCACGAGTAGCCCTATTTTTCTCTGTATGTTAAAATTCAATATAGAAGACGCTTGAAAATCAGTCACAAGTTAAGAGGGTCATAATTTTGTAGCTAATTTGCATACAAATGAAGGAAAAGGGACAAGTTTGCATATAAAAGATTCACCTATCTATAGAATAAACTTGGAGGTGGCGTATTCAATACTCTACAATTCAAAGTGGCATTACCATATATTGCATTAACAACACATTCAAAAGTTAACCATAGGCAAATCAAAAAAATTACTTATAACATGGTATCTTACAAGGATGCAAATGTGATAAAAAATATATGTTTGTATATAATCTATCCATTCAAATATTACAAAGACTCTTCAGAGCATGTACCTCCTCTTTGTTACCTCTAACACATAAAAATAAGAGCCTTCTAAAATCCTCAAGTAAGCTCCTAATACAAATACCATTAAGGCTCTCCTCTTTGGTAGCCAACCAAAGAGTTTATTCCATCATTGCCAACTTGATACAATTGTATTAAGGAAAGCCATGTGATCCTTGTTTTCACTGATGACCTAATAGAAAGAAAAATTTTCTTTCATATGGTAGATAACCTTTTGTCCAAGTGATTTTTCCAATCAACTTTCTGGTCTATTGAACGTATATAATTATCACTGCAAAAGCATGTAGATTGGGATGCCTTACTCTTAATAACAAAATTGAGGCTCTTCTTGGCATCGATTAGATAAGATCTTCATCCCTAAAGATTGACTACGCTTGCAATAATGATCCTGCGCTCTTGGTTTTCATGGATATGACCAGTGGGCATTGGTCTACTCTTCATCTAAATTTTGGTGGAGTCATGTGGCTAAAGAAGTTTGCTTTATGTGATTGAGCCTATTATTGCTCCATGTCGAAAAGCGAAAGTATGATATGCTAGTGTGTTAGATCCAAGGGAACATAAATACTGAGTGGAAGATGGTGTGATCAATTGGTGGAGACATAAAGTGGGAGGGTGATGCCTTATCAAGAAGCTCCTTATTATTAAGTCTAATTTTTCATTGCTTTTGCTTTTGCTTCAAATATTGTTGTTTCTATAAAAGTATGAATCTTTTCCATCCTCATGTCCTAGATCAAGTCCTCTCTGGTTATGGGTGTTCATCTTTCTGTCTAAACACTCTTCTACCAGTTCATTGACAACAGGCAATAGGAAAAAAATAACCATAGCTTTCTTACTTGAAATCATAATAGTCCTTTGCCTTGGACACATGTTGCAACCTTGCAAGAAATCCTTCCTATCCAAACTTGAAGTTCAGATGTGGCAGGACATGCTTCCTCTCCAAACTTTAACTCCGACATGTGGCCCTTTAACTCATGCAAAACATCACCTCTCTTGCTCTTAGGAAGCTTATGTGGACCCTTAGCAAAATCTTCCATGAGTATCTAATCAATCAAAATATAAGTTTGTCATCCAATCATCCAATGCATTTTTAGTGTTCTAGAACACCCTAGAGCTCCAGCTTGTCACTTTTTCCTGACCATTCCTCTAGAACACATTAGAGCTCACAATATTACTAGCTTGTGTCACTTTATCCCTGACCATGCCTCTTGGGGAAAGAGTAGCTATAGGAGGGAAAAGAGGAGTTGTATCATGTATGAGAGGGCAAATCAAGAGGGAAAAAGCTCTTGTAAAAAAAACTACTCCACCATGAAGTAAAGGAACAGACCTTTCTCCCAGAGCTCAGCATACTCCCATATGATAGTATTGCTTGACACAGAGGCCTTAAAGACCATTGCATCCTCTGACACACCTAGATCGAGCTTCCCAAGGCCGCTAAATATTTCATATGTGAGGCGCTAGAAGTCATGTCCACTGTCTTCCACGACATCCATGTCTTCCTCGGATTCCGCGTCCTGCATGACAGCTGCATGAATCCATTGGTCATCCTTCGCCCTCTTCGCGATAGGAGAGGCTGAGGGGGCTTGGCTTTCATGGGGCCTAACACAGAATCGCCCCTTGAGACAGAAGATAGGGAGCTTGGGGGAGCTATGGTTAACCTCGTCTTCCTCACCTATTGCTCACGGAGTCCTCTCGGGGACTCTAACTAAGAGTTTGGTCTCTTTCTTATGCTAAGCATCAGTATTTTGCATTGCAAATCATGAACAAGCTCCATCATAAAGACACAATATATAGGCCATTCATGAAGCTTGGCCCTTACCCTCGAGACACATGGGCACCACTATGCCACCCATACATAACATCAAGAGTAGCCGTTATATTAGTAAGTGTCCACGTGTACTAGTGCTCACAAAAAACCTGCAAACTATATACAATGAACCTGTAACATTTTCATTTTCACCTGTAAAAAATATTTTCTCAATTTTGTAAAATCTACGAAATTTTAGGCAATTTAGTTATATTTTATCTTTAGAAACGGCAAATTCTCAGGAAAAAGCTTCAAAATTTGAAACCCCAAGTTTTGTGATTTGTTGGGAAAATTTTTTTTTGGAACACTAGTCCACACTCCTATAGCCGTAGAAATTGACTTGAATGCCAAAACAGCCACACCTGCATGAATTGCCCATCATGACTACGAGCACCATGAAAGTTGCCCACACTTTGATTCCCTCCGAATCTCCTCGTCGACTCTTGCTTGTGATTTGTAAAAGTCCGTACACGTGCTATGGAGCACAGAGATATCTTCAAGCCTTCAAGGCTGCCATTATCCATACCGTATACATGATACAGTTCATCTAAATTTTGGTGGAGTCATGTAGCTAAAGAATTTTGCTTTATGTGATTGAGCCTCTTATTGCTCCATGTGGGAACGTGAAAGCATGATATGCTAGTGTGTTAGATCCAAGGGAACATAAATACAGAGTGGAAGATGGTGTGATCAACTGGTGGAGACATAAAGCGGGAGGGTGATGCCTTATCAATAAGCTTCTTATTATTAAGTCTAATTTTTCATTGCTTTTGCTTTTGCTTCAAATATTGTTGTTTCTATAAAAGTATGAACCTTTTCCATCCTCATGTCCTAGATCAAGTCCTCTCTGGTTATGGGTGTTCATCTTCCTGTCTAAACACTCTTCTACCAGTTCATTGACAACAGGCAACAAAAAAAAATAACCATAGCTTTCTTACTTGAAATCATAATAGTCCTTTGCCTTGGACACATGTTGCAACCTGGTAAGAAATCCTTCCTATCCAAACTTGAAGTTCAAGATGTGGCAGAAGATGTTGTTTGAAACCTATGTATGTTTGAATTGTGCTAGGTTGCTCCAGAAGATGTTGCTTGCACCAAATACCATGCCCGCATCAAGAGATGAAGTGAAAAAGATGCTAACAATGGTGGGTATGGATTATGATACCATCCATGCTTGCCATAATGATTGTATTCTCTTTCATCATGAGCATGGAGATAGCTGATGAGGTGGCTATTGCAGGTACCGTTCATAGTCGATGGATGTTTTTTCTCGAGCGGTTTATGAAAACTTTGAAGGGATTTGTAAGACAAAGAGCAAGACTAGAAGCAAGCATGGTAGAGGGATGGCTTGTGCAAGAGTCATTAGTATATATCACAGAGTTTCTTGCATCCACACATCCCGATATGCCGCAAGCTTGGCATAACAAGGATGATCATTGCATCATTGGCGAGGTTCCCCAAGGAAAAGGGATTGAAAGAAAGATGAGCGAAGAGCAAATGGAGAAATTCAATAAGTTTTGTATCCTCAATAGCCCTGAGTGTAGAAGTGGATTGAGAGATATGAAGTGGCCAAAGCAGAAAGAATAAATGCAAGGAAGAGATTTAGAGTAATGTACAGGCAATCGCAACCATATCCACGGGATCTGGCTCTTCTCCCCACTCACATGTCACTTGATTGGCTACAACTAGCTCTACGTAAAGCCGAACATGATGGAGAGACAATAAATGAGGACGAGCGAGAGTTATCATCTGGATGTATGATGCATGTAAGTTTCTTACCTCTTGAGGTAATTAAGTAATTATTTGTGGCAATATACACTATAAAATAGATGCATCTCCATTGTTTTAATGATGCTCTTTTACAGTACAAAAAGTACAGTGCATTATGGTCATATGGATGACATTTTCACGTGGAATGCATCGATTCAAAGAGAGTCACGTATGATTGTGGAGTCATGGCTAACTTCACACAAGATAGCCGAGCAAGTGCTTTGGATACCAATCTTCTCTCCTCACAGTTGGATTATTGTGGAACCATACGCGAAATATATGAAGTTGATTTCAGACGATTTAGTATTTTCATTCTTGATGTAAAATGGTTTAGAACTATTTACAACGGTCCCCATGCAATAGTGATAAAAGATAGTAGCAGTTTCTTTGCAATAGACTGCACCAAACATTGGACTGATGAAAGTGATACTTTTGTTCTTCCCGAGCACTGTGAGCAGATGCATACTAATGATTTAATTAATTGAAGCTTTCATTTTTAAAGATCCATTGATACATGTACTTAAGCATAATTTCATATATATAATTGACGATATCTGGCACCCATCTTCAATATAGGTGGTTTTTCATCCGGATCATTTTGATCCAAGATGGTGGTACGTGATCCAAGTTGCACCACGAAGTAAGCAAATTCTTAAAGATAGAGATGTGGATATGGAGATGCCACTACCAATGCCAGATCTAATTGATCCCGATGAATCTAGCAAAGAAGATGAAGATCACAATATGAGCCAAGAGGAAGATGTGCATAATGACATCGCACAGGAGGAAGATGGAGATCATGATATTGACGAAGAAGACAACGATCATCAAGAATCACCACATTTTATTGAAGAAGATGATCAAGTACTTTTAGGTGAATGTATGATGCTAGAGTATGATGATGATATAGGAGATCAACTCGGTATACAATTAGAGATAGACTTGTTTGGCGCGTTAAACTTGGCTCAAGATGAAACAGTTGATATAAATGCTCTTCATTGATTTTTTTCATCTCAAACTTGGACATGAATATATGAGCTTCAAAGGCTTGATGTACATGCTCCACTTGGGGTGATCTTGACTTTGTATGGACCTTGGCCTTGATACTCTAATTTGACCTTTTAAGTTTTGTTATTCTGCAAGAAGATGAGGTTTCCTTTGTTAATTTTGTTATCCTTAGATTCCTATCAAACTATGCCTTCATCTTTGTTTAGCTATCATAGAATGAGTGGGTTTTTTTGTGCTTCTCAAGTTGGAAGAATCAGGCTTCATAGGATTCTTTATTTCCAAGGTGTTGTTGTGCTACCACTGATAGATTGGGGATGATGAATTCCAAAGGGACTACTGCCTCAAAGCCATACACTAGTTGGAATGGGATCAAACAAGTCCTCACACCTTAAAGGTGGTTTTGTATGCACATAAGTTACAGTTTAATTTCTCAACCCAATTAGACTTGGAATATGGGATTAGAAAAGTGTTGACCTTAAAGGTGGTTCTATATGCCTGTAAGGAAAAGTTTAATTTCTTGTTCCAATCATAGTATTTGGGTTCCTCTACCTTTGTGAGACTATTGCATAGAATTTTATTGGTGGACTCTTCTTGTCCATTGTACTAGCCATAATAGGCAGTACTTTTCCAATGTAGGATGATCAATCTTGAGAGAAGTTATTGTATCAATTCATTGATGAAATGTGTGCCTTTATCACAATGACTATTTCCAAGGGGCATATGTACCTTATGATCGTGCATTTTCATAAAGTAACTAGGTGGCATTTTGGGACCAATGTCTTTGCATACTACTTTTGCCTCTGTCCATTTGGTGAAATACTTTGCGGCTATAATTTTGTGCTGAGCTACATTCCTTTTGTAGTAGGATGTATAGTCAATTCCTTAATTTTCAAAGGGTTTTTGTGACATTACTACTTCCAGGGCAGTAAGTGTTTGTGTTGGGGTGTGGTAGTTTGTTGGCATAACACCATGGCATTTGACAAACTCATAAGCATCTTTCCACAATATGGACCACAAGTAGCCAGCCAAAATAATTTTTGGAAAGAGTGGCTTCTCTAACAAAGTGTCCTCCTAAAATGCCTTCAAGGATCATGAATGTTGAGTGAGACTCACAACAAGACAAAGCACCTACAGACGTGCACACAGACTCGTTTACTCAACTAAAAAAAAAACTTATGGGCGTGTCTATTTCCACGTCTATTTACACATCTATAGACCTATATCTAAAGGTGTGTCTATATAGCAGACAGACGTGCCTATAGATGCGCATATAGACATGTAAATAAATGCTCTACTAGAAATTTTAAAAAAGAGACAGACGCATTTATACATGCATTTATAGACGCATTTATAGACACATTTATAGACATGTTTATAGATGCGCCTATAGACACTTCTCGAACAGACAGACGCATATATAGATGCCTTGATAGACGCGTTACATAATATTTTTTAAATTTTTTGTGCTTGAATAGAATGCTATGTATGTTGTGTATGCTATGTAGTTACAGGAATCCCATTTCCACATTGTATAATTCAATTCGTATAGCCAACCGCATTTTAATTAGCACTCTTGTAAGCACGTCTATAGCCGATAATTACAATTCCAAACAAAACATTACAACTCCAAAATGTTTAGTTCACAAGGCATTAATTGATAGAACGTTGCATAAGAAAATTGAAAGCCAAAAAAATAAAAAGAGTGTATATTAATTCATAGCTCAAAAAGTGCTTGTATGTACATATACCACGAAGCTAAGCCACGTCCTGTGGCTTCAAGTACCAAAAATAACAGAAGTGTATATACAAGAGGCACGAAGCCAAGCCAGTGGCTTTAAGTACAAAAAAGAGTAGCTAGCACTACTTCTATGACTAATCTAAGTTCTCCACATCCTCGCTCCCTTCTGTGCTCCCTTTTACACTCCCTTCTTCACCTCCTTCTTCCTTGTCTTCTTCCTCATCTTCTTGTGCAGGTAAACAAGGGACAACATATATCAATGTATGAAAATCAAATCTTTACTTATAATATTGACATTATTTAATTACTTTCAAATACCTCGGGGGGCGCTCCAGTAGCCCAGATAAACTGCTCCTCAGTAATCAACCCGTCATTATAGAAGTGCCTCCATGTATCTCCTCTGCGATGGTGGCAGTGGTAGGCTATCTCGACAGGAGTAGGGTACCTACCCATGATATCAAGCTGCAAGATCAATTTGCGGAGGGGTTAGTATAAAGAAACAACCTCCTAATAAACTACATAAACAATATAATTTGAGATCGATACTTACAAATTGGGCCTCCCATGATTGCTCCATTTGGATCCTTCGTGCCTCCACGTGCTGCAGACTGTGGTGGGTTCCTCCTTTGCTGACTTCATTGCTTTCTTCCACTCATGCTTGTGAGCGGTGTGGGGCAGGCCCCTTGGTGGTTGACCTCCCTCGAGCCTGGCAAGCTCTGCTAGTGCCTGCCTCTTAAGCAAAGATCTTTTATTGCGAAGTATCGTAACAATCTTTAACTTGGCCCATTTATCTGTGAATTGAACATTGGGGGGGTTAGGATACCTAGAGCAAACAGCAGTAAGGATCTCATCAACCAACCTCTTTGGATGGTCTTTGTAGTGAATATAGCAAACTCTGTAATTGTTAGCAATTATAGAGCGCATGAAGGCCATGATGTCCTTTTCCCATGCATCAAAAGGTTATATAACTCCCAAAAGATGGTCTCCTGAAGATCAGGCGAGCCTGAAGAGCTTCCTGGCCACATGATGAACTGGAAAAAAGAAAAAAAGAAGATTACTGATGAGTTGAGAAGAGAAAAAGAAGAGAAAAAGAGAGAAAAAGAGAGAAGGAAAGAGAGTAGAAAAGAGAGGAAAAGTGGGGATAAAAGAGAGGAGAAAGGAGAGGAAAAGAGAGGAGAAAAAGAGAGAGAAAGTGGAGATAAAAGAGAGGAGAAAGGAGAGGAAAAGAGAGGAGAAAAAGAGAGAAAAAGTGGGGATAAAAGAGAGGAGAAAGGAGAAGAAAAGAGAGGAGAAAAAAAGAGAGAAAAAGAGAGGAGATAAGAGAGAAAAATTACCACGAAAAGAGAAGGAAAGAGAGGATAAAAGAGAGAAGGAAAGAGAGGAAAATAAAGGAAAAGAGAGGAGAAAAAAAGAGAGAAAAAGAGAGGAGATAAGAGAGAAAAAGAGAGACGAAAAGAGAAGGAAAGAGAGGATAAAAGAGAGAAGAAAAAAGAGAGGAAAATATAGAGTGCAATCCCTTTTTTCAATCATGCTTTCCCTTTCCATCATTCAAATTTCAAAAGGCATTGATCATAACCCGAATGCAAATTCCATACCCAAATCTAATTTCAAATCTACATAAATATCATATAAAACTATGAAGATGTCTAATAAAAAATGAATTCCTTGTTACATTTCCAAATAGAAGATCGGTTTCAAAACCAATTTCAGCATCTCATAGTCCACCAAGTGAGAGTTGTTAAGATTGATTATAAAATCAATTACAGTCTTTCATCTCACTCTCATGGTCTATTGTGTTGGCAGTCATAAGACCGGTTCTAAAACCAGATCTTAGCCTCTCATCCTTTACCGGGGTTGAAATCCAATATCGGATATAAAACCAATCATATCCTCTCATCGTTGGTAGGGGATGATGGACTAAGTTCAATAATAGTTCTTAGTTACATAATAATATATTACTTGCAAAATTTACATGAACAATTCAATTATGAAAGACTTAATTAGTTTCAAAGATGCACTACAATCCAAAAGTTAAATTCACATAAATGCCTCTCAAATCACTGAAGATTTATGACTTCTGACCTGCTTCTTTGGGTGCAAGTATCTACTGGGCCATTTTCTCAAGACCCTCAAGGGTTTGTTGGTCATGTACATCCATCAGTGCTGCCAATTGCTGCTTAATTGAAGTTTGCATTTCTCCACCGTGCAATTCCTCTTGGTTTTCTATAGTTTCATCCTCTAGGTTTGCCCATACTCTCAATTATTTAGATGTGAAGACTAGATTTGAGCACTTGCCATTCACTTCAATCTCATCTTGACTCCCAGTGACAAATGAAAGTGCCTTTCTCTTTAGTTTCAATAACTCTATGGTAGCAACTCCCTCTATGAATGCATCCACAACACATTGATATGGCCGACAGAAGTACTGAATGAAAGATGAGATAAAGTTTGCATTCCGCATGTGATTGGGAGCTTCATCTTGATCCTTGTCTTCACCGTCCTCAAAATCCTCGTCAAACAAGCCAAAACTTATAGATGGCTGGGTTGAATTCTCCTTTAATTGATTTATCATTGCATCACAAGATCCTTTGCAAACCACGGATGGTAAAATAAGAGGGAGATAAGCACATAAGGTGGAGGGGAGTTCAGTTTCTTCAATGAACCTAGCAACAAACTTTAAAGGGTGGGCGAGTTTGTGATCTAAGATTTGATATTCAACTGGACACAATTGTGATGTGTGTACCTATTGGAAGAATGGAAGGGAAAGGGGATAAAATTTTGTCAAGGTTTTGCTTAACAATTCACTATTCTTGATAGCACCTTCGGTGAAGCATGGTTATGCTAAAATCATCATTACTAACAGACATAGGAATTCAAAACTAGCACCATTCATCATCTACCATTTCCATGCAGGTGTAGTTTTAGCTAATGCTTGCATATTGGTGGATCTGATGAATAAACCCTCCTTACATGGGTACTTAGCTAGCTCATTCAACACTTAGTAAAAATAGCATCTTGTGGATAATAGGCTCGATCTACCTTATGAAAGTCATTCATGACCTTGGGAACCTCTTCAAGATTTATACCAATCCAGATCAAGGAAATATCCAACACTATGTAGTGGACTATGAGCTTTCTCCCATTGCTTTCTAAAGAAAGTCCACAACCCTTTTGTTTTAGTGCATTGAAGGGTTTTCTACTATTTTGCTTCTTTGAGCCATATTGATGGATTTCTAAACATGAGAGCTTGTCCTATGCTCCAAAAGTACTTCCAAGCTTTTCCGCTGGTTGTGGGCTTTGAGTCTAGAGTTCTTAATGCAAGAATATTGAAGCATCATTATCCTCCTGGCATCATCAAAAGACTTTCACAATTCAGGCGATGGTACCTTTCTCTCATATCATGACACTCCTTATGATATTTCCCAAAAGATAATTTAAAATAAATACATAATATTTATAGAAGTAATTTCATGGAATATTGAAGAGAATACTAAAATAGCTATAACTTTTGCACCGTAACTCTAACTATAGATCTTTTTAGTTTAAAATTGAGAGCACGATTAGCTCTATGATATTTGACATCACGAGTAGCCCTATTTTTCTCTGTATGTTAAAATTCAATATAGAAGATGCTTGAAAATTAGTCACAAGTTAAGAGGGTCATAATTTTGTAGCTAATTTGCATACAAATGAAGGAAAAGGGACAAGTTTGCATATAAAAGATTCACCTATATATAGAATAAACTTGGAGGTGGCATATTCAATACTCTACAATTCAAAGTGGCATTACCATATATTGCATTAACAACACATTCAAAAGTTAACCATAGGTGAATCAAAAAAATTACTTATAACATGGTATCTTACAAGGATGAGAATATGATAAAAAATATATGTTTGTATATAATCTATCCATTCAAATATTACAAAGACTCTTCATAGCCTATACCTCCTCTTTGTTACCTCTAACACGTAAAAATAAGAGCCTTCGAAAATCCTCAAGTAAGCTCCTAATACAAATACCATTAAGGCTCTCCTCTTTGGTAGCCACCTAAAGAGTTTATTCCATCATTGCCAACTTGATACAATTGTATTAAGGAAAGCCATGTGATGGATCCTTGTTTTCACTGATGACCTAATAGAAAGAAAAATTTTCTTTCATATGGTAGATAACCTTTTGTCCAAGTGATTTTTCCAATCAACTTTCTGGTCTATTGAACGTATATAATTATCACTGCAAAAGCATGTAGATTGGGATGCCTTACTCTTAATAACAAAATTGAGGCTCTACTTGGCATCGATTGGATAAGATCTTTATCCCTAAAGATTGACTATGCTTGCAATAATGATCCTACACTCTTGGTTTTTGTGGATATGACCGTGGGCATTGGTCTCCTCTTCATCTAAATTTTGGTGGAGTCACGTAGCTAAAGAAGTTTGCTTTATGTGATTGAGCCTCTTATTGATCCATGTGGGAATGTGAAAGCATGATATGCTAGTGTGTTTGATCCAAGGGAACATAAATACTGAGTGGAAGATGGTGTGATCAACTGGTGGAGACATAAAGCGGGAGGGTGACGCTTTGATAGAATAGTATATACCACCATTAGCAAAGTGGCAATTTGCAACATTGTCATTTTTGTTGATAAAAAAGACAAAGAAGCCATGCAGGTTACTCTAGAGTGAGCATATTCATCAGATTTGAAGATCGTTGGCATTTTTGGACACCCCATGGCATGCCGATGAACTTTGCCTTCTGCATCGCAGCAGCTAAATTCCTTCTAAATTTTCCAAAAATGGTCATTAAAATGACAAAACTTAGTCCATTTTATTTTATTGACCCAAGCACAAGATTGATATGGCCATGATGCTAGGTGTCAACAAAATGTCTGGTAAGTGCGATGCGAAGGACCTTGTGTTTAAAGATTGTAGGTTGTATGACCAGTTTTCATTGTGACTGAAGTCCAATTGGTAGGGTTTCCACAACCGAGTTTCACATAATCGATTTAGCTCATGGAGGATGGCATCATCAACCTTAATGTGTTTTTCTTGCAACAGTTACATGAGGTATAGATTTCCTAGGTCACAGACACAGGATAGCACTATGTATACGAGGCCATGTGTTTTTATACCTGATGGGTCAAATGTAAGACATTCCATGGTGAGCACTTGTGCATGATGTATTGTCTAAGCAACAGTTGCCTAGATAGGGAATTGGTACCTGCAAACATTATTTAGGTGGTTTTTCCCTATGTGAAATTCGTGCGAAATTTGCAAAAGATAGGAGTTCATGTCCTGGGAGTTTCTTTTTTGAAGAGGAAGTGGTATTTCAATCATGTCTATTTGCCTATTGTTGTGTTTGTAAATTTAATCCAAATGATAAAAGGATCCGTTTCCTTTGTCGCGAACCTAAGAATTGCATCGGCGCTGTTCATACTTTTGGAATGTCAAGGTTACTAACTCCTTGTGCAGTCCTCCTGTCAATTTCGGGTCCGTGGGGATCCATACTGTTTTGCTGCATGTTTTGTGCCTGATATCCCTTAATTCAATGCGATGCGACTCTATTGGCAAGGCCATGAAAACATCATAGTTGTGAGCATCTTTACACGCATTTGTGTAGAAAAGGTGTGGCATGTCTTCTTTGTTCAGGAGGTGTCAACAATACATGGTATTGATAAGCGAAAGGTCAATATCAAGAAGCTTCTTATTATTAAGTCTAATTTTTCATTGCTTTTGCTTTTGCTTCAAATATTATTGTTTCTATAAAAGTATGAACCTTTTCCATCCTCATGTCCTAGATCAAGTCCTCTCTGGTTATGGGTGTTCATCTTCCTATCTATCTGGTGTGATTTTTTGGTGAGCTTTTTGTCATGAGCTTTTTTTCAATTTTCATGAATATTGTGAGCTTTTCATTCACCTGAGAGAGAGAGAGGGGGAGGGGGGGTTTCATGGAGTGGGGAGGAGAGAGGGGGGAGAGGGGAGATAAAGGAAAAGGGGAGGGATGGTCGCATGGGTAAAGTGGCATGGAGAAGGGAGGGGAGGGGAGTTGGAACATATATTCATTATCATAGTTAGAGGGGGAACTTATAAGGTATGCAAAGAGGAGTGCAAGGAGGAGAGAGAGGATGAGGAATGTGAAACTTATGTTCATCTCCTAAATGTAAAGGGGAAGGGAGAGCATAAGGGAAATTTGTTCATTTTCAAAGTGTATAATTTGATAGATTTGACCTCATACTTGGATTCCTCGTCGAATTCCGGTCATTTTGAGTACCAACATGACCATATTCCGATAAAAATTAGAAAAATGGTATTTTTGTCATTTTGGCCTGTTTTGGGCCTATTTTGAGTCTGCGCTAGCGCAGACTCAAAATTGGCCTAGCGCAGACTCAAAATAGGCCCAAAACAGGCCAAAATGACAAAAACACCATTTTTCCAATTTTTATCAGAATATGGTCATGTTGGTACTCAAAATGACTGGAATTCGACGAGGAATCCAAATATGAGGTCAAAAGTTTCAAATTATACACTTTTAAAATGAACATATCTCCCATAGTTCCTCCCTTCTACTTTGAATATGGACATATCTTCCATAATTTTTTGCCTCCTACTGCCACTCATATCTGCCCCCCCCTTGTGCATAGTATACACTCTTCCACCCCTTCCACATGCTATGAGAATGAACATATCCTATATCCTCTCCCCCTCTTTCTAACCTCCCCAGATTTCTTATAACAAAAACATGTATGGATTTCTAAAAAAAGCTCGCAAAAACAAAGGAAATGGTAAAAAAGCTCACATTAAAAAGCTCGCCAAAAGATTTTTCCCCTATCTAAACACTCTTCTACCAGTTCATTGACAATAGGCAACAAAAAAAAATAACCATAGCATTCTTACTTGAAATCATAATAGTCCTTTGCCTTGGACACATGTTGCAACCTGGCAAGAAATCCTTCCTATCTAAACTTGAAGTTCAAGATGTGGTAGGACATGCTTCCTCTCCAAACTTTAACTCCGACATGTGGCCCTTTAACTCATGCAAAACATCACCTCCCTTGCTCTTGGGAAGCTTATGTGGACCCTTAGCAGAATCTTCCATGAGTATCTAGTCAATCAAACTATAAGTTTGTCATCCAATCATCCAATGCATTTTTTGTATTCTAGAACACCCTAGAGCTCCAGCTTGTCACTTTGTTCCTGACCATTTCTCTAGAACACACTGGAGCTCACAATATTGCCAGCTTGTGTCACCTTATTCCTGACCATGCCTCTTGGGGAAAGAGTAGCTATAGGAGGGAAAAGAGGAGTTGTATCATGTATGAGAGGGCAAATCAAGAGGGAAAAAGCTCTTGTAAAAAAAACTTCTCCACCATCTTAACCGAACGAAGATGCAGTAGGTAGAAGCCCTTCCTCATGTAGGAGATCGAGGCGATGCCAAAATTTACGCATCTTTGGGCTTGCTCTCCATCTCTCCAGGTCTCCTTCGCTGTAGGTTTTGCCCATGAAGTAAACGAACAGACCTTTCTCCCCTCCCATATGATAGTATTGCTTGACACAGAGGCCTTAAAGACCATTGCATCCTCTGACACACCTAGATCGAGCTTCCCAAGGCCGCTAAATATTTCATATGTGAAGCCCTAGAAGTCATGTCCACCGTCTTCCGCGACACCTGGTCATCCTTCGCCCTCTTTGCGACAGGAGAGGCTGAGGGGGACTTGGCTTTCATGGGGCCTAACACAAAATCGCCCCTTGAGACAGAAGACAGGGAGCTTGGGGGAGCTATGGTGGACCTCGTCTTCCTCACCCAGCGCTCAGGGAGTCCTCTCGAGGACTCTAACTAAGAGTTTGGTCTCTTTCTTATGGTAAGCATCAGTATTTTGCATTGACAAATCATGAACAAGCTCCATCATAAAGACACAATATATAGGCCATTCATGAAGCTTGGCCCTTACCCTCGAGACACATGGGCACCACTATGCCACCCACACATAACATCAAGAGTAGCCGTTATATTAGTAAGTGTCCACACCAGTGTTCACAGAAAACCTACAAACTATATACAATGAACCTGTAACATTTTCATTTTCACCCGTAACAAATATTTTCTCAATTTTGTAAAATTTGCAAAATAGGCAATTTAGTTATATTTTATCCTTAAAAATGGCAAGTTCTCAGGAAAAAGCTTCAAAATTTGAAACCCCAAGTTTTGTGATTTGTTTGGAATAATGTTTTTTGTGAACATTCGTCCACACGTGACACTCCTATAGCCTTAGAAATTGACTTGCATGCCAAAAAAGTCACACCTGCATGAATTGCCCATCATGACTACGAGCACCATGAAAGTTGTCCACACTTTGATTCCCTCCGAGTCTCCTCGTCGACTCTTGCTTGTGCTTCGTAAAAGTCCGTACGCGCGCTGTGGAGCGCACGAGATATCTTCAAGCCTTCAAGGCTGCCATTATCCATACCGTATACACGATACAGTTCAAGCTTCAAGGCAACGTGCAAGCCATGAATTTAATAGGCAAAAACGACAGGCAACGCGCAAGCCATTAATATAATAGGCATAGCGTCGTTTTTGGTCGTTTTTGTGATGGAGCTTTCGGCTTAGGATTTCCTGGCACCATGCCGAATTTTGATCATCTTTTGAAGACCGACATCTTTCGAACTCTTGCCAGTGGCCAACACCTACTCTTTCGTGCACAAGGAAGTGAACGAACCACCTAACACATACTTTTTTCCAAGAAACGCCCTCCACATACCTACTCCAGGAGTCTCCATGCAGCGACTACAATCTGGAGTCTGGACCACAAATTCAATATCCAGCCTTAAGACGACAAATGTCGGTCATAAACTTGCCGCTGTGACTCATGAGTCGTGACTGCAAGATACTATGTACCAAACTTTGGAGAGAACGTAGTTTGGAGAGAAACTCTGGAAGAAAATCACGATTCCAAGGCAATTATCGTGGTCCAAAGCGCAACACATGAATGCTCTTCAAGTCCCGACTCTCCAAAACGAACGTATGGACTATGGAGTGGTTCGTTGGGGGAGAAATAAAATGAACTAGAAAGATGTTCACAAGCCGAGGCACATCGGCAGAAACATGTTCGTCCAGATTCCACAGTCCACACTTGCTCAGACGATATATACTGTCAAAAGCTGACAAGCAAAAAACTAAACTTTAAAGCTTTCCACTAACTTTTTGACCAGCGTCACTCCTTATGTTGTAGAGTCCAGATTCCACAGTCCACACTTATGCTCAAGCCTCAGACGATATATACTGTCAGAAGCTGACAAGCGAATACTAAACTTTAAAGCTTTCCACTAGCCTTTTGACCAGCGTGACTCCTTATGTTGTCTGATCTATCGTCAGCAATATGTCAAGTTGACATTTTCTTAGTTTGTGATGCTTTTTCGTAAGTTAAAGAAACCGACTCTCCACTTATATTTGAGCTTTCCCAAGTTAATATAATTATATTCATGAGTGTACATCAGTTACACCTTTAGAATTTGAGTGATCTCTCTTTAAATTTCAGAATATTTTTCTGTTTTGTTTTGAAATCACCGATCTGCATTGTACAAGCCATGATAAGGAGACATTACCTACATGTCCTATGCTTCTTTGCGGTCTAGTTCACTGTCTCCGATTATGTTGCCTCTTCTTTGTCTGATTTAATCCGAGTGACAATTTGGTTGACCCCACAACCAAATGGGATTTTACAATGTTGTCCTATACAAGTAGTGTTGGTCTCCATGATGCCCTTTGCTTTTCGCCACACAACAGAGGTGGCCTTAGCTTTAGTGCTTGATTGTGTGTTGTCTCTAGATTCTTTTACCACCCTCTCCACTAAAACATAAGTTACCCTTTTGCAACTAGATCGAACTTGAGGACAAGGTACATCATTGAAGTAAGGTGAGGTCATTAGGAGCCAATATTAAGCAAAGAACAATCTAAGAGAGTTAGGCACATGGAGCAATGTGTTTCTATGAGCAAGATGCTATTGCTCTCCAAGCACATTTGAAATTATTCATGAACAATATTGTTCAATGATCCTATGGGACCCAATGTGGTATTGAGCATTGCATTCACTTACCCTTACCTTAAGCATAGTGACTTTCGTGGGTCCATGTGCTATTGAGCATTGTATTTCCTTAGCCTTATCTCATATATTAAGCAAAAATAAATCCATGAAATTGAATTCAGCACATGGCCCATGTGCTATTCTAAGTATATGAATGATAGCTTCTCTCCATGTAATAAAGCCTAGTTTCTTTTACTCCTCTAAAGTACCCTACCACATAATGAACCATTTACCCAACTTTATTTCACTTTTATAACTTTACATTTCATAAACATTACAAGCTAGAAAAGCATCCACTTTCCAAGGACATAGGTTCTAATTTACGTCCTTGACTTCTTAATTTCCAACAATGGATGGCATTAGTGAATTGAAAATTTTATTTAACTACAGTCTTTATTTTTTAAATAAGCTTCATATTTTATTATATTTCCAATAAACCCTTCCTAGACTTGCTTTTTACCATGGGGTGTCGAAGTACGAAGGTTTTCTTCATTAACATTCTTCATTCTTGTGCCTACACTACTTTAAATAGCCCACCAAATTCTACATCCATATTCTATTATGGTCACACTGACAAATAGCCTTATTGGTATCTTTGCCTATGTATGCTTAGAAAACTTAGGTACAATGCCTCTTTGCATCACAAAATTTACTTGATGCTATCTGGGGTAGTCAATCTCTAAAAGCTCTTAAGACAAGCACACATTAAAATACCGCTCCATTTTAAATTATATATTTTTGGCATAATTGTTTATCCTATTCGTACATAGATATGTCATAATTTTGAATTTAAAATTGTCACTTGTACATGTACATATTATAATTATACTAGATAGATATTTACTTAACCCCCTCTTGGCTTGTAAGTCCCCCAAATTAAAATATCCCCTTCCAATAACAAACCTACTATGTCACATATTGTGCAAAGCAAATTGCCTAAGACTTGCTGGTACAAATTAAAAAATCCTCTTCCAATAATCAACCTATTATGCTACATATTATCCACAAATCAACATGACTAGCATGGTGATTGAAACTAGCATGGTGGGTCTCCATCATCATCCTCCACCTCGCAAAAAATGGTGATACCCATTTATTCATTGGTCCCTACTTATGAAAGCATTTAATTTCATGTGACTGACCATTGTTAAGCACAATTAATATTGAAAAACTAGTAACAGAAGCGATTTACTATTGTGGCTAGGTTGGGGGTTTCTTTTCATGTGCTAGGATTGGGACTTTAGACCATTCTACACACATAGCACATTCAATATATGACACTTACATAGATCCCGAACTAGAACCAACACCATGGTTGTTATTTCAACCACTAGGCTTGGAAAAGAATACTCTCTCTCTCTCTCTCTCTCTCTCTCTCTCTCTCTCCCCAAAATTTCATAAGATGTAAATGAAAATTAACCATCTTAATAATTTGTAATAAAAAATGATAGCCAAATTTTAGCATTGCAAGTCTGACTATTGACGTGCACTGTGTCAAGTATGTGTATGATGTCAAGTATGTGTATGATGTGCTCCTAACTAGTACTACTTACATCCCCTTTGCAACCTACAAAAGTCCTTCTTGTTTGGAGAAACTCTTGTGTTATTATTTTAGAACAATGTCGGTATAGTGATGATTTCCTCACTTCCTCTTTGCAGCTAGCTGATCTAAGCTATGCACCCCTTTCACATTGTCGAGGCCATCCATCAAGTTAGAGAGTATGATCTCTTTGGCATGCAACTCTCGAGGAATTGGAATAGTGGACAATTGATGAATCCTTACGTGTAGGGTAAAGCTTTTGAGGACATGAGCCTATTAGTTCCTTAAATGACTTGATATCACTACCTCAAAAGCACAGCTTGTGTTATTTGTTTTGATGGAACTACTTGAATGGGTGCATCCGCTACCTTTGAGCCTAGTTTCTCAGTAAGGAGGCATTTTTCTTGGTGTTGTCTCTCCCTCAGTATTCATTGAAAATTTTTCTTCTGTTGCCATTTGGACATTGTATCATCATTAGTTTCCATGGTCTTCAACATCCTCCTCGTACCTTGACCATGTATATCTACTTTCCTATCTTGTTGCCTCTATCTAGTTATCTTGCAACACATGACAAGCTGCATCCCACCATGTGGTTCCTTATTTTAAATAAAGAAAGGAAACTAAGAAATGAAAAGTGATTTATGTTATTAGATGAGTAAGCTTATGAAGAGAAACAATGACTCACCAAAAGGCTTCGTGTAATAGGAATAAAATATTGTGCGAGTTCTAACTTCTAAAAGATCTTAAGGAGAATGGATCCCCATGGGGACAAATGACCCTGAGGAGAAAGGGAAAATAATTTATTAAAAGAAGCAGGGAGGGGAAGAAGTCAAGGTCACAGAAGCAAGTGAATTGGATTCAGAGAGAATTTGGATTTTGGGAGAATATTTAGGTGATAGGATGATAGAGCAAGGCAGAGATGATGTGCATAGGAGTAGTAAATTTCAAAAGTGCTAAAAGTGAAATGAAATCCTCCAAAACCTCCCCCAAACCATGCTTGTGCACCCAAATCACTTTCCAACCCTTGAATCCTTTTTCTTCTCACCATAATCACTTTCCAACCCTTGAATCCTTTTTCTTCTCACCATATTCACTTTCCAACCCTTGAATCCTTCTTCTTCTCACCATGTTCACTTTACAACTCTTCAATCCTTGTTCTTCTCACCATATTCAATTTCCAAACCTTGAATCCTCCTTCTTCTCACCATAGTCTACAAAGATATTTTTCAAACCCGGCTCCATTGGAAGATTCCCTTATGACATGGTGCTTGGTAGTTTATAGTGTAGCAACAAAGCATAGAATAATCATTGAATAATCTAAATTTTTTTGTTGCTTAATCCAATCTTGTTTCTCACATCCTCTCATTTCATTCCAAAAAGAAAAGTTGTTTCCTTCCTTTATTCAAGAATTTTTCTTTTTCTTTTTGTCAAATCAATAGAAATGTTTTCTCTAAGAGTATAGGGTTCCTATCTAAATTAGTTGGAAAAAGACCAAGCACCATTCTCATGAGATAAAGTGAAATCATAATCTATGTTGCTTTGTTCTTGTCATTTTATTCTTGCTGCTTATTGACGTTTACCCAAAGATAATCTTACAAAAAGTCCTCTTGTCCCCAATGTGGGTGTGGATATGCATTTGGGTTAGATGGTGTCATTGTTTTGCCTCAATGTACGCTTGGCCAAAATGGTAATATTTTGATAAAAATCTCTTTTATGGGATTGCAATTAATACAAAATTAAAAAATGTCCATGCATGCATGTGTGTGTGTGTGCGTATGTGCGGGTACCCTCAAGCAGCTGGAGCTATAGAAGGCAGAAGGGGCGATGTTACATAAATTATATTCATGATATATCTTGCTTAGGATATTATTATTTTACTCAAGTGTGACTATGGCAAAGTACTCCATAGGAGTGCACCGGATGCGACGGGGGTTTGTGGATACTTTGTGTGCTTAGTTGGGGACGCCTAACTAGCTTTTGTTTTGCCATGCTAGATGGTCAGTATTGTGGGTGATTCCATGTTAATACTGATGTCGATAGTGTTATTGGTGTTGTGCTTGATTATTGTGCTTTGAGCGCCGTTATGTTGGGATCAGTTGATTCGATGAATTGTTCAATCAATTGTTAATAACTAATGTAATTGGCGGCTTGAGTACAAGTGATGGAACTAATAGTGAGGATTGGAGTTAGTGTGAAGGTATCGCTCGAGGTGTTGCACAATGCATTATTTATGGCCATGGGCCAATTTTGTATTTCTTTATTATTTCAAGTTTAAGCAATATATTTTGGAGTGGACATAATTAAAATTTGGGCTTAAAGATGGCTATGTAAAGCAAATCCCTCATTTTGGAAGAGAGGGATAATTTTGGCTCCTTGGTGCTTTTATGAAATATCATAAATACTCTAGATGAGGAAGCGTTAGCTACTCATCTGGGGGGGGAGATTTTACCCAGTTTGTTGTCGCTTTTGTCATGTGATTTTTGTTCTTCTTCTCCAATTGATTAATTGGTAAATTTTTTGTGGAAGAGTTTTACCTTTTGGTTTCAGTTGTATCAAAGCTTTGGACACACTCTTGTAGCTTTTATAGAAAGTTTGTCAAGAATTTTGCATACATTGCACATCCATTGATAGACCTTCTTAGAAAAGCTAAGCAATTCTTATGGACCGAGCATCAAGATAAATCCTTTGTATGTTTGAAAGAAGCTCTCATGCAAGCTCCTGTGTTGCAACTACCTGATTTCTCTAGGCCATTCTTTGTAGTTGTGACCGATGCTAGTGGATGGAATTGGAGCCATGCTTATGCAAGATGGACATCCTATAGCATATGAGAGCCGAAAATTAAAACAATGAAATGTAATTATAGTACATATGATAAAGAATTAACCATTGTTGTGCATGCCTTACAAATGTGGAAACATTCTTTGATGGGAGCTGAGTTTCTTATCAAAACGGATCAACAAAGTATCAAGCATTTGTTGACTTAGCCACTAATATCTGATAGGCACATCAAGTGGGCATCATTTATACAAAGTTTTCAACCCATGATTCAGTATCAGCCTATAAAAGAAAATGTAGTTACTGATGCTCTTAGCAGAAAGCCAAGTATTAATCACATCACTGCTATAGAGATCCAGCCTTTCGAAGGTATGAAGAATTTTTACCAAAAGGATCCAAACTTTTTTGATATATGGAACAAATTAGAGAATAATAATTGAATCCTATGTTGGACTATTCATGCAATGATGGATACCTCTTTTATCAAAAGAAATTATGCATCACTCAACCCTTTAGACAAATTGTAATGGAAGAAATGCACCACTCACCATATATGGGACATAGGGGAGTGACTACCACTTTACAAGTGATAACAAGAGAATTTCATTGGCCTACTATAAGAAAAGATGTGGCTAAGTTTGTAGCCGAATGCATCACTTGTCAAAAGATCAAGAGTTATAAAGGAAAAACCCTTCGATTGCTAATGCCTTTACCTATTCCTACGCAACCTTGGAAACAAATATCCATGGATTTCATAACAGGTTTTCCTACTACAATGAATCAAAATGATATCATATGGACGATAGTCGATCGCTTTAGTAAGCAAGCTTATTTCATCCCATGCAAGAAGACTTTAACAGCTCAGCAAGCTGCACATTTATCCATCAGGCATATCTTTGTTCATCATGGCTTGCCAAAGCTTATAGTGTTTGATTGAGATTCGAAGTTTTGCAGTAATTTTTAGAGTGCATTATTTATTAATCTAGGCACTAAGTTAGATTTCTCATCAACTTTTCATCGAGAATCGAATGGACAAACTGAAGTCACAAATAGTACTATTATGGATATGTTAAGAGCTTATGTGGGAAGTCAACCAAAGACTTGGTACAAACATCTTCACCTCTTATAATTTGCTTATAATAATACTCCTCATTCTGCAGCTGGAAGAGCACCCTTTGAGATTATCTATGGGAATGTTTTACGTATTCCTATCACACGATTGACCCTTAGAGTGGAGGCAGCATTTACCCATGACTATCAAAATATTCTCAAATAGGTTCAAGAACCCATTTCAATTGCTAAAGAGAAGTACACAAAACAGGTGAATAAGAAACGAAACACATACTTTTTAAAGAATGTGATTATGTACTTCTTCGGATTGAGAAAAGAAGATTGAATAGTGTTGAGAAATGGCCAGTAATCAAGATGTCCCCTCGTTTTTATGGACCTTTCAAGGTGATTCAAAAAATCAATGATCCAGCTTATAGGCTTGAATTACTTGATAATTTGAAAATACATAATGCTTTTCATATCAGCCTCTTAAAGCCCTTCAAAGGACCTTTACCTATATGAAGAAGAAATGACGAGGCTCCATTGATTGTTGATGAAGAAGAAATTCTAGAACCTGAATGCATTATTGATCATCAACAGACCTCTACCCGAAAAGGAAATGTCTATACTAAATATTTGCTCAAATTTAAGAATCATCCGAGAGATGATGCTCAGTGGATGCTTGAGCGGTTCTTTTGAACTTTTCCAAACCTCATTAGTTCCTATAATCAAACACACAACTGAGGCCAATTGCAATCCAAGCAAGAGGGATGTTACAAAAATTATATTTCTGATATATCTTGCTTAGGATATTATTATTTTAGTCAAGTAAGACTATGGGAAAGTACTCCATAGGAGTGCACCAGACACGGCGGGGGTCCTAGTGGATACTTTTTGTGTTAGTTGGGGATGCCTGACTAGCTGGTGTTTTGCCATGCTAGATGGTCAGTATTGTGGGTGATTCCATGTTAATATTGATGTTGCTAGTGTTATTAGTGTTGTGCTTGATTATTGTGCTTTGAGCGCTGTTATATTGGGATCGGTTGATTCAGTGAATCGTTCAATCAACTGTTAATAACTAATGTAATTGGCGGCTTGAGTATAGGTGATGGAACTCATAGTGAGGATTGGAGTTAGTGTGAGGGTACCAATCGAGGTGTCGCACAGTGCATTATTTATGGCCATGGGCCAATTTTGTATTTCTTTATTATTGCAAGTTTGAGCAATATATTTTGGAGTGGACATAATTCAATTTCTGGCCCAAAAATGGCTAGGTAAAGCAAATCCCTCATTTTGGAAGAGGGATAATTTTGGCTCCTTGGTGCTTTCATGAAATGTCATAAATATTCTAGATAAGGAAGCGTGAGCCACTCATCTAGGGGGGGGAAATTGTACCTAGTCTACTGTCGCTTTCATGGTGTGATTTGTGATCTTATTCTCCAATTGATTAAGTGGTGAATTTTGTGTGGAAGAGTTTTACCTTTTGGTTTCAGGCGAGGATCCGATCCTCAACTAGGTGGCTGGCTCTAGGGGATGCACCCTCCTCCTTCTTCTTAAGGACACTTTAAACTGACAAAGCGAAGGATAACATTTGCAGGATTACAGACCAGGATGGTCACTAGATCACAGAGCTAGATGGTATTAGCCAACATATCATGTCTTTCCTTAAGTCAATCTTGGGGGCTGCTGAACTCAGTTCAGAGAGCAAGAATGAAACGTGGCAAATGCTTCTAGACTGCATAGATCAAAAGGTATCTGAAGAAGAGATGTTGTCACTTGGGTGACCTTTCACTATCTAAAGAAGAGATGTTGTCACTTGGCAAATGAGACACTCATCCACATGAAGAAGAGCAAAGTTCCAAGCTCAGATGGGTTGTCGGTTGAATTATACTTGGCAATATGGGGCACGGTCAGAGGCTACTTTGTCATAATGACTAGTGCTATGTGGGAGAGGGAATCCCTTTCTCCCAATGTCAATAGAGGTCTCATCAGATGGATCCCCAAGTGGTTTCCCATAGAGAAGATTGGAGACTGGAGACCCTTATCTTTGCTTAATGTGTCATATAAACTTATGGCAAAAATGGTAGCGGCGAGGATAGCCAGTTTTGTTCCAAAGGTTCTCTCCAACCAGCAGTATGGCTTTGTCAAGGGGAGACATATCCAGGACAATGTGTTGAATGTCATTTTGGCACTAGAGCATGCTTGGACTAGCAAAGAATAAACCATCCTGCTGAATAGAGACTTTGATAAGGCATATGATCGCATGGAATGGGGGTATATCATTGCGGTTCTGCAAGTTATGAGCTTTGGGGATAGATTTCTTGCTGTAATCAGTGCTCTATTGTCAAATGCCTCAGCTACTATTTCGGTGAATGGATTGGAAGTGGGGTGATCTATCAGGAAGGGGTGCCCATCAGCCCCCTTGTTATTTGCCATAATTATGGAGCCACTGCTGGCCATGTTTCAGAAACTTATAGCAAGGGGATCGCTGGATCCTATGAGAATCTCAGGGACCAATGCCCCAATGTTTGCTCAGCTATTTATAGATGATTTGAACTCTATCTGCTGCAAGGCAGATCCGAAATAGCTAAAGCTAGTCCTTGGCCTATTTGAGTTACATTGTGAAGCCTCGGGCTCCAAGATCTAGTGGGAGAAATCGAAGGCTTTGTTCCTGTCCAAGAACGATCAATTTGACTGGATGAAAGTTATGGGTATATAGTGGGTACCCAGAGGTCAAGTAATTAGGCACCTTGGGGTCCCCATTGGATTTGGGATATCCATTCAACAGAGGTTCATGTGGTGATGGCCCAAGTTCAAGGCCAAAATCGAAGTCTGGTCCAAGGTCATGCTGAATATGCTGGGTAGATGTACCATGGTGAAGCACATCCTGGCTCCAGCATCCTTTTACATACTGTTAGTCTACGCATTTTTTAAGACGCATTTGAGAATAAAAATGAGAAGGATTCAAATTTCTAGAGAGTTTAGGAGAAAATTTACATGGAAGATTCAAATTTGAAATATAAACCAAAAGTGCAGCAGAATTTGAATTTAAACTACAAACAAAAGAGCCAACGTTCTCCTAAACAAAGACCCTGACATTCTCCTAAACATTCTTTCATCCTTTCCTCACTGAACACGCACGACATTCTCTTTCCCAAAATCTCTTAGCGACGATAGTACATGAGCAAGAGATCACTTTCTCTCTGTTGTATTTTTTAAGAGTATGGCACTTCTGGTTCGCTCCCTCCCAATTTCTCGCACTTCTACTTGCTTTCCCATCCCAAAAACATCCAACCTCTTTCTCTCCCTCCATCCCACTCCTGAATGTCCATCTATCCAAATTTTCATCGATGTTCAAATGTCACTCGCCACAACTCGATTTCTCGTCGTCCCCCGCTTCAGCATCAATTTTCCATCAGCACCTACCACATCACTCGTCTCTTTCAAAACTTTATGTTTGAAAATTCCATCATTTGCCACATCACCAAAAATTAAACCAACACCCTCACCATCGCCACTGCCCGCCGTCGCCATCGCTGCCCATTATCCACCATCATCACCATCACCCGCCATCGCCTATCGACGCCCGATAGTCGGCTCGCGCTAGCAATCGCCTGCCCACCCACCCACGCTATTGCTTGCCCACTCGATAAAGGAGAGGTTATCCCCTCTCCTTATTCCTCCCTGGCGATCGCAGTCAATTAGGCAATAAGGGAAGGGATCCATCATGCCCTCCTTCTGTCACGGCCCTTTTCTCACATGGCCCTTTCCTCACACCTCCTTTTATCGTGTGTCTTTCTTGTGGCTCTTTCCTCATCCCCTCCTTCCGTCATGACTTCCATTCATGTTCCCTCCCTCGGTCGTTCTCGTCCCATCCCTTTCCTTCCGTTGTGCTCCCTCCCTCCATCATTGCCTCTCTCATCCTTCCCATCTCTTTCCTTACATCCTTTCTCTCTCTTCTCTTGCTTCTTCTATCGGCCAAAAGATTTGTCTCTCTCTCCTTTCTCTCGATTTCAGTTTCTTAAATATATAAGAAAAGAAAACATGAGTATAAATTCTTCATACCTGGCTAAGCTAGCTGAAGGTTTTGTAGATAAGATGTAGACTCGGTTTTGTAGATAGGCTCCTTGATTCTTCCTCTTGCTCCAATTGATTGAGATAAGAATGAATGAAGAGAAGAAGATCTTTTTATACTTCTTTAAGGCAAATTAAGATTTTTATTTTCTACAGTTCTCTTTTCTTTTTCCTTTTATTTCTTTTCACTAGCCTTTCCTTTCACCCTTCTCTCTCTTTCATACTGAGCACAATTGTTCTTGATTCATTATACTCAATTATTTTCATAATAAACACACCTTTTTTAAAACTGCTAATCTCACAAATAGTTTTATATAGGCATCCTTCTCTTGAAAAATAAATATCCTACTAAGCATAAATGATTTCATAATAATTAGACTCAATTATTTTCTTAATAAATACGAGTTTTTTTAAACTACTAACCTCACAAATACTTTTCATGTCAATTGTTAATCAAAATTGGCTATCCATTGAATCACGTCTTTTTTAAAACTACTAACTTTATGAACTCTTAGGTACGTTAGCTAAACAAGTACTTATCAGATGGGGGTTCCACTTTGCACCTAAGTCAATACCACCTAGATTCAGGTGCATGCAAAGTATTGTGTCCATCAGATAATCTTTGCATTGTCGAAATTTTTTAGTTTCACAATATTGACAAAACATAGTATGATTTTATATATTTTCTTTTAAATTTCTTAATAAACACCATGTCTTCTTCCTTAAATTTATCAAGACTCTAATAATTATCTATGCAAAGTCCACTATATGCAAGTACTCTCCCCAAAGCGATCCCTTGTCCACATAATACACCCTAACCATGTCCTTAAGAACTCTATTTACTCTTTAAATTTGACCAGTGGTCTCAGGATGATATGCAATAATTAAATTCAATTGCAGTGGCAAAAAGTGTGAATTGACTATCCCAATCCTATATCAAATTTTTAGGCAAGCCGAGGGCAAGCCATGTAGTCGAAAGGTATGCTCCATGAAATGTCTAGAGATGTCTTTGTGATTTTGATAGGAATAAAAATGCTCTAAAAATGTCCCATCTATCAAATTTTCAACAACAATCAAGATAAAAGCAGAGTCCCAACCTAAAGCTAAGGAATCCTATGATAAACTCACTTGCCACTTCTTTATGTCAATTTTGAGGCTTTTTGTCACCTACAGATATATTGGTTGTCGTCGTTGTAGTATATTTATAGCTTAGGACCTATGGTCATGATCTAGTAACAGATGTTGGCTCAAGTGTGAAAAGAGAGGTTGCACATGCTTGTGTGAAAGAATCATTTGTAAGCATGGATGGGGGAATGAATGCTTTCACCTCCATTGGGTGTTTTAGGGTAAAAAGTGGGTCAAGGATTAGAAGGAGGTTCCAAGGTTTAGAAGGACATTCCAAAGTTTAGAAAGAGGTTCAAAGTTAGAAGGAGATTGAAGGAGAAGGAGATTGTAGGGTTTAGAGTAGAGTACATGGTAGATAACTCATCTCCCTCATAGATGTTCGAGGATGAGGGATGAGAAACTTATCTAGATCCTTTTATGGAAGAGTACGAGTGGGAGAGGAGGAATGTCTAAGAGCAAATCGGTTGGGGGAGGACATGATCTTTAATGTTGACAACGAAAGGGAGCATGGACTATTGCCCAAGAATGCCAAAGTTGAGCTAAACACAATGCCGCTCAAAGACTTACATAGACTTCATTTCATTATGAGATATCTATACAAGTTTTCAGATCTTCTCCCTCCCCATGTAGAAATTGAAGTACTTTCTCTCTCTGCATGTAGGAAGTGCATGTAGCATTCACATGTGGGCCTTGCATGTATACTTGCATGTAGGAATTGCATGTAAGGCTTTGTCTTTCCCTCTCTACATGTAGGATTCACATGACTTTCTCTCTCTGCATGTAGGGATCCATAGAAATTCATCTATGATTAGGCATTACAAATAGGATTCATGAGGGATATCTCTAAGAGAGTATTCGTAGAGTCCTTTTGATATTTTTTTGAGAGTTTGTTTCTATTAGCCAAGTTAATGAGCATTTTTCTCTCACTAGACTAGTCTTCCTCTCTCTAGATTTAGATTTTACAAGTATGCTCAAATTTATACTAGAGAGAGCTTTGATTGTTCTTGTCCTATTATATCTTTCTAATATGCACTCGAGCACATGTAATTACAAGTGGAGCTTTACTGCTACTCTACACACACAATTGACACAATTTACTCAGTCCTCATTGACACAAGATTAACATTCCCCTAGACCAACTTTATGACCTGTCCTTGGATTATGGCTTCTTTTGATCACAAATTTGGGAAACCATGTATATAACCTAGAAGATTGGAACTTTTGGCACACCAATAAATCATTTTACAATGCCTTCGCACCATAAAGTCTCTGCTCAATTTCTGGAAAGCCAGTTTCTACCATCTGTTCAAAGAGACACATGTAGCAAGGTTCTAAGGAGATGACCCTTTGATAGATTTTTCTCATGTTTTGTGCATCATTTTTCCATTGGAATTGAAAATCATTGTAGGAAGATTGTAGTAGATGTTAAAGGGAACCTCAAGAATCAGCTCCAAGGTTTTCCAGAAGCAACACTCTACCATATGATTCGATCAACGTTGCCTAGCATAAGTTGTTCATGTTGCTGAAGGGTCCATATCAATGTGCCTTGGATATTACATTCCACTATAGATTATGGATAGATTAGTGGCTAGGTAATGGTACCATCCTCACCCAAGGTGTGTATGTTAGCATCCCGACTGTGTCAGCATGTACACAAAAGAACTTGGGCTAGATTTTGAGGCATGAAGATGTGTGATTGTACTCCTTCAAGAAGGCCTCATTAAATTATTGGGGTCATCTCAAGCTAGGTGGGGGTCCAACTTGCAAATCCAGGCTTGGGTAATATGATGAGCCTTGCAAATGTTCATTGTGATGGTCTACCCATTGTGTGTCTTCATATATGGGTCTTTGTTCTAGAATTCCTTAATAAGGTTGCTCGAATTTGGAACTACGTTAAATTCATTACCATCATATTTGGAATCTAGCATGGGAGTAACAATCAGTTCATGTGGATCTTGATATTCAAAATCAAAGAGCATCTTCTATTATTAATGGCATCTCAAGTGGTGGTGATACTTGGAGAGAAATTAGAGACATGGGTGAGTAGTACGGAGGGGTTGAGAGTGGGAGGGGTCTAGCTAGGGAGTGGAGGGTGAACTAAGAAAATGGATTGATCAACTTGGTAATCCTTAGTGACCTAGGATTAGCAATAGGGGACAAGTAGGGGTTGGTAAGTTAGGACTTAGGGGTTGGTAAGTCTAAAATTGTTGGGTGAGACTCGAAGTAGTGAGAGGCATTAGAAAAGAGGAAATGAAGGGGAAAGAGGCTTGAATGGATCTCAAGAAAGGTTAAGAGGGTGGTAGCAGCAAGGGTGAGTTAGGTTAAAAGATTGGCATGGAGAGTGGTGAGATACAGTAGGTTAGAGGTGAGAGATAATAGGTTATAAGTGACATAGGCTATCCTTCGACATGTCCTTTTCTTGTTGAGGTAGGATCATTAGCTTAAAAGTGCAATAATGTTGAGGACAGTATTTCCCATGTCAAGGCATACATATGCAATGAAAGCATCGACCTTGAGTGTAGTAAACCCTACATCGATAGATATCTTTTTCATCTTCCTTCAGCTCATGAAAGAATTAGCACAAGAGGTTTTCCCCCCAGGATCTCCTATTTCATGTTTGTCCGTGTAGATAGGATGTTTATTGAAGCCAATTCCATCAAATTAGTGCATATCCTTTGAGATGATCTTCTACTTGTAGGACTACTACAAGCTCTTAGTAAATTATGGCCATGCACTGCAATAAGTCTTCGATCACTGGGTTCATCCATTGCCACATTTGTTTGGGTGAGAAATTGGAGTTCAACTTTGATATTGTATCTTTTTGGGAATGTAGCTCCACACATTTCTCCTCATATTGATTGTAGGCAGAGTTATAGCTGCCCTTAAGCTACTTCATCAAGAGGCTAATCCATTCTTCTAAAGGAATGAGTTCACTGGTACTTCACCGTTGCTCCAAGACCTAGGCTTAAGCAGTAGATGCCTATAAATTTGTGTTGAGTTATCACCTTAGCTTTCAGAGTGTATTGCAACTCTGCAAGCTTCTCTTGATAGTGATGAAGGTCTTCTTCTTTGTGGACTAGTGTGAGCCTATCTTGCAAAATTTCCTCTATTTGCTGAGTACTAAATGAGGTCAAGTGCTCATTGGATGTTTGTAGTAATGCTTCAACATTAAGGGCTTCTAAAACATGTACTTGACTTTGCTAAAGATTTGGAAGTCACTTCAAGGACTACTTTTTCCTTAAGTTAGAGAGCCTGGTTCATGGGCACCTCTTCAAGATCATGCTCATATATTTGGACACGAAGAGTTGTGACCTCAGTCTCAATTCCTTGGAATTGGAGTTGGATATCATCATAGGGCAATCAGGATCACGAGGGTCACAGATTGAAATCATTTGGGGCTACCTATATGTGCTAAATTGTACATATGCAAGTGATTGCTTGTGTGACAACCTATTGCTATAACTAGGGGAGATTTGGGGCTCCCAAATCTTTATTTTTTTCAAGAATGACTTGACATGAGTTGTCATGGATGAGTTGTGAGTTGTCATCTTGTTGTCATAGATGATAAGGTGCTAGTTGTCATGTAGCACATGAGCCTATTGTCATGATCATTGAGTTGAACTCCATCTAAGCTTTCTAGTAAAATGATGCCACTTGGGGTGATCTTGACTTTGTATGGACCTTGGCCTTGATACTCTAATTTGACCTTTTAGGTTTTGTTATTGTGCATGAAGATGAGGTTTCCTTTGTTAATTTCCTTATCCTTAGATTCCTATCAAACTATGCCTTCATCTTTGTTCAGCTATCATAGCATGAGTGGGTTTTTTTGTGCTTCTCAAGTTGGAAGAATCATGCTTCATAGGATTCTTTATTTCCAAGGTGTTGTTGTGCTACCACTGATAGATTGGGGATGATGAATTCCAAAGGGACTACTGCCTCAAAGCCATACACTAGTTGGAATGGGATCAAACAAGTCCTCACACCTTAAAGGTGGTTCTGTATGCACATAAGGTACAGTTTAATTTCTCAACCCAATCAGACTTGGAATGGGATTAAACAAGTGTTGACCTTAAAGGTGGTTCTATATGCCTGTAAGGAAAAGTTTAATTTCTTGTTCCAATCATAGTATTTGGGTTCCTCTACCTTTGTGAGACTATTGCATAGAATTTTATTGGTGGACTCTTCTTGTCCATTGTACTAGCCATAATAGGCAGTACTTTTCCAATGTAGGATGATCAATCCTGAGAGAAGTTATTGTATCAATTCATTGATCAAATGTGTGCCTTGATCACAATGACTATTTCCAAGAGGGGCATATGTACCTTATATCGTGCATTTTCATAAAGTAACTAGGTGGCACTTTGGGCCCAATGTCTTTGCATACTACTTTTGCCTCTATCCATTTGGTGAAATATTTTGCGGCTATAATTTTGTGCTGAGCTACGTTCCTTTTGTAGTAGGATGTATAGTCAATTCCTCAATTTTCGAAGGGTTTTTGTGACATTACTACTATTAGGGCAATAAGTGTTTGTGTTGGGGTGTGGTAGTTTGTTGGCATAACACCACGGCATTTGACAAACTCATAAGCATCTTTCCACAATATGGACCACAAGTAGCCGGCCAAAATAATTTTTGGAAAAAGTGGCTTCTCTAACAAAGCGTCCTCCTAAAATGCCTTCAAGGATCATGAATGTTGAGTGAGACTTCATGTGGCAATCTACACAAGATCTAATATCTTCCTATTTGGTAGAGGTGGCTTGCTATAAGTTGGCATGGTGCAGATTTGATTACGAGTTTTTTGGCATCCACTGATTGCAACTATGGTGCTAGTTGCCCTATCATTAAATACCCAATAATGGTTGTACACCAATTTGGGATAGCCTCTATTTAGAACCGTGTGGCATCAAGCAAGTCATCAGTAATTCTAGTGGGTTCTTTTTTATTCTTGATGTAGGACAGATGTTGTGTTTATCACCTTGTGGACCACTAGTTTGAAGTTGGATTACTGAAGTAAGAGGAGCCATCTTATTATTATTTTTATTATATATGGATGGTTTTCAAAGATAGAGCAATCCTTAGTGGTTAGTGTAAAAGACAAAATCATTTTTAAATACAAGTGTCAAAATTTCTTGACACTATAAACCATTGCAAGGTCTTCTCTTTCTACTATGGTGTGGTTAGTTTTGCGAGGTTTTTGCCTCATTTAGTTTTTGACTATTGAAGTAGATCCAGTAGTCCATCTTGTGTTCAATAGGTTGGCAAAGCACACTCCCAATTGGGACATGAAAATCAATATTCCAAATGGTTGTGACTAGGTGGTGGGTGCCACTTTAGAAGTTGAAAGACTTGGTCACTTTCTTCCATCCATAAGAATTCCACCAACATCTTGTATACAAGGCAATCTATCATGGCATACTACAAGATGAATCAAGATGTATAGTAGCCTTCATGTCCCATAATGATATTTGCACTCCTTTGGCATTTAGCAAAGGTGGGGTGACTCCATGATCACTCTAATTTTAACCATGTGAGTTGCAATGCCATGTTGAGAGGCTATGTGTCCCAAAACAACTCCGTGGGTGACCATGAACTAGTATTTCTTTGGATTTAGGGAGATGCTATACTTCCTATTTTTAAGTAGAACTTCTTCAAGGCATTATAGGTGGTTATGCTTGTTGTAATGGATGTATAAGTCATTCCAAAATACACCCTCCAAATGGCCAAAATTGCACCATGGAATATTTTGGCATTTTTGGACACCCCACGACATCTTGATCAACTTTGTCTTTAGTACTATGGTCAAATTCCTTCTAGATTTGTCAAAAATGGTCATTAGAATGACCAAAATTGTCAAATTGGCTTTGTTAATGTAATTTTAGATTTAACATCCCTACATCACCTTGAAATTTTTTGATGCATTTCATAATTTGAATGTGGAAATATATAATTTAAAGAGAGTTCAACAATTTTGGTCTTCCACTACATCACCTTGTAAAAATCTTATTTTCTAAGTTTATCTTGCTCTTCTAGGTTGGCTATGTTAATGTATTTTTTAATTTAAATTTTTAGCTTCTTCGACATCACCTTGTATGAAGACATATAGATTTTGTAGGAATAGATGAAGGTAGTTGACAACTTTGGAGAGGGTCATAATTTTGTAGCTAATTTGCATGCAAATGAAGGAAAAGGGACAAGTTTGCATATAAAAGATTCACCTATAGAATAAACTTGGAGGTGGCGCATTCAATACTCTATAATTCAAAGTGGCGTTCCCTTATATTGCATTAACAACACATTCAAAAGTTAACCATAGGTGAATCAAAAAAATTACTTATAACATGGTATCTTACAAGGATGAGAATGTGATAAAAAATATATGTTTGTATATAATTCTATCCATTCAAATATTACAAAGACTCTTCATAGCCTATACCTCCTCTTTGTTACCTCTAACACATAAAAATAACAGCCTTCTAAAATCCTCAAGTAAGCTCCTAATAGAAATACCATTAAGGCTCTCCTCTTTGGTAGCCAACCAAAGAGTTTATTCCATCATTGCCAACTTGATACAATTGTATTAAGGAAAGCCATGTGATGGATCCTTGTTTTCACTGATGACCTAATAGAAAGAAAAATTTTCTTTCATATGGTAGATAATATATTGTCCAAGTGATTTTTCCAATCAACTTTCTGGTCTATTGAACGTATATAATTATCACTGCAAAAGCATGTAGATTGGGATGCCTTACTCTTAATAACAAAATTGAGGCTCTACTTAGCATCCATGATTAGATAAGATCTTCATCCCTAAAGATTGACTATGCTTGCAATAATGATCCTATGCTCTTGGTTTTTGTGGATATGACTGACGGGCATTGGTCTCCTCTTCATCTAAATTTTGGTGGAGTCATGTAGCTAAAGAAGTTTGCTTTATGTGATTGAGCCTCTTATTGCTCCATGTGGGAACATGAAAGCATGATATGCTAGTGTGTTAGATCCAAGGGAACGTAAATAGTGGGTGGAAGATGGTGTGGTCAATTGGTGGAGACATAAAGCAGGAGGGTGATGCCTTATCAAGAAGCTTCTTATTATTAAGTCTAATTTTTCATTGCTTTTACTTTTGCTTCAAATTATATTATTGTTTCTATAAAAGTATGAACCTTTTCCATCCTCATGTCCTAGATCAAGTCATCTCTGTTTATGGGTGTTCATCTTCCTATCTAAACACTCTTCTACCAGTTCATTCACAACAGGCAACAAAACAAAATAGCCATAGCTTTCTTACTTGAAATCATAATAGTCCTTTGCCTTGGACACATGTTGCAACTTGGCAAGAAATCCTTCCTATCCAAACTTGGAGTTCAAGATGTGGCAGGACATGCTTCCTCTCCAAACTTTAACTCCGACATACAGTAAGAGGAGCCATCTTGTTATTATTTTTATTGTATATGGATGGTTTTAAAAGATAGAGTAATGCTTAGTGGTTAGTGTAAAAGACAAATCATTTTCCAACACGTGTCAAAATTTCTTGACACTATAAATCATTGCAAGGTCTTCTCTTTCTACTATGGTGTGGTTAGTTTTGCGAGGTTTTTGCCTCATTTAGTTTTTGACTATTGAAGTAGATCCGGTAGTCCTTCTTGTGTTCAATAGGTTGGCAAAGCACACTCCCAATTGGGACATGAAAATCAATATTCCAAATGGTTGTGACTAGGTGGTGGGTGCCACTTTAGAAGTTGAAAGACTTGGTCACTTTCTTCCATCCATAAGAATTCCACCAACATCTTGTATACAAGGCAATCTATCATGGCATACTACAAGATGAATCAAGATGTATAGTAGCCTTCATGTCTCATAATGATATTTGCACTCCTTTGGCATTTAGCAAAGGTGGGGTGACTCCATGATCACTCTAATTTTAACCATGTGAGTTGCAATGCCATGTTGAGAGGCTATGTGTCCCAAAACAACTCCGTGGGTGACCATGAACTAGTATTTCTTTGGATTTAGGGAGATGCTATACTTCCTATTTTTAAGTAGAACTTCTTCAAGGCATTATAGGTGGTTATGCTTGTTGTAATGGATGTATAAGTCATTCCAAAATACACCCTCCAAATGGCCAAAATTGCACCATGGAATATTTTGGCATTTTTGGACACCCCACGACGTCTTGATCAACTTTGTCTTCAGTGCTACAGTCAAATTCCTTCTAGATTTGTCAAAAATGGTCATTAGAATGACCAAAATTGTCAAATTCTTTCATCTACCCCTTTAAAACCCATATTTGGCTTTGTTAATGTAATTTTGGATTTAACATCCCTACATCACCTTGAAATTTTTTGATGCATTTCATAATTTGAATGTGGAAATCTATAATTTAAAGAGAGTTCAACAATTCTGGTCTTCCACTACATCACCTTGTAAAAATCTTATTTTCTAAGTTTATCTTGCTCTTCTAGGTTGGCTATGTTAATGTATTTTTTAATTTGAATTTTTAGCTTCTTCGACATCACCTTGTATGAAGACATATAGATTTTATAGGACTAGATGAAGGTAGTTGACAACTTTGGCTATTTTAATGACCATTTCTGGCAAATCTAGAAGGAATTTGGCAAAGTAGATCGGCATGTCATGGGGTGTCCAAAAAATGCCAAAACCCTCCATGGCATGAATTTGACCATTTCGACACCCTACAAATGGCAAAATTCACACCGTGGAGGGTTTTGGCATTTTTGGACACCCCATGGCATGCCGATGAACTTTGCCTTCTACATCGCAGCTGCTAAATTCCTTCTAGATTTGCAAAAAATGGTTATTAAAATGACAAAGCTCAGTCCATTTTATTTTATTGACTTGGAATATTTATGATATTTCCCAAAAGATAATTTAAAATAAATACATAATATTTATAGAAGTAATTTCATGGAGTATTGAAGAGAATAGTAAAATAGCTATAACTTTTGCACCGTAACTCTGACTGCAGATCTATTTAGTTCAAAATTGAGAGCATGATTAGCTCTATGATATTTGAGATCACGAGTAGCCCTATTTTTCTCTGTATGTTAAAATTCAATATAGAAGATGCGTGAAAATTAGTCACAAGTTAAGAGGGTCATAATTTTGTAGCTGATTTTCATACAAATGAAGGAAAAGGGACAAGTTTGCATATAAAAGATTCACCTATCTATAGAATAAACTTGGAGGTGGTGTATTCAATACTCTACAATTCAAAGTGGCATTACCTTATATTGCATTAACAACACATTCAAAAGTTAACCATAGGTGAATCAAAAAAATTACTTATAACATGGTATCTTACAAGGATGAGAATGTGATAAAAAATATATGTTTGTATATAATCTATCCATTCAAATATTACAAAGACTCTTCATAGCCTATACCTCCTCTTTGTTATCTCTAACACGTAAAAATAAGAGCCTTCGAAAATCCTCAAGTAAGCTCCTAATACAAATACCATTAAGGCTCTCCTCTTTGGTAGCCAACCAAAGAGTTTATTCCATCATTGCCAACTTGATACAATTGTATTAAGGAAAGCCATGTGATGGATCCTTGTTTTCACTGATGACCTAATAGAAAGAAAAATTTTCTTTCATATGGTAGATAACCTTTTGTCCAAGTGATTTTTCCAATCAACTTTCTGGTCTATTGAACGTATATAATTATCACTGCAAAAGCATGTAGATTGGGATGCCTTACTCTTCATAACAAAATTGAGTCTCTACTTGGCATCGATTAGATAAGATCTTCATCCCTAAAGATTGACTATGCTTGCAATAATGATCCTGTACTCTTGGTTTTCGTGGATATGACTGTGGGCATTGGTCTTCTCTTCATCTAAATTTTGGTAGAGTCACGTAGCTAAAGAAGTTTGCTTTATGTGATTGAGCCTCTTATTGCTCCATGTGGGAACGTGCAAGCATGATATGCTAGTGTGTTAGATCCAAGGGAACGTAAATACTGAGTGGTCGAAGATGGTGTGATCAACTGGTGGAGACATAAAGCGGGAGGGTGACGCCTTATCAAGAAGCTTCTTATTATTAAGTCTAATTTTTCATTGCTTTTGCTTTTGCTTCAAATATTGTTGTTTCTATAAAAGTATGAACCTTTTCCATCCTCATGTCCTAGATCAAGTCCTCTCTGGTTATGGGTGTTCATCTTCCTATCTAAACACTCTTCTACCAGTTCATTGACAACAGGCAACAAAAAAAAATAACCATAGCTTTCTTACTTGAAATCATAATAGTCCTTTGCCTTAGACACATGTTGCAACCTGGCAAGAAATCCTTCCTATCCAAACTTGAAGTTCAAGATGTGGTAGGACATGCTTCCTCTCCAAACTTTAACTCCGACATGTGGCCCTTTAACTCATGCAAAACATCACCTCCCTTGCTCTTGCGAAGCTTATGTGGACCCTTAGCAGAATCTTCCATGAGTATCTAGTCAATCAAACTATAAGTTTGTCATCCAATCATCCAATGCATTTTTAGTGTTCTAGAACACTCTAGAGCTCCAGCTTGTCACTTTGTTCTTGACCATTCCTCTAGAACACACTGGAGCTCACAATATTGCCATCTTGTATCACCTTATTCCTGACCATGCCTCTTGGGGAAAGAGTAGCTATAGGAGGGAAAAGAGGAGTTGTATCATGTATGAGAGGGCAAATCAAGAGGGAAAAATCTCTTTTAAAGAAAACTTCTCCACCATCAGGCCAAATTTGCGCATCTTTGGGCTTGCTCTCCATCTCTCCAGGTCTCCTTCGCTGTAGGTTTTGCCTATGAAGTAAACGAACAGACCTTTCTCCCAGAGCTCAACATACTCCCATATGATAGTATTGCTTGACACAGAGGCCTTAAAGACCATTGCATCCTCTGACACACCCAGATCGAGCTTCCCAAGGCCGCTAAATATTTCATATGTGAGGCCCTGGAAGTCATGTCCACCATCTTCCGCGATATCCATGTCTTCCTCGAATTCCGCGCCCTGCATGATAGCTGCACGAATCCCCTGGTCATCCTTCGCCCTCTTCGCGATAGGAGAGGCTGAGGGGGACTTAGCTTTCATGGGGCCTAACACAAAATCGCCCCTTGAGATAGAAGACAGGGAGCTTGGGGGAGCTATGGTGGACCTCGTCTTCCTCACCCAGCGCTCAGGGAGTCCTCTCGAGGACTCTAACTAAGAGTTTGGTCTCTTTCTTATGCTAAGCATCAGTATTTTGCATTGACAAATCATGAACAAGCTCCATCATAAAGACACAATATATAGGCCATTCATGAAGCTTGGCCCTTACCCTCGAGACACATGGGCACCACTATGCCACCGACACATAGCATCAAGAGTAGCCGTTATATTAGTAAGTGTCCACACCAGTGTTGACAGAAAACCTACAAACTATATACAATGAACCTGTAACATTTTCATTTTCAACCGTAACAAGTATTTTCTCGATTTTGTAAAATCTGCAAAATAGGCAATTTAGTTATATTTTATTCTTAAAAACGGCAAGTTCTCAGGAAAAAGCTTCAAAATTTGAAACCCCAAGTTTTGTGATTTGTTTGGAAAAATGTTTTTTGTGAACACTCGTCCACACGTGACACTCCTATAGCCTTAGAAATTGACTTGAATGCCAAAAAAGTCACACCTGCATGAATTGCCCATCATGACTACGAGCACCATGAAAGTTGTCCACACTTTGATTCGTAAAAGTTCGTACGCGCGCTGTGGAGCGCACGAGATATCTTCAAGCCTTCAAGGCTGCCATTATCCATACCGTATACACGATACAGTTCAAGCCTCAAGGCAACGCGCAAGCCATGAATTTAATAGGCAAAAACGACAGGCAACGCGCAAGCCATTAATATAATAGGCATAGCGTCGATTTTGGTCGTTTTTGTGATGGAGCTTTCGGCGTATGGATTTCCTGGCACCATGCCGAATTTTGATCATCTTTTGAAGACCGACATCTTTCGAACTCTTGCCAGTGGCCACCACCTACTCTTTCGTGCACAAGGAAGTGAACGAACCACCTAACACATACTTTTTTTCCAAGAAACGCCCTCCACCTACCTACACCAGGAGTCTCCATCCAGCGACTACAATCTGGAGTCTGGACCACAAATTCAATATCCAGCCTTAAGACGACAAATGTCGATCATAAACTTGCCGCTGTGACTCATGAGTCGTGACTGCAAGATACTATGTACCAAACTTTGGAGAGAACGTAGTTTGGAGAGAAACTCTGGAAGAAAATCACGATTCCAAGGCAATTATCGTGGTCCAAAGCGCAACACATGAATGCTCTTCAAGTCCCAACTCTCCAAAACGAACGTATGGACTATGGAGTGGTTCGTTGGGGGAGAAATAAAATGAACTAGAAAGATGTTCACAAGACGAGGCACATGGGCAGAAACATGTTCGTCCAGATTCCAGAGTCCAGATTCCACAGTCCACACTTGCTCAGACGATATATACTGTCAAAAGCTGACAAGCAAAAAACTAAACTTTAAAGCTTTCCACTAACCTTTTGACCAGCGTGACTCCTTATGTTGTCTGATCTATCTTCAGCAATACGTCAAGTTGACATTTTCTTAGTTTGTGATGCTTTTTCGTAAGTTAAAGAAAGCGACTCTCCACTTATATTTGAGCTTTCCCAAGTTAATATAATTATATTCATGAGTGTACATCAGTTACACCTTTACAATTTGAGTGATCTCTCTTTAAAGTTCAGAATATTTTTCTGTTTTGTTTTGAAATCACCGATCTGCATTGTACAAGCCATGATAAGGATACTTTAGCTACATGTCCTATGCTTCTTTGTGGTCTAGTTCAGTGTCTCCGATTATGTCGCTTCTTCTTTGTCTGATTTAATCCGAATGACAATATGGTTGACCCCACAACCAAATGGGATTTTACAATGTTGTCCTATACAAGTAGTGCTGGTCTCCATGATGCCCTTTGCTTTTCGCCACACAAAAGAGGTGGCCTCAGCTTTAGTGCTTGATTGTGTGTTGTCTCTAGATTCTTTTACCACCTCTCCACTAAAACATAAGTTACCCTTTTGCAACTAGATAGAACTTGAGGACACGGTGCATCATTGAAGTAAGGTGAGGTCATTAGGAGCCAATATTAAGCAAAGAACAATCTAAGAGAGTAAGGCACATGGAGCAATGTGTTTCTATGAGCAAGATGCTATTGCTCTCCAAGCACATTTGAAATTATTCATGAACAATATTGTTCAATGATCCTATGGGACCCAATGTGGTATTGAGCAATGGGACCCATATTCTATTATCGTCACGATGACAAATAGCCTTATTGGTATCTTTGCCTATGTATGCTTAGAAAACCTAGGTACAATGCCTCTTTGCATCACAAAATTTACTTGATGCTATCTGGGGTAGTCAATCTCTAAAAGCTCTTAAGACAAGCACACATTAAAATACCGCTCCATTTTAAATTATATATTTTTGGCATAATTGTTTATCCTATTCATACATAGATATGTCGTAATTTTGAATTTAAATTTGTCACTTGTACATGTACATATTATACTAGATAGATATTTACTTAACCCCCTCTTGGCTTGTAAGTCCCCCAAATTAAAATATCCCCTTCCAATAACAAACCTACTATGTCACATATTGTGCAAAGCAAATTGCCTAAGACTTGCTGGTACAAATTAAAAAATCTTCTTCCAATAATCAACCTATTATGCTACATATTATACAAAGTAATCATCTGGGACTTGCTAATAATCATGTATTCTCTATCCCATCCTTATGATAAGTAAGTGTATCAAAGTGGCTTCAACCATTGGCCCCTTTTGCTTCTACAACTATTTCTCCCCTCCTCGACAAGAAGCTCTCTCTCTCTTGCTTGCAAGCCTCCGTGACAAGCTATAGCCTCACGGACTTAGCTGATCTTTATCCACAAATCGACATGACTAGCATGGTGATTAAAACTAGCATGGTGGGTCTCCATCATCATCCTCCACCTCGTAAAAAATGGTGATACCCATTTATTCATTGGTCCCTACTTATGAAAGCATTTAATTTCATGTGACTGACCATTGTTAAGCACAATTAATATTGAAAAACTAGTAACACAACTGATTTACTATTGTAGCTAGGTTGGGGGTTTCTTTTCATGTGCTAGGATTGGGACTTTAGACCATTCTACACACATAGCACATTCAATGTATGACACTTACATAGATCCCAAACTAGAACCAACACCGTGGTTGTTATTTCAACCACTAGGCTTGGAAAAGAATACTCTCTCTCTCTCTCTCTCTCTCTCTCTCTCTCTCTCTCTCTCTCTCCCCCCAAAATTTCATAAGATGTAAATGAAAATTAACCATCTTAATAATTTGTAATAAAAAATGATAGCCAAATTTTAGCATTGCAAGTCTGACTATTGACGTGCACTGTGTCAAGTATGTGTATGATGTCAAGTATGTGTATGATGTGCTCCTAACTAGTACTACTTACATCCCCTTTGCAACCTACAAAAGTCCTTCTTGTTTGGAGAAACTCTTGTGTTATTGTTTTAGAACAATGTCGGTATAGTGATGATTTCCTCACTTCCTCTTTGCAGCTAGCTGATCTAAGCTATGCACCCCTTTCACATTGTTGGGGCCATCCATCAAGTTAGAGAGTATGATCTCTTTGGCATGCAACTCTCGAGGAATTGGAATAGTGGACAATTGATGAATCCTTACATGTAGGGTAAAGCTTCTGAGGACATGAGCCTGTTAGTTCCTCAAATGACTTGATATCACTACCTCAAAAGCACAGCTTGTGTTATTTGTTTTGATGGAACTACTTGAATGTGTGCATCTGCTACCTCTGAGGCTAGTTGCTCAACAATGAGGCATTTTTCCTAGTGTTGTCTCTCCCTCGGTATTCATTGAAAATTTTTCTTCTGTTATCGTTTGGACATTGTATCATCATTAGTTTCCATGGTCTTCAACCTCCTCCTCGTACCTTGACCATGTATATCTAGTTTCCTATCTAGTTGCCTCTATCTAGTTATCTTGCGACACATGACAAGCTGCATCCCACCATGTGGTTCCTTATTTTCAATAAAGGAAGAAAACTAAGAAATGAAAAGTGATTTATGTTATTAGATGAGCAAGCTTATGAAGAGAAACAATGACTCACCAAAAGGCTTCGTGTAATAGGAATAAAATATTGTGCGAGTTCTAACTTCTAAAAGATCCTAAGGAGAATGGATCCCCATGGGGACAAATGACCCTGAGGAGAAAGGGAAAATAATTTTTTAAAAGAAGTAGGGAGGGGAAGAAGTCAAGGTCATAGAAGCAAGTGAATTGGATTCAGAGAGAATTTGGATTTTGGGGGAATGTTTAGGTGATAGGGTGATAGAGCAAGACAGAGATGATGTGCATAGGAGTAGTAAATTTCAAAAGTGCTAAAAGTGCAATGAAATCCTCCAAAACCTCCCCCAAACCATGCTTGTGCACCCAAATCACTTTCCAACCCTTGAATCCTTTTTCTTCTCACCATAATCACTTTCCAACCCTTGAAACCTTTTTCTTCTCACCATATGCACTTTCCAACCCTTGAATCCTTCTTCTTCTTGCCATGTTCACTTAACAACTCTTCAATCCTTGTTCTTCTCACCATATTCAATTTCCAAACCTTGAATCCTCCTTCTTCTCACCATAGTCTACAAAGATATTTTTCAAACCCAGCTCCATTGAAAGATTCCCTTATGACATGGTGCTTGGTAGTTTATAGTGTAGCAACAAAGCATAGAATAATCATTGAATAATCTAAATTTTTTTGTTGCTTAATCCAATCTTGTTTCTCACATCCTCTCATTTCATTCCGAAAAGAAAAGTTGTTTCCTTCCTTTATTCAAGAATTTTTCTTTTTCTTTTTGTCAAATCAATAGAAATATTTCCTCTAAGAGTATAGGGTTCCTATCTAAATTAGTTGGAAAAAGACCAAGCACCATTCTCATGAGATAAAGTGAAATTATAATCTATGTTGCTTTGTTCTTGTCATTTTATTCTTGCTTCTTATTGATGTTTACCCAAAGATAATCTTACAAAAAGTCCTCTTATCCATAATGTGGGTGTGGATATGCATTTGGGTTAGATGGTGTCATTGTTTTGCCTGAATGTATGCTTGGCCAAAATGGTAAGATTTTGATAAAAATCTCTTTTATGGGATTGCAATTAATACAAAATTAAAAAATGTGCATGCATGCATGTGTATGTGTGTGTGCATATGTGTGGCCACCCTCAAGCAACTGGAGCTACAGAAGGCAGAAGGGGCAATGTTACATAAATTATATTGATGATATATCTTGCTTAGGATATTATTATTTTACTCAAGTGTGACTATGGCAAAGTACTCCATAGGAGTGCACCGGATGCGGCAGGGGTCTGTGGATACTTTGTGTGCTTAATTGGGGACGCCTAACTAGCTTATGTTTTGCCATGCTAGATGGTCGGTATTGTGGGTGATTCCATGTTAATACTGATGTCAATAGTGTTATTGGTGTTGTGCTTGATTATTGTGCTTTGAGCGCGGTTATGTTGGGATCGGTTGATTCGATGAATTGTTCAATCAATTGTTAATAACTAATGTAATTGGCGGCTTGAGTACAAGTGATGGAACTCATAGCGAGGATTGGAGTTAGTGCGAGGGTATTGTTTGAGGTGTCGCACAGTGCATTATTTATGGCCATGGGCCAATTTTGTATTTCTTTATTATTGCAAGTTTAAGCAATATATTTTGGAGTGGACATAATTCAATTTTGGGCCCAAAGATGGCTATGTAAAGCAAATCCCTCATTTTGGAAGAGAGGGATAATTTTGGCTCCTTGGTGCTTTTATGAAATATCATAAATACTCTAGATGAGGAAGCATAAGCTACTCATCTAAGGGGGGGGAGATTTTACCCAGTTTATTGTCGCTTTCGTCATGTGATTTTTGTTCTTCTTCTCCAATTGATTAAGTGGCGAATTTTGTGTGGAAGAGTTTTACCTTTTGGTTTCAGTTGTATCAGAGCTTTGGACACACTCTTGTAGCTTTTATAGAAAGTTTGTCAAGAATTTCGCATACATTGCACATCCATTGATAGACCTTCTTAGAAAAGCTAAGCAATTCTTATGGACCGAGCATCAAGATAAATCCTTTGTAGCTTTGAAAGAAGCTCTCACGCAAGCTCCTGTGTTGCAACTACCCGATTTCTCTAGGCCATTCTTTGTAGTTGTGACTGATGCTAGTGGATGGAATTGGAGCCATGCTTATGCAAGATGCACATCCTATAGCATATGAGAGCCGAAAATGAAAATCAACGAAATGCAATTATAGTACATATGATAAAGAATTAACCACTGTTGTGCATGCCTTACAAATGTGGAAACATTCTTTGATGGGAGCTGAATTTCTTATCAAAATGGATCAACAAAGTATTAAGCATTTGTTGATTTAGCCACTAATATCTGATAGGCACATCAAGTGGGCATCATTTATACAAAGTTTTCAACCCATGATTCAGTATCAGCCTATAAAAGAAAATGTAGTTGCTGATGCTCTTAGCAGAAAGCCAAGTATTAATCACATCACTGCTGTAGAGACCCAGCCTTTCGAAGGTATGGAGAATTCTTACCAACAGGATCCAAACTTTTTTGATATATGGAACAAATTAGAGAATAATAATTGAATCCTATGTTGGACTATTCATGCAATGATGGATACCTCTTTTATCAAAAGAAATTATGCATCACTCAACCCTTTAGACAAATTGTAATGGAAGAAATGCACCACTCACCATTTATGGGACATAGGGGAGTGACTGCCACTTTACAAGTGATAACAAGAGAATTTCATTGGCCTACTATAAGAAAAGATGTGGCTAAGTTTGTAGCCGAATGCATCACTTGTCAGAAGATCAAGAGTTATAAAGGAAAAACCCTTGGATTGCTAATGCCTTTACCTATTCCTACGCAACCTTGGAAACAAATATCCATGGATTTCATAACAGGTTTTCCTACTACAATGAATCAAAATGATATCATATGGACGATAGTCGATCGTTTTAGCAAGCAAGCTTATTTCATCCCATGCAAGAAGACTTTAATAGCTTAGCAAGCTGCACATTTATCCATCAGGCATATCTTTGTTCATCATGGCTTGCCAAAGATTATAGTGTTTGATTGAGATTCGAAGTTTTGCAGTAATTTTTAGAGTGCATTATTTATTAATCTAGGCACTAAGTTAGATTTCTCATCAACTTTTCATCCAGAATCGAAAGAACAAACTAAAGTCACAAATAGTACTATTATGGATATGTTAAGAGCTTATGTGGGAAGTTAACCAAAGACTTGGTACAAACATCTTCACCTCTTACAATTTGCTTATAATAATATTCCTCATTCTGCAGCTGGAAGAGCACCCTTTGAGATTATCTATGGGAATGTTTTACGTATTCCTATCACACGATTGACCCTTAGAGTGGAGGCAGCATAGTGGAGGCAGCATTTACCCATGACTATCAAAATATTCTCAAATAGGTTCAAGAAGCCATTGCAATTGCTTAAGAGAAGTACACAAAACAGGTGAATAAGAAACGAAACACATACTTTTTAAAGAATGTGATTATGTACTTCTTCGGATTGAGAAAAGAAGATTGAATAGTGTTGAGAAATGGCCAGTAATCAAGATGTCCCCTCGTTTTTATGGACCTTTCAAGGTGATTCAAAAAATCAATGATCCAGCTTATAGGCTTGAATTACTTGATCATTTGAAAATACATAATGCTTTTCATATCAGCCTCTTAAAGCCCTTCAAAGGACCTTTACCTATACATCCTATTTATGAAGAGGCTCCATTGATGTTGATGAAGAAGAAATTCTAGAACCTGAATCCATTATTGATCATCAATAGAGCTCTACCCGAAAAGGAAATGTCTATACTAAATATTTGCTCAAATTTAAGAATCATCCGAGAGATGATGCTCAGTGGATGTCTGAGCGATTCTTTCGAACTTTTCCAGACCTCATTAGTTCCTATAATCAAACACACAACTGAGGCCAATTGCAATCCAAGCAAGAGAGATGTTATGAAAATTATATTTCTGATATATCTTGCTTAGGATATTATTATTTTAGTCAAGTAAGACTATGGCAAAGTACTCCATAGGAGTGCACCAGATGCAGCAGAGGGGTCCTAGTGGATACTTTTTGTGGTTAGTTGGGGACGCCTAACTAGCTGGTGTTTTGCCATGCTAGATGGTCGGTATTGTGGGTGATTCCATGTTAATACTGATGTCACTAGTGTTATTAGTGTTGTGCTTGATTATTGTGCTTTGAGCGCTATTGATTCAGTGAATCGTTCAATCAATTGTTAATAACTAATGTAATTGGCGGCTTGAGTATAGGTGATGGAACTCATAGTGAGGATTGGAGTTAGTGTGAGGGTATTGATCGAGGTGTTACACAGTGCATTATTTATGGCCATGGGCCAATTTTGTATTTCTTTATTATTGCAAGTTTGAGCAATATATTTTGGAGTGGACATAATTCAATTTTGGGCCCAAAGATGGCTATGTAAAGCAAATCCCTCATTTTGGAAGAGAGGGATAATTTTGGCTCCTTGGTGCTTTTATGAAATATCATAAATACTCTAGATGAGGAAGCATAAGCTACTCATCTAAGGGGGGGGAGATTTTACCCAGTTTATTGTCGCTTTCGTCATGTGATTTTTGTTCTTCTTCTCCAATTGATTAAGTGGCGAATTTTGTGTGGAAGAGTTTTACCTTTTGGTTTCAGTTGTATCAGAGCTTTGGACACACTCTTGTAGCTTTTATAGAAAGTTTGTCAAGAATTTCGCATACATTGCACATCCATTGATAGACCTTCTTAGAAAAGCTAAGCAATTCTTATGGACCGAGCATCAAGATAAATCCTTTGTAGCTTTGAAAGAAGCTCTCACGCAAGCTCCTGTGTTGCAACTACCCGATTTCTCTAGGCCATTCTTTGTAGTTGTGACTGATGCTAGTGGATGGAATTGGAGCCATGCTTATGCAAGATGCACATCCTATAGCATATGAGAGCCGAAAATGAAAATCAACGAAATGCAATTATAGTACATATGATAAAGAATTAACCACTGTTGTGCATGCCTTACAAATGTGGAAACATTCTTTGATGGGAGCTGAATTTCTTATCAAAATGGATCAACAAAGTATTAAGCATTTGTTGATTTAGCCACTAATATCTGATAGGCACATCAAGTGGGCATCATTTATACAAAGTTTTCAACCCATGATTCAGTATCAGCCTATAAAAGAAAATGTAGTTGCTGATGCTCTTAGCAGAAAGCCAAGTATTAATCACATCACTGCTGTAGAGACCCAGCCTTTCGAAGGTATGGAGAATTCTTACCAACAGGATCCAAACTTTTTTGATATATGGAACAAATTAGAGAATAATAATTGAATCCTATGTTGGACTATTCATGCAATGATGGATACCTCTTTTATCAAAAGAAATTATGCATCACTCAACCCTTTAGACAAATTGTAATGGAAGAAATGCACCACTCACCATTTATGGGACATAGGGGAGTGACTGCCACTTTACAAGTGATAACAAGAGAATTTCATTGGCCTACTATAAGAAAAGATGTGGCTAAGTTTGTAGCCGAATGCATCACTTGTCAGAAGATCAAGAGTTATAAAGGAAAAACCCTTGGATTGCTAATGCCTTTACCTATTCCTACGCAACCTTGGAAACAAATATCCATGGATTTCATAACAGGTTTTCCTACTACAATGAATCAAAATGATATCATATGGACGATAGTCGATCGTTTTAGCAAGCAAGCTTATTTCATCCCATGCAAGAAGACTTTAATAGCTTAGCAAGCTGCACATTTATCCATCAGGCATATCTTTGTTCATCATGGCTTGCCAAAGATTATAGTGTTTGATTGAGATTCGAAGTTTTGCAGTAATTTTTAGAGTGCATTATTTATTAATCTAGGCACTAAGTTAGATTTCTCATCAACTTTTCATCCAGAATCGAAAGAACAAACTAAAGTCACAAATAGTACTATTATGGATATGTTAAGAGCTTATGTGGGAAGTTAACCAAAGACTTGGTACAAACATCTTCACCTCTTACAATTTGCTTATAATAATATTCCTCATTCTGCAGCTGGAAGAGCACCCTTTGAGATTATCTATGGGAATGTTTTACGTATTCCTATCACACGATTGACCCTTAGAGTGGAGGCAGCATAGTGGAGGCAGCATTTACCCATGACTATCAAAATATTCTCAAATAGGTTCAAGAAGCCATTGCAATTGCTTAAGAGAAGTACACAAAACAGGTGAATAAGAAACGAAACACATACTTTTTAAAGAATGTGATTATGTACTTCTTCGGATTGAGAAAAGAAGATTGAATAGTGTTGAGAAATGGCCAGTAATCAAGATGTCCCCTCGTTTTTATGGACCTTTCAAGGTGATTCAAAAAATCAATGATCCAGCTTATAGGCTTGAATTACTTGATCATTTGAAAATATATAATGCTTTTCATATCAGCCTCTTAAAGCCCTTCAAAGGACCTTTACCTATACATCCTATTTATGAAGAGGCTCCATTGATGTTGATGAAGAAGAAATTCTAGAACCTGAATCCATTATTGATCATCAATAGAGCTCTACCCGAAAAGGAAATGTCTATACTAAATATTTGCTCAAATTTAAGAATCATCCGAGAGATGATGCTCAGTGGATGCCTGAGCGATTCTTTCGAACTTTTCCAGACCTCATTAGTTCCTATAATCAAACACACAACTGAGGCCAATTGCAATCCAAGCAAGAGAGATGTTATGAAAATTATATTTCTGATATATCTTGCTTAGGATATTATTATTTTAGTCAAGTAAGACTATGGCAAAGTACTCCATAAGAGTGCACCAGACGCAGCAGAGGGGTCCTAGTGGATACTTTTTGTGGTTAGTTGGGGACGCCTAACTAGCTGGTGTTTTGCCATGCTAGATGGTCGGTATTGTGGGTGATTCCATGTTAATACTGATGTCACTAGTGTTATTAGTGTTGTGCTTGATTATTGTGCTTTGAGCGCTGTTGATTCAGTGAATCGTTCAATCAATTGTTAATAACTAATGTAATTGGCGGCTTGAGTATAGGTGATGGAACTCATAGTGAGGATTGGAGTTAGTGTGAGGGTATTGATCGAGGTGTTACACAGTGCATTATTTATGGCCATGGGCCAATTTTGTATTTCTTTATTATTGCAAGTTTGAGCAATATATTTTGGAGTGGACATAATTCAATTTTGGGCCCAAAAATGGCTATGTAAAGCAAATCCCTCATTTTGGAAGAGAGGGATAATTTTGGCTCCTTGGTGCTTTTATGAAATGTCATAAATATTCTAGATAAGGAAGCTTGAGCCACTCATCTAGGGGGGGGAAATTGTACCCAGTCTACTGTCGCTTTCATGGTGTGATTTGTGTTCTTATTCTCCAATTGATTAAGTGGTGAATTTTGTGTGGAAGAGTTTTACCTTTTGGTTTCAGGCGAGGATCCGCCGATCCTCAACTAGGTGGCTGGCTCTAGGGAATGCACCCTCCTCCTTCTTCTTCAAGACACTTTAAACTGACAAAGCGAAGGATAACATTTGCAAGATTACAAACCAGGATGGTCACTAGATCACAGAGCCAGATGGTATTAGCCAACATATCATGTCTTTCCTTAAGTCGATCTTGGGGGCTACTGAACTCAGTTCAGAGAGCAAGAATGGAGCATGGCAAATGCTTCTAGACTGCATAGCTCAAAAGGTATCTGAAGAAGTGATGTTGTCACTTGGGTGACCTTTCACTATCGAAGAGGCAAATGAGACACTCATCCACATGAAGAAGAGCAAAGCCCCAAGCTCAGATGGGTTGTCGGTTGAATTATACTTGGCAATATGGGGCACGGTCAGAGGCTACTTTGTCAGAATGACTAGTGCCATGTGGGAGAGGGAATCCCTTTCTCCCAATGTCAATAGAGGTCTCATCAGATGGATCCCCAAGTGGTTTCCCATAGAGAAGATTGGAGACTGGATACCTTTATCTTTGCTTAATGTGTCATATAAACTTATGGCAAAAATGGTAGCGGTGAGGATAGCCAGTTTTGTTCCAAAGGTTCTCTACAGCCAGTAGTATGGCTTTGTCAAGGGGAGACATATCCAGGACAATGTGTTGAATGTCATTTCGGCACTGGAGCATACTTGGACTAGCAAAGAATAAACCATCCTATTGAATAAAGACTTTGATAAGGCATATGATTGCATGGAATGGGGGTATATCACTGCGGTTCTGCAAGTTATGAGCTTTGGGGATAGATTTCTTGCTGTAATCAGTGCTCTATTGTCAAATGCCTCAGCTGCTATTTTGGTGAATGGATTGGAAGTGGGTTGCTTTGCATTAAGGTGATCTATCAGGAAGGGGTGCCCATCGGCCCCCTTGTTATTTGCCATAATTATGGAGCCACTGCTGGCCATGTTTCGGAAACTTATAGCAAGGGGATTGCTGGATCCTATGAGAATCTCAGGGACCAATGCCCCAATGTTTGCTCAGCTATTCGTAGATGATTTGAACTCTATCTGCTGCAAGGTCCGAAATAGCTAAAGCTAGTCCTTGGCCTATTTGAGTTACATTGTAAAGCCTCGGGCTCCAAGATCTAGTGGAAGAAATCGAAGGCTTTGTTCGTGTCCAAGAAGGATCAATTTGACTAGATGAAAGTTACGGGTATACAGTGGGTACCCAGAGGTCAAGTAATTAGGCACCTTGGGGTCCCCATTGGATATGGGATATCCATTCAACAAGGGCTCATGTGATGATGGCCCAAGTTCAAGGCCAAAATCGAAGTCTGGTCCAAGGTCATGCTGAATATGCTAGGTAGATGTACCATGGTGAAGCACATCCTGGCTCCAGCATCCTTCTACATATTGTCAGTCTACGCATTTTTTAAGATGCATTTGAGAATAAAAATGAGAAGGATTCAAATTTCTAGAGAGTTTAGGAGAAAATTTACATGGCAGATTCAAATTTGAAATATAAACCAAAAGTGAGGGAGAATTTGAACTTAAACTACAAACAAAAGAGCCAACATTCTCCTAAACAAGGACCCTAACATTCTCCTAAACATTCTTTCATCCTTTCCTCACTGAACACGCATGACATTCTTTTTCCCAAAATCTCTTACGGATGATAGTACACGAGCAAGAGATCACTTTCTCTCTGTTGTATTTTTTAAGAGTATGGCACTTCTAGTTGGCTCCCTCCCAATTTCTTCTCACTCCCTTCTCTCGCACTTCTACTTGCTTTCCCATCCCAAAAACATCCAACCTCTTTCTCTCCCTCCATCCCGCTCCCGAATGTCCGTCAATCCAAATTTCATCGATGTTCAAATGTCACTCGCCACAACTCGATGCCTCGTCATCCCCTGCTTCAGCATCAATTTTCCATCGGCGCCTGCCACATCGCTCGCCTCTTTCAAAACTTTATGTTTAAAAATTCCATCGCTCGCCACATCACCAAAAATTAGACCAACACCCTCACCATCGCCACTGCCCGCCATCTCCATCGCTGCCCATTATCCGCCATCGTGACCATCGCCCGCCATTGCCTGTCGACGCCCGACAGCCCACTTGCGTTAGCTATCGCCCGCCCACCCACCCACGCTATTGCTCGCCTGCTCAATAAAGGAGAGGTTATCCCATCCCCTTATTCCCTGGCGATCGCAGTCAACTAGGCAATAAGGGAAGGGATCCATCATGCCCTCCTTCTGTCACGGCCCTTTTCTCACATGGCCCTTTCCTCACACCTCCTTTTATCGTGTGTCTTTCTTGCGGCTCTTTCCTCATCCCCTCCTTCCGTCGTGACTTCCATTCATGTTCCCTCACTCGATCGTTCTCGTCCCATCCCTTTCCTTCCGTTGCGCTCCCTCCCTCCATCGTTGCCTCTCTCATCCTTCCCATCTCTTTCCTTACATCCTTTCTGTTTCTTCTCTTGCTTCTTCTGTCGGCCAAAAGATTTGTTTCTCTCTCCTTTCTCTCAATTTCAGTTTCTTAAATATATAAGAAAAGAAAACATGAGTATAAATTCTTCATACCTGGCTAAGCTAGCTGAAGGTTTTCTAGATAATAAGATGTAGACTCGGTTTTGTAAATAGATAGGCTCCTTGATTCTTCCTCTTGCTCCAATTGATTGAGATAAGAATGAATGAAGAGAAGAAGATCTTTTTATACTTCTTTAAGGCAAATTAAGATTTTCATTTTCTACACTTCTCTTTTCTTTCTTTTCACTAGCCTTTCCTTTCACCCTTCTCTCTCTTTCATACTAAGCACAATTGTTCTTGATTCATTATACTCAATTACTTTCATAATAAACACACCTTTTTTAAAACTACTAACCTCACAAATAGTTTTATATAGGCATCCTTCTCTTGATTAATAAATATCCTACTAAGCATAAATGATTTCATAATAATTAGACTAAATTATTTTCTTAATAAATAAGAGTTTTTTTAAACTACTAACCTCACAAATACTTTTCATGTCAATTGTTAATCAAAATTGGCTATCCATTGAATCACATCTTTTTTAAAACTACTAACTTTACGAACTCTTAGGTACGTTAGCTAAACAAGTACTTATCGGATGGGGGCTCCACTTTGCACCTAAGTCACTACCACCTAGATTTAGGTGCATGCAAAGTATTGTGTCCATCAGATAATCTTTGCATTGTCGATCAAGAATTAAACATAGTTTTTTCCTCAGTGTGATGCACATTTCTAAAAAAACATGCTCCTAATTGTGTTAACTATCCGAACAAGTACTTATCGAATGGGCGGGCCACATTGCATGAAACTCAATATGACCTAGGTTGAGGTATGTGCAAAATATTGTGTCCATTGGATATGCTTTGTATGGTCGATCAAGAATTAAACATCTTTTTTGCCTCAATGTCATGCACAACCATATAAAAACATGGTCCTAGGTGTGTTTAAGTACTTATCGGATGGATGCGCCACTTTGTAAGCATGTAAATACCACCTAGGTTGAGACGCATGCAAAGTATTGTGTCCATCGGATATGATTTGCATGGTCACACATTTTACACCATTTTTCCCCTAGTGTTATGCACCACCATAAAAAAAACATAGTCCTAGGTGTGTTATTTGAACAAGAAATTATCGTATCGGTGCGCAACTTTGCATGCATGTCCATACCATCTAGTTTGAGGTGCGTGCAAAGTATTTTGCCCATCGCATATGCTTTGAATGGTCAATCAAGAATTAAACATCGTTTTTGCCTTAGTGTCATGCACAACCATATAAAAACATGGTCCTAGGTGTGCTATTCCAACAAGTACTTATCGGATGGGCACTTCACTTTGCAAGCATGTAAATACCAAATAGTTTGAGGTGTGTGCAAAGTATTGTGCCCATAAAATAGGCTTTGCATTGTCAATCAAGCATTAAACACTGTTTTTGCCTCAATGTGATGCACATCCATCAAAAAACATGCTCCTAGGTGTGTTATCCAAATAAGTACTTATCGGATGGGTGCACCACTTTGCATGCAAGTCAATACCATCTAGGTTGAGACATATGCAAAGTATTTTGTCCATTAGATATTATTTGCATGCTCAATCACACATTATACAATGTTTTCCTCATAGTGTTATTCACAACCGTCAATAAAAGCGCTCCCAAGTGTGTTATTCGAACAAGTACTTATGGGATTGGCATGTCACTTTGCATGCATGTCAATATCACCTTAATAGAGACTTGTGCCACAAGTATTAAGGCCATCGGATGTGATATGCATGGTCAACCAAGCATTAAACTCTGCTTTTTCCTTAGTGTCATGCACAAGCATAAGAAAACACTGTCCTAGGTGTGTTATTCCAACAAGTACTTATCGGATTGGTGTGCCACATTGCATGCAACTCAATACCACCTATTTTGAGGTGTGTGTAAATTATTGTGCCCATTTAAAATGCTTTGCATGCTCGATCATGCATTATATATTGTTTTCCCCCTAGTGTTAAATGCGCAACCATCAAAAAATGTGCTCCCAGGTGTGTTATCTAAACAAGTACCTATGGGATGGGTGAGCCACTTTTCATGCAAGTAAATACAACCAATGTTGAGTTGCATGCAAAGTATTGTGCCCATTTGATATGCTTTGCATGGTCGATTCTCGCATTAAACAACATTTTTGTCTCACTGTGATGCACATCGGTCAAAAACACGCTCCTAGGTGTGTTATCTGAACAAGTACTTATCGGATGAGCATGCCACTTTGCACCCAATTCAATATCATCTAGTTTGAGATGCCTACAAAGTATTGTGTCCATCATTGTTATGCCCCACCATCAAAAAACATGCTCCCAAGTGTGTTATCCGAACAACTACTTATGGGATGGTTGTGCCACTTTGCATCCACTTTGCATGCAGGTCAATACCACTTGAATAGAGGCCTATGTGAAGTATTGTGTCCATAATATAGGATTTGCATGGTCAACCAAGCATTAAACTCCGTTTTTGCCTTAGTGTCATGCACAAGCATAAAAAAAGGTTGTCCTAGGTGTGTTATTCCAACAAGTACTTATCAGATGGGTGGGCCATATTGCATGCAACTCAATACGACCTAGGTTGAGATGTGTGCAAAATATTGTGCCCATCAGATATGCTTTGTATGGTCGATCAAGAACTAAACATCGGTTTTACCTTAGTGTCATGCACAACCATATAAAAACATGGTCCTAGGTGTGTTATTCCAACAAGTACTTATCGGATGGATGCGCCACCTTGCAAGCATGTAAATACCACCTAGTTTGAGATGCATGCAAAGTATTGTGTCCATCGGATAATCTTTGGATTGTCGATCAAGCATTAAACATAGTTTTTTCCTCATTGTGATGTACATTTCTAAAAAACACGCTCGTGGGTGTGTTATCCAAACAAGTACTTATCGGATGGGTGGGCCACATTACATGCAACTCAATACAACCTAGGTTGAGGTGTGTGCAAAATATTGTGTCCATCGGATATGCTCTGTATGGTCAATTGAGAATTAAACATCGTTTTTGCCTTAGTGTCATGCACAACCATATAAAAACATGGTCCTAGGTGTGTTATTCTAATAAGTACTTATCGGATGGGCGCACCACTTTGCAAGCATGTAAATAATATTTAGTTTGAGATGTGTGAAAAGTGTTGTGTCCATCGGATATGCTTTTCATGGTTGATCACACATTATACACCGTTTTCCCCCTAGTGTTATGCACCACCATAAAAAAACATAGTCCTAGGTGTGTTATTTGAACAAGAACTTATCGTATGGATGTACAACTTTGCATGCAAGTCCATACCATCTAGTTTAAGGTGCGTGCAAAGTATTGTGCCCATCGCATATGCTTTGAATGATCGATCAAGTATTAAACGCCATTTTTTCCTTAGTGTCATGCACAACCATATAAAAACATGGCCCTAGGTGTGTTATTCCAACAAGTACTTATCGGATGGTGCTCCACTTTGCAATCATGTAAATACCACCTAGGTTGAGGTGCGTGCAAAGTATTGTGCCCATTGGATAGTCTTTGCATTGTCAATCAAGCATTAAACACTGTTTTTACCTCAATGTGATGCACATCCGTCAAAAAACACGCTCATAGGTGTGTTATCCAAACAGGTACTTATCAGATGGGTACACCACTTTGCATGCAAGTCAATACCATCTAGGTTTGGATGATTGCAAAGTATTGTGTCCATCAGATATGATTTGCATGCTTTATCATGCATTATACAACGTTTTCCTCCTAGTGTTATTCACAACCGTCAATAAAAGCACTCCCAGGTGTGTTATCCGAACAAGTACTTATGGGATCAGAATGCCACTTTGCATGCACATCAATATCACCTGAATAGAGACTTCTGAAAAGTATTGAGGCCATTGGATATGATATGCATGGTCGACCAAGCATTAAACTCCGCTTTTGCCTTAGTGTCATGCACAAGTGTCAAAAACACTGTCCTAGGTGTGTTATTCCAACAAGTACTTATCAGATTGGTACGCCACATTGCATGTAGCTCAATATCACCTAGGGTGAGGTGTTTGTAAAGTATAGGAAAAATATTCAAAAGAGACTAATATTTTCTATAATTTTTCCACAGGAAGATGACAATAGATTTCATTATGGGATGGAGGTGATATTATGTTGCCAAAGAGAAGTAGTTGCATTTGCTACAATCCATGATAGTGATCCAAATTCTCTTTGTCACTTTCAAAGACTTGGTGAAGATAAGGTTGCAGTTATTTTATCTAGGATTCTTAGTGTACATGTTGAGCTAAAGCATAAGTGTGGAGATATGGAAGTACTTGCAGATGTTATGCCTTATAATGTTTTCAATAAATCATTTATTGCATGGGATTGAGCTGAGACTTATCCAACATATATCATCGGGAATACAAAGTGCAATTCTTTGGATTTCAGTGTTGGAGATATTTTGCAAATGATATGATTTGCAAGTAAGAACATAGCAGAAGGTCAAGTTTTGGGGTTTGAACACTGGGATCGGTGGTCATTTGCAAAGATGAGGATTGTGAAAGTTACTAATGATGGTATGAATGATAACATAAAGTCATTGGATGGTCCCTATTATGAGGAAGGAAAAGATTTGAGATGGAGCATGCAATTTTTGAAGATTAAAAAGGGACATGTGGTTTTCAATGACAAAGATAGAGTATACTACAATTTCAAAGGACTTAAAGAATATGCCTACAAGCCAAGCTTTGTCCCTTCAAACATGGATGATTTCAATGAAGTCAAGTACAGAAGTGACATCTTATTAGGAGTGAATGAGTTCATTGATACCGAGAAAGATATGGAATTCAGAAGCAATGCTTGCTCTAGAGTGGATGAATTCTTGCATATTGAGAAAGGCAAAGGCATCAAAAGTGTTGTCTCTTTAGAATTAGATGATTTCAATGCAATCCTCTATAGAAGTGACATCTTATCAGGATTGTATGAGTTCAGTGGTACTGTGAAGGCAAAAAACTTCAGAAGAGATGTCTTATCAAGAGTTTATGAATTCACGCACGTCGAGAAAGATAAAGATATCATCGGTGAGTTCAATTGTACTGTGAAGGTAAAAGACTACAAAAGCGATGTCTTATCTAGAATCGATGAATTCACACACGTCAAGAAAGATAAATATATAATTTATGATGTCTCCTCAAACTTGGATGATTTCAATGCACTTACCTATAGAAGTGAAATCTTGTTGGGAGTGGATGAGTTCATTTGTACCACAATAAAGCAAAAGGTTTCAGAAGTGATGTCTCATCTAGAGTGGATGAATTCATACACATTGTCAAGGAGCACAAAGAGTTCAAAAGTGTTGGCTTATCAAACATGGACGAAATGGATATTGACTCAAATGGTCCGAAGATTACTTCAAGGAGAAAAATGAAATCAACAAAGGACTATTTAGTATTTGACTTTGACAGTGATAAGATAAACGATGCAACATCCCATGAAAACATGGTGACAAATAAATTCAACGGGGAGAAGTGTACAATTTCCAAAAACTTGGATGTACAAAAGAAACCAACAAAGGACTATTCGGTATTTGACTTTGATTGTAATAAGATTAAGGATGCAACATCCCATGAAAATAAAGTGACAAATAAATTTGATAAGGAGAAGTGTACACACATACAGAAGAAACGGACATACATATGCATGAAAAGAAAGCAAGTCCAGGCAGATGTAGAAAAGCAACCAAAGAGAATAAGAGTATTGAATGAAGATGTTATCCTAAAAGCAACCAAAGAGAATAAGAGTATTGAATGAAGATGTTATCCTAAAAGCAATGCGATCTACATGTTGCAAGCAAAGTTGTATGCATTCCATTAACTTACTTGACATCAAGGGATGTAGAGAACAGGTGTGGTAAAGAAGAGGGAGCAAAAGAAATGAATACCTACTCATGAGGCTCACTTGCTTTCTGGTAAATGACACGAAAAGTCCAAATTTTGAACAACAGATAAAGCCTCATATAAATGGAAAAAGTATTTTGCAATAATGCATATCGCATTACTACAGGATTGTCACATGGCACATACTGGGATTTGGCAAACAAAGCAAAGTATGGAGTAAAGTTTGACATTCATGGCAAACTAGGAGGGCCCAAAACAAGAGCCGCAACAGTATCGGCAATAGCAATTTTAAAAGACTACATTCATGAAAATGCTTTACCTCAACCCCATCTCTCTGAAATGCATCTTCTGATAGGTTTGACAAAAAAAGAAGTGTTTAAGTCTATTGGAGAAACACAGAGGAAAAGAGGGCATGCTCCAACATCTTTTCACAATTTGTATACTCTTTGGAAGAAGAGCTTTGTACATGTTAAAATCCCAAAAGGGCAAAAAATATCAAAGTGTAGTGATTGTGATGATCTAAAGCGAGCACTTGAGAGTGCAATGTCTCCAAAACAAAGAGAATCATACAAAAAAAAAAGAGAATTTCATCATGGACTAGTTTGGCATTCTAGACTAAAATATGCATTTTGGAAGGAGCAAGCTATTTCTCATCCAAATGAGTACATGTGTGTTATTGTAGATGGTGTGGATCAGAACACAACAACATTACTTCGATTCATAAATACTCCACCTAATCTACAAGGAAAATACTTTTTTAAGACACATCTATGTGGAGTCTTAGTGCATGGATTTAAGTCTTTTGCAGACATATGGATTGATTCCTTGCATCTACATGATAGCAATCAAGTTGTAACGTAAGTTATGAAGGCAATTCACAGTGTACATGCAGAAAAAGGTCACCTACCAGCAAATTGAGAATACAAGCAGACAATTGCAGATGAGAGAATAAGAATGTACTCTTTTTTGCATTTTGATCAATGCTAATCACTCATCGAATGTTCACTGAGCTTGAAGTTGGGTTTTTGTTGGTTGGACACACACGAGGATATTGATCAAGTTTTTAGCACACTCTCAAGAGAGCTAAAACACAAGGGCATGGAGACGATGGATGACTTGATAAGAAAATGTGGGAGGCAAGTTGGTGGCCACAAGGAAGGTACAGTATGCTCCATGGTTGAAAGGATGTATGATTGGAAGAGCTTTATTCAACCTTTCATACAAAAAGGTGGTGATGCGTTGATTGGTCATAGCGATCCACACTACTTTCGCTTTTCCTTAAAGGATGAAAACCAGTGATGCAGTGGCAACACTATTCTCATGATACAACATGAAAACCCCAAGAACCAAACTGTCTCTTAACTTCAATCTTGAGCAAAGAAATGCATCCAATATGGGCTCCTATAAAAGAATTCAGCGAGAAATCTAAAGGTGAAATAGAAGGCTTAAAATCTTTTATTACATAGAAAGAGGAAATGTTTCGTAGATTTCCTAATTGGAAGCCCTCTTGGAAGGAACACATTGCTGTTGTAATTAAGAAGACCTATCAATTGATAAAGGACCTTGAGAAAATGCGAGCAGATGATGCCAAGGAAAAATGGCCTTTATTTTGGCCAAATGTTGGTAACGACTTGCACCTATCATTTGATGTCTTTGAAAATGAGTTTGACCTACTACTCCCACGTCCATATTGTGGTTCGAGGAAGAGAGAGTTTATGCCAAAAGTAGACATAGACATCCACTATTTTGTTGTAGTTCGACCATCGAACAACGACCATGAGAGTGTTAAGTTCTGAGTTGCAAAAGTGGTGGACATAAGCATGGATGACAAGGGAAAAGTTGCAACATTTACAACACTATGGTATGAGCCAAGGGGTAGGAAGGAGAACCATGATATTGGTTGTTTGAAAGAGACAGTCATAATATATTGGAAATCAAGGACAAAGAAAACAAGGAAGCACATGGGATATGATGTAGAAGAAAAAATAAGAATACCGCTACCCATTATTTTGCAAATTACAGAGTTTTTGAAGATGCTTGCTAAGGAGGAAGAAGAAGGAGATAGTGCAAATGAAGAATGCTCATGACAATACCATTCAAGCATTTAAGCAACAACTGATGATGAATCGGACATTCAAACATACTAGTTACCTATTTGTACTAACACATTTGTAAAGGCAGATCTGAGTTATTGAAAAGGCTGCGTGTCAAACTCCTTTGTACAAAGACTCATGGAGAGCAATATTTCTTGTAAACATATGACATTGTAAAATTGCAAGCATAGCTATTACTATTTTTGGAGCACATTTAAAGAGTCTTCCATGCCTCTTGTCTATTTTAACCTTTAAATTTTTTGGGACTTCAAGAGTGTTATAATTTTTAACATCAAATTTTAAGTGCATTCTTTTGGATTAAATTATATTAATAAGTCTTTAGTTTGAAAGTGAATTTTCATGGATTTAAATTAATAACTCATGATTTTTTTTTAACGTGAAAAGGATTGTTAAAAACAAGAAGTAAAAAAGTAGGATTCAATCGAAGTTTTTGTATTAGTAATGCACCATTATAGAGACAGACTGTGAAATTTATCATGTAGAAATGATAGTGCCAAAAAGTGAACTTTTGATTCTCAAATGATATTTTCATAGAGTAAACTTTTCAATTGGGAAGGATTTTTGGGATTAGTCCAAGAGTAGACATATGAGTCCAAAATTAATGAAATAAGTGTTTGTTTCTAGTTTTTGGAAAACATACTCATTGTGCCTATCTTTTGAACAATGTGTTCATGTAAAACAGATGCAGTATAGTGTGTTTATCTGGTGGTTTGTGCAATTGCATGCTATTCAAGAGCGCAAGATCTTCGTTTTTTTGGGACCCAGTTCTGATTTTATTGAGTAGTTCAATCAAATGTTTGTCTTTTTGTTTCATGGGTTGCTCCAACTCGTAATATTGAATTTTGGTTCTCTAAAATGATCCGAGCAAAGAAGATGTGGATGAACAGTCGAGAAATATCCAAGAGTCTTTTGTCGGACTTGCCCTTGTAGTGTGATGGTGTCATAGCAGTGACAGTCAATCAATTCAAGCCTCATGTATACAACATACTTTGCATCTTTCACTTTGAAAGTCTCGTATTTAGCGAGGACTTTTCCTTCTAACGCAAAACAATGTGTGATGCACTCTTCCAATTTGTTTATGCAAAAAATTGGAATTGCATTTGCATGCAATGGCTTCAAGTCAACAAGAACTAGCACTTTGTAATTTGGGGAGAGACTCTAATAGACTCCAACTTTGGATTGGCACTCGATTGGCATGGAACCCGATGTGTTTATCATTTTGCCCAATTTCTTCTATCTTCATGTTTGTACTTCTTCTTGTTGATGACAAACATTCAAAATGCAATGAGTTGCATGGTTCAATCTTATTCCAATGTTAAATGTCAAGAACCTAGCAATAGCTACATGACATGGAATGTGCATGCCCTTGGGAATTCTATGACATAAACCACACTATTATGAAATTCTTATTGTTCTCATTGCGTTGACTTCCTATGTATTTTTTTGAAATTATGTGCATTGTTGTTTGTCATTAAAACTGCATTCATTGAAACCCAATGCAATCTTGACCAGTACTTCACAAAACAATGTAACAATGAGAGATTGATTCATCCAAACAATTCCGTTGTCATCAATGTAACTCAAGAAACATCCATAAGGGAACTCTTGCTCAAGGGGTTCACCTCATAAAATTTTAGTGTGCCACGTGTGCATTCAAAAGGAGGGGTATTTCAATTTATTTTTTTGGAGAATTTTTATAGGTTTACAATTATAGAAGGGGTTTTCTAATTCAACTTTAGAAAAGAATCACTTAGTTCATAAGTAAAGAGGCGTGTTTTTATTGGGGGGAAATTTTAGTTGAGAGGTTTTTTTAATACCCCGTTAAGGCACGTGACACATAGGGTTACTAGTGCACCCCCTAAGAACTCTTATCAAAATGAGTAAAGACTATGCAAGACTTCACAAACCCACCACTACAATTCTATGATGCTATTTAATTAAAACCACATTCATTGAAACCCAATGCAATCTTGACCACGACTTCACAGCAATAAAACAATGACAAATTACTTTATCCAAACAATTGCGCAGTGAGAAAAGAAACCCAAGCAACTTCCATAAGGGAAATCTAGTTGAAGCAAGTGTGAGTCGCATGCAAGTGGAAAGAGACAACACTTCACGAACCCAATTGGATTGGTAGATTTATGCAAGGAGATGCTCTCTAACCTGAGAAATGGCCTACAAAAAGTCAAAGGGGTGCACATGATCTCCAATCAACTAGCTACAAAGAGGGCGACATTAGCTATGTTGGTGTTCCTTGAAACAAAGGAGAAATAGCTTGGGCGCACAATGTCAAAGATGTTGTCAATTAAAAGGAGCAACATGGCTCCGGTGGCAGTGGTTCAACATAGACTAGAAGCAATGCACAATCATCCTGATCCAAGAAGGCTGTGGGCTTCAACAGAACACAAGAAAAGGAGAGACAGCCTAAGTGTGGAAGTCATTGCTACCAATGACGACATTTTGGCACAAAAATACGAGAGTTACTCTAAATAGAAAGGACATTTGTAAAAAGGGGACGGGATGCAAGGTGTTTGAGGAGCACATCATACACATGCTACATACAACATAGGTTAGTGGTGCCTAAACCAGCCTGATGATTGTTTGTGATTGAGCTTTGGGATAGTTTACTTAAAATTGTGGCTGTCCTAAGCTACCACAGTGGTTGAATATTGTTTTGCTTCATTATATACTTTAATTAGTCTGTGTTTTGTCTTGTTTTCATAGTGCAAAATCGGGCTCACTGTTCTGTGCTTTGTCTTGTTTTCATAGTGCAAAAAGGAGAATTGGGGTCTCCAAAGGGCCTCATAAGGATTGATTAAAAAATGGATTAAGTTAATTACAAGTGGACCACTATGGTAACCCATGGGGGGCTAAGGGCCCTTAGCATTTAATCAACTGACATGGTTTGAAATCGATCAACCTTGGACTTTGGATGGGGATGGGTGGTGGATGGATCAAAGGCCTAGGATGGCTTTGGTGGGATCCAAGTGGAAAGATCTGCTGACAAGGGGAGGGCAAGGTTTGACTTTGTGGAGGCCTCATTAAGAGGGAAAAGGTGCATTTTCATGTGCACCCTTGATCTAGATCTAAGATAATGGGAAAGATGGAGGTGCTTGTTTGGAGGGCTAGGATGAAGGCTCATTTTGGATGGTAGAGATGAAGATCCAAAATCAAGGACCCAAATTGAAGCGCCTATTTGGATGGCCTAGATTGAAGCACCATTTGTTCTCACCACCTCCCTTGGATCTAACCTTGATCTATGGACTAGATTGAAGTGCCTTTTGCACTCATCCCCTCCCTTGGATCCACACCTTGATCTATGGCCTAGATTGGTGGAGCACATTTTACTCTCATCTCCTCTCTTGGATCCACCTCTTGATTCATGGACCAAATTGAAGCACATTTTTCCCTCATCCCCTCCCTTGGATCTACCCATTGATCTAGTAGATGGGAGTGCTCTACCTTAAATTTCAATGTGACCCTTGGATTGGAGATCAGATTAATGGCTAGGACTGAGGACCATGGGTCTAAACCATGGGTGAGAGGTCTCCCCAACCATAAATGCTCAACATGTCCTTTTGTACAACACAACATAGCAGTGTCCCACACAAAGAAGCACTCTCATTGGTACACCTCAAATCCCTCTCTAATCCCTTTAAATTAGGGATCACTAATTGGAGGCCCTTTTGAGACCCCATTTCTCCCCTAATGTTCATGTTGGGTCAGCAGACGGAGTTGTATCTCAAGTTTATGGATCTGAATATAGACATTTCAATTGGGCAAAGGAGCTTTGAGCATTGTGAGCCCTAGTACATCAAGAAACTCAAAGACAAGAATGTTTGTTGTTGCAAAACACACATAGACTTTGACCTGGCCCAACAAGCTATGAATGACTTGAGATCTGGTCGTGTTGGAGAATCGCTCCATGGGCAAGCCTCCTTGATGAATGCATAGTTTGTAGGGCACCTGGATCCTCATGATGTGTTGCAAGGGAGAGCAGGTTTTGTAGCCTAAGGTCTCTATGGGATCCAGTGGTTTTTCTAAAGGGAGACCGTGAGTGGCACCGCATTGAATGCATCTATGGCACATGCAAGCATTGCAGTTTGAAGTTGAAGAAGAAGACATTCAATGTCTATCCAAATGAAATGACGGAAGACAACCATGTTGCTCTAAAATGGAGAAAATTTAAAAATTTCAATGCTGAAGGATTCGATAAAAAGAGATGGCTATTGTCATATAAGAGCACTCAGCCAAGGGAGCTTATAGGTCACGTGTTTCAATCCATCCCAAAATATGTGCTTCACAATTTCACAGCCAGTTGGCAGGATAAGAAGTTCAGGACGTGCCTTGCCAATTTTCCCCATGACACTATTGTCTCTATCATAGATTTTGCTGAAAATTATTCATTTCAAGAACAAAATGAGATACAAATTACTCGTTGGACAACAAGCAGATAACAATTCTTATGCATCTCACGTACAATCATTTGCTTGATTCTTCCATGCCTGATGCTAATCTGCTTGCTTACTCATAGGAGTCTAGGTCAGTGCAACGCACATACTATTTCTACATTTCAGATGATAGGGAACATGACACCTTATTTGTGCAGCATGCTTTTCTATTGCATTATGAATGGCTGAAAAAGGAAACTACCCATGTAGAAAATATAAAACAACATTGGGTGTGGTCAGATGGTGCTGCCTCTCAATTTAAATTAGCCCGTGGATTCTACTTCGTCTCAAGTTTTAAATCCATGACTGGTCTAGACATGATGTGGAATTTCTTTGGGTCTAGCCCTGGCAAGGTTGAACGTGATGGATGTGGTGTTGTTATTAAGCAAGCTCTATTTAAAAACCAATTAACATGCCCTCAAGAAAAATTCAATGATGCTCATGGTGATGTAACATGGCTTACAACTAACCTCCCATAGGCACGCATTCAACATACAATAAACAAATCCTTACAAATACTGTAGTATGAAAAGTGTTCCATGAAGTGAAAGTGGATGAAGTGCAAAAGAGAAGCCATAATGATTGTGAGAAAATTAAGGAGTTTGTGGTATGCACAGCATATGGGGCTTTTCAAACAACCAACTAATTAAAACAAGAAAACTTTCTTATTTCTAGAGTGCATGCATCATAGGGGATCATGACGATTTTGAGAACATTGCAACTGTGAAGACATGGAAGCAAGTTTAATTTTTCTCTCTACGTTCAGATGGAGTGAGAAACAATTGAGGGACAAATGACTCACCATAGTTTGGGGAGAGTTTCGATGACCTCACTGACTATCTAGAAGAGGGGGATAACTTTGCAGTTATCATTGTATATGGGGAGAATGAGGAAGATGGCACATACTTTGTGTTGTGGTGCACAAAATCCAAGCACAAGGTTGAAGAAGCATTTAAGAATAATTGGGGAACAACCTATGAGAAGTGGGATATAGTAGTCGGAGCTTTTTAGTAACAAAAAGCATCCAAGAGAGGCCGCAAGTACGAACTACTACATAAGAGTCCACAAACATTTGTGTACTCTCATCTAGTAAGATCTATTAAGTTCTAGATGCAACCCCTACCACAAGAAAAGAAGGGCAACAGTGTCTTCAAATTGTTTTTAGATATGCATGAGCACATCTTGGTACCAAATAAATTCTGTCATTGCACCACAACAGCCCATTATGCAGCTTAAATTCAGCATATCGCTGGCTCGATGGGACACTAGAAATAAAAGACATCGCCGCAAGCTACAGGGGGCAAGACGAGAGGACGGTTAGCACATACAGGTTTGGATCATTTCTCCGATACAATTTTTGATCACTAATAATACCAACGCAACTACTAAGAACAGGAAATGCAGAGCCAAGGAGAAGAAGATGCGATGTACATTGGATGATGGGTTTGTAGACGAGGTCTCTACAAGGAAAGCGATGAAGTTAGCTCGGGGGGGTCACTCATCATATGTAACCCTATCACGTGAGTTCCATAGAAGGATATTTTTTATTTCTAAAATTTACAGAAATAAATATACATAAGGGGCTATTTAAAATAGATTTGGAAAAAATTTACAGATTTGTATAGAAAAGGGGTACATTTTATTAATGAAAAATTTACGGATAAGGGATTTTAGAAATAGGCCTTGAACGCACGTGATATAGAGGGTTTATACATAGTGACCCCCCTGAGGAAGTTAGTCATGAAAGTTGGAGCATTCTCACGAGTCTCACAAAAACACACACGTAAACAAACAACGAGATCAGCGCAAGGCTGAATGCAAGAGCTACGCCAAAGAGAGAATGGAAGGGGAGATTACAAGTAGATGAGGCAGGTGAAAGGCTCGCAAGGATCGGAGGACGAGGGGAAGGGAGGGCAGATGGGGTGAGCGCAAGCTACAACACCATCGCCGCACATGGTGGGAGGAGGAGGACTATGAACAAGCGCAAGCTAAGGAGGAAGAAGAACTAGATTATTCAGATTCACAAGACGCCCGACTATTTAGGGTTCACGGTCTTCTTCGAATCTCATATAGGATTAAGGGTTCATGCTCTTCTTCGAATCTCATATAGGAAGAACAACTAGATTATTCAGATTCACAAGACACCCAATTATTAAGGGTTCACAGTCTTCATAATAGGATTTGAAGGGATGGAAAGGGCATTGAGATTGGCCTTTCCACACCCCCCTTCTACCCACCCTGGGGCCCTATCACTCAATTCGCCAACTAACCTAATGATCTACACTCCTTGTTCTCGGCCCTGCTTTCTCCTCCTCCTCTGCTTACTCCTTCCTCCTCCCCTTGCTGCCGCTTCCTCCTTCCTCCCCCCCCACTCTTTCCTCCTCCCTACTCCTCCTCCCCCCGACTCCTCCTCCTCCTCTCCCTCCTCCTTCCTTCTTCCCACTCCTCCGCTCCCTGCCTCCACCTCCTCCCCTTATTCCTCCTTGTATTAGATGGGCTTCACAACCCCCTGCATGTACTCTATCACCCCCCCATTCCTCTTATAAGGTGCGGTGCAAAAGTTTTGCAATTCGGTGGCGAAGACACCTCAATTAATGGCCCCTGAATGCCTTAGGTTAATTACCATCGTGCCCCCCCCCAACACACATAAATTAATTAATACCACCCTTCTACCGGCCGTGGGGGTCCTATTGGCCTTTCCATCTTTCCCTCGAAATCGTTTTAGGCCCGCTACACACCTGAAGCCGTTTTAGGCCTTAATAAAAATGGTTGTAGGTAGGCTAGGTACCTTGGCAATTGAAACTTGGGCTCTGTATTGTGACAGCTTGAGTTCGAGTCCCAGCATTTCAATTTTCGTGCAAAAGAAAACTCCCCGCTCACAAGCGGTTGTGTTGGGGATCTTGCCCACCCACCTCGGGCAAGCAACCCATTTTTCGCTTGTAAATCACGGCCCACAACGTAGCACACATCATCTATTTTGGTTGGCGGGCAGCTGAAATCTCAATGTCTAACCACTTTAGTGGTCTTTCCATTTTTCCAACATCAATCTCCATGTGTGCAAATCCTCTATACCTTTTCCATATTTGCACATGATACTCCATCCTATGCATTGATTTTGAATCTCCATCCTATGGACCAGTGGCAACTCAAGTAGTTTGGGCCGAGAGTTTGCCCAGCTAGGCTAGCTACATGTGCTCATTCCCTCAAGAATACCACATCCTACCTATCAACATAGACCATCGAAGGTAGTACCTCTTAGTTGGCCATGTGTGTCTCTGTGTGCATGCGTGTGCATTTGCATGCATGCATGTACGCCCGCGCACGTGCGTGTGGGTGTGCATGCATGTGCGTGTGCATGTGTCTATATAAGCACAAACATCTATGTGTAGACGCGCGCGTGTGTGTGTGTGTGCACGTGCACACATGCATGTGCATGAGTGTGTGCATGTGCATGTGTCTGTGCGTGCATGTGTGCGTGCGTGTGTGTGTGTGTGTAAGATTCGCAATGGAGCTCGTTGCTCCATCATCATCTATTCCTCCATCGTCTAAGGAACTTTCCACAGTTCCATCTCACCCACCATCATACCTGTCATTCCAGCAACCTTCAAATTTCCAGCAAGCATTTGTACATGCTTTGTTTCACCTTGTGTCTCAGCCATCGTCTGTTTCGTCAACCCCTGTAATTTTTTCGCTCCAGCAGATTGCAAACTCTACTCCATTCCAGCTTAAAGCGGTTCCTCCTCTCTCTCCATTTGCTGGTGGATCTGCACCTTTTGTCTTCTAGTCACCTAAAGTTGTGACAAACATTTGCAAAAAGAAAAGGGCTTCGTTTTTTCAATTCTTCTCAGCCAGTTAAGGCCGTAGTTAGATTGTGGAATTTTCTCTTTCTCCACATTGCAACGCCATCTTCTTCGACGATTGTGTCACGATTTTGTTTTTGGAGGCCGAGGATCTAGGTTTGTTGCTCAGTCGCTCTCTTCCTATAGAGTCTCTTCTCTTGACACTACTTCTCATGAACAGCAGCTTACCTCTATTTAATTAATTCGGCTTCCTTGCATGCCTGGTCTTCGGCTGCAATTGGTGGTGATCGAATTGACTCTTTTATTTTTTTGGGAAAAGGCTTCTCCTATGCCACTTGTTTGCTGTAGACACGGTATATAAGCTGGTAGACATGGAAGGTGCCCCTAGTGCAGGGGCATTTTTGCTTATGTTGGGACTTGGGATACTCTTTTTGACCCAGCCAAGAATATTATCAAGTTTTGCCCAATCTGGGTCAATCTAAAGGCCTTGCCGGTACCTCTCCTTTCATCGCATATTTTCGCTATTGCAGCTTTGTTGGGGAAAGTGCTACATCTTCCCAAGCGAGATTCTCTAGTTTTTAAAAGGGACATCCGAGTCTACATTCTATCGGATATGAATCAACACATACCTTCATGTTGGCATATCGATCATGTTTGGCGCATCCTTTTTGCATTCTTTTACATTTTTCTTCTTTCCCAAATGTGTGTTAGAAGTGTAAGAAAATTGGTCATTTTGCTCGATGTTGCCCTTTATCCTCTTGTCAAGTTCCTAATGTGAAGGGAATATGCCTCTCCCTCGGGTTTCTCCTCCTCTCCACTCTAATAAGATCACGCAACCCAAGCAAAAAAAAGAATGGAGACGAGTGCAGCCTAAAGAAAATGCTTCAATTACAGTGTCTCCTTTGACTCCTTTGTCTAATCCTTTCCACATTCTTTCATTTCGAGATACCCTTATGCCTGAATCTCAATTGCAGATGTCCCCAAAGGTAGGATCCTCTTGAGATCCTTCTTCCTTGACCACTCTACATCTTCTAGTGTTGTTGTTTCTAACTCTTGAGAGACCTCTTCAGTTCACTGGTCTCATTCTATTACATGGCATCTCGTATGGCATCTCCAACCATTGAATCACGGTCTTTTGAGCTACAAGTGGATATATCTACTTCGGATATAGTTACTGATGGTAATGTGGATTTGAATGTGGATTTGAGAGAGCATGATGCACAGGTGCTTTCCCCTAAACCTAACTGTCAATTTTCACTCTAGGATATGCGTCCTATGTTGCAACAAGTTTTTGACCCAGTGATTCAAAAGTTTCGTCTTCTTGCCTATGTCAAGAAGAATCACAAGGGTCAAAAGAAATGGCATTTTATTGATGGCACACTAATTCACTCAATGGTTTTCTTGTACAACAGGGGATTACGTTGGAGGATATTATCGTTCTATCGCCACCTCATGCTGCTACTGGCATGTAATTTTGTATTCTCCTCCTCTCACTTTTGATACTTTTTTCTTAATCTCCTGTCTTCTTGGCAGTTGTGATCTGTTTCTTTTTGCTTCATGGTGGGTTTTGACCTCCTGTGAGGTTTCCCACATAGTGATATATAGTATTACTAAGAAAAAAAGTGTGTGTGTGTGTGTGTGTGTGTGAGAGAGAGAGAGAGAGAGAGAGAGAGAGAGAACAAGTGACTATGCAACATCTCTTGTTCCTACCCAAAGGTCAAGCATGAATCATGATTATAACCCTAAATCATGTGGCTTGCATTGTCTACTTCAAATTTATGTCGCAATAGTGCACCGCTTGCCACTTTCATTTTAAGGAAAAGCTTCCCTCATCCTTTCCCCATACGTCGAGGGCCCCATAGGAGGCCTAAAGTATTCTCATTAATGACCAATCGTCTTGAGAGAAGTTTGCATTCCCTTTGTCTTCCAAGTCCAATGGCAACATTCGAGCCATCTTCCCAGCTGCGATGGAGATGTAAGTGCATCTTCCAAGCTAATGTGGGGAGGTAGCAAGCTAAGGGTGTCCACTTCCGGACCACTTTCGGGTGAGTGTGACACCCCCTCGAGTGAAAATACAAAGGTTTTGCTTCGGTGTGAAATACCTCGATCGAGGTATCGTCTCCAATGAAATTCACACATGAGGACAACCGAGCCAAGCCAATACCTCGATCGAGGTCCTAGACTTCCTTTCACCGAATCGAGCCTATACCTCGATCGAGGTATCATGGCAAGCCACCTATACCTCAATTGAGGTATCATGGCAAGTCCACATACCTCGATCAAGGTATCGTGGATAGATGACTTCGGTCGTGTCAAATACCACGATCGAGGTATGTGGCATCCGACATGGCAGATGACATACCTCGATCGAGGTACCGTGGCAAGTCCAAAAACCTCGATCGTGGCATGCTGGACCGATGACTTGGCTGCATGTCCGATACCATGATCGAGGTATGTGGCATCCAGCTGGCAGCTGACATACCTCGATCAAGGTATCATGGCAGGTACATACCTCAATCGAGGTATGCTGGACGGATGTGTATGGGGCATGTCTAATACCTCGATCGAGGTATCGAGGTATGATGGAGCGATGTGTATGTGGCATGTCAAATACCTCGATCGAGGTATCGTGGCATGTCTATACCTCGATCGAGGTATGATGGATCGATGTGTATGTGGCATGTGAAATACCTCGATCGAAGTAGTGAAACCCTAAATTTTCGTATATAAAGAGAGGGACCCCCCTCATTCTTCAAACCTCAATCGAGCTCCTCCTCATCGAAATCAATGAATTTGCAGGAGCTCGATAGAATTGCGGCAGCGACGGACAACGACGGAGATGCACGGAGCGAGAGATTCCAGGTAAGGTTTTTTGAATGTAGCTTTTTTTTTTTGCGAAAATTTATTTAAATTTTAGTTTATAGGAATATCTAATTTAATTATAAAATATTTCAAATTTTCAAATGCATTTTAAAGTTTTTTAAAATTATTTTTTTAATTACGTAAGTTTTTATTTAAAATGTGAAAATGTATATATTTTGTTTTTTAAAATCATCTATTAAAAAAAAAGAGATTAAAGAATTTTTAATGTTATTTTTCAAATTAGTGCTATTTTTATTTAAATTAAAAAACGTTTAAATTTTATTTTTAAAATCATCTTTTTAAAAAAAAGAAAATAAGAGTTTAAGGTAGCTTTCAAAGTACACCTGCCTTCCACACAATCAAGGGAGTGGAATAAAGCATCGCCATCTCGTGTACACAATATGGAATGAATGAAGTCACGAGGACTAGTAGGAACCACTCCCCTATGACCATCAAGGGAACAGAATATGTCATACATCAATCCAAAATCCACATGGTAGCGACAACAGCATGTGTCATGCTCCTGAGAGCATCGCACAAACCATGGCCTGCATCGCTCAAATGACCTCTACCCAATCCTGAACTCTGAGTGCGCCTCTACAAACTGAGTGTACAACTCAGTCTGGGTACACTCCAAAAAACATGCACCATGCTCAATGTACACACCGCATGACACCCTCTTCCGCAATGCCTTCTTGAACACCGGGGATGCTCTACAATGCTCCTCCCAAAACTGTTGTATGAAGGACCTAGTGGAATCATCCAACAATCGATCGCTGCAAGGTGCACGACCACTCGAAGCCCAAAGAGCATCAATCTCACTATCCTCTAGACTCTGCCTCATGCCTGATCACAATGTGCGCGGTGCAATCTGAAGAAGACGTGAAGCAGTACGCACATGGCCTATCATATGAGGTCTACTAATGGCAGCCACAATAGCACGATGTGCTCCCAAGGCATCACTGGAGTTCCTATGCTTAATAGAAGCATAGGAACATCGAACACTGTTAAGGACTCGCTACATACAACCCTATCTCTACCTGCACCAAGACCAGCAAGCCTCCTGCACTCTACCAGGTCAGGGTGATCAATCAGGGATGTGAAAAGAGCAGACTACGAAGCTGGCGTGAGGTCACTAAAGAAAGACTGCACGATCTTGCTAGTACGACGACGGATAGTGGACTTCGGCAAGTCACGTCATGAAGCAACTCTGCTACTGCAAGGTGGGGCAAGGGGATCAATGGGAGATGGTAGGGTGGAGGGGGGAAGGGAGGCACCAAGGGGAAGGGGGGGAGGGGGAGGGGGACAGGGGAGGGTGGAGGGGGAAGAGGTAGAGGTGGAGGGCAAAATGTAGGTGGCTAGGGGAAGGGCGGAGGCTGGAGGTAGGGGAGCGGATGAGGATGTGGAGGGGGGGACAATGGAGGTGGGGGTGGGGGTGGGGGTGGAGGTGGAGGTGGGATGTAGAGGTGGAGGTGGATCGGTGGTGGCAACGCGAGCTCTAGCTCTAGAGGCTCTCTTACGCTCATGAGCCTTCCGCTTGCACTCCTCGTCAATGAGATTGGGGGGGGGGTGTTCCTACATCTTTCACGTCTACTAGCTCTACGGCTTTGAGAACCCATTCTCAATGAAAGTAGGATGGAAGGTGTGACAAAGTGATGGGGAGGCAAGAATGGCTAAGAATGGGTGAAATGAACCAAAACGTGGTGTCTTATAGAGAGCCTCAACTCATCCACTAGATTGCGCTTACTCATCCACTAGATTGCTCTTGATTATTATTGGTGGAGAAGGTGCTAATATTAAAAATAATTGGCTACTAAATTACGTTGGATTTTGTTTTGAAACTAATTTTTGTGGTTACTCCAAATACCTCGATCGAGGTATTCTATGCTTCGGTCATAAACCTCGATCGAGGTATTCTATGCCTCATGCACACCGTGGTCATAAACCTCGATCAAGGTATTCTATGCCTCACGCACATCGCGGTCATAAACCTCGATCGAGGTATTCTATGCCTCACGCACATCGCGGTCATAAACCTCGATCGAGGTATTCTATGCCTCATGCACATCGTGGTCATAAACCCTGATCGAGGTATTCTATGCCTCATGCACTCAAATCACATGCATGTATAACTTACCATGCATGATGTTGTGGCTCGCCATCATCATGATGTGTATACATGTGGCTGATGTGGCACCATGCATGGTGATGATGTGGCAATATGGTGTGGAATATATGAGTCTCTTCCATGATGTGGGAATGTAATGTGGCATGATGAGTTGGCATTCATGAGGTGGTAGATTGACATGGCAAATTGAGGTGGAGGGATTGGTGATGTGGCAATGTTGATGAGGTATGCCAAGGTGGCAAGGTGTGATGACATGGCTCCAAGAGTCCCTATGATGTGGAATGATGAGGTGGCACATGTGGGTGATGTGGCACCACGTGTGGCAATCTAAGGTGACATGGCAAGGAGTGATGTCACATCTCCTTGATGACATGGCACCATGCGGTCTAACAACGTGGCATGGTTGCAAGGCAAAAATAGATGACTTAGCCTTCCACATGGGCAGGATGCACACTCCAATGGCTTGCCACTAGGTTCGGTGATGCTCCTAGCCTACCTTGTCTTGGTATTAGGCTTGGGTGGCCCTTTTTCCCCCACAAAGGGGAGATTTCACTCTTGGAGGCCATATTGTACATTTCCCTTACTCAAATTTAACCAAATTTTTTTCCTCTTATTCATCATGCAGAGGACTAAAAATATTGACATTTTTGAAATGTTTGGTCATGTTTGAGAATTACTAGATCTATTTTTAATATTCTTTGTTGATCCTCTAAGGAGTAAAAGTAAAAATAAAACTTCAATCTTCCTAAATCTAACCGTTGGATTTGGAATTTGATGATTGAACCACACATCCTTATGTGCCTACTAACCTTGCACCAAATTGGATTTTCTTAATTATTCAAAATACTAAAAAAATGTGGTGTGCTACTAAAATGCATGTATTTTATGACTTTATTTATTATAAATAATTATTTATAATTAGATAAATCATTCAAATAATTACCAATAAATCAAGTTAAGCTCTACATAATGTAAAGAGACCACCTACAAAGTTTCAATAACATTTAATCTAAAATGAGTGAGAAATTTAGAATTTAATATGACACTCTCTGTTCATGACAAAGGTGTGACCGCCCTAGAACCATGCCGTGTGACACAAAGAAATTTTTTGTGTGTGCATCAAATTTTTGATCAGACTATACCATTGTGTGTACAATAACATGTGTGATGTTGTGTATGAAGAATTCAAAGACTAGATCCATAGGGAAGTACGTGAGATTTGCATTTTTGTGTGCTAAAAAGCTTGTTTTTCCACCTCCTAAGGATTGGGGAGTGAACAAAAAGTGGACACCCTTAGCTTGCTACTTCCCTGTGACCTGAGAATGTGCGGATGTGATGTTCTTGAGATGCATACCCTCATATCATATGGTGCAGATTTCTTTATTTCCAACCAAATACCTTGATGTAATATAAATAGTATAGACGATGATGAAGGGTTCAAGGTCTTCTGGAATCTCAATCTCAATCTCAATCAAATCCACATCCCCATCCCCTTAGTGGCCTTTCCATTCTTGCAAATCATAATGGCCTCTCCATCTTTCCTCCAAATCATTTAGGCCGGTTACACACCTAAAGATGTTTTAGGCCCTAATAAAATGGTTGCAGGCCGGCAGGGTACCTCAGCGGTTTAAACTTGGGCTATGTATTGTAACAGCTTGACTTCGAGTCCCACCATTGTTGGAGCATCGCATTTCAATTTATGTGCAAAATAAACTCCCCGCTCACAAGCACTTGCATTGGGGCTCTTTCCTTGGGCAAGCGACCCATTTTTCGCTTGCAAATCACGGCCCACAATGCAGCACCTAGCATCATCTTTTTAGGTAGGCAAGTAAGCAAAATCTCAGTGTCTAAGTTCTGCTCTTAGTGGCCTTCCCATTTTTCTAACATCAATCTCCATGTTTATGCATCCTCTCTAACTTTCCATATTTTCACATGAATCTCCATCCTATGCATTGATTTTGAATCTCCATCCTATGGACCAATGGTAACTCAAGCAGTTTGGGCATGGAGTTTGCCCACCTAGCCTGGATACACGTGTTCATTCCCTTAATAATGCCACATTCTGCCTATCAACGTAGACCATCAAAGGTAGTCCCTCTTCTTTGGCCATGTGTGTGTGTGTGTGTGTGTGTGTGTGTGAGAGAGAGAGAGAGAGAGAGAGAGAGAGAACAAGTGACTATGTAGCAATAGCTCTCATTCCTACACAAAGGTAATGCATGAATGACGAGTATGACCTTGAATCATGTGGTTAGCATTGTCTACTTCAATCTTTAGCCATGGTAGGGAGCTCTAAGGTTTATTTCACAGCAAAGTCCCTAGCTCTTAGGTGTGACCGACCTCCCCACCTATGTGTTAAAGAGATTGAACCTTTGCAACTTGATAACAAGGATGTTCAATAGGAGAGTGCCATGAGCGGGAGGAAAAAAAATTCATGGTTGTACATACTACAAAGATTGCCTACAAAAATCCTCATGACTCGTGTCGAGTAGGACAAATCACCTATCTAATGCACAAGAACAAGTAATCATCGACAAAACACCATGAGCACACGTGTACCGATCCAAATATGACAATTAAAAATACAAGAGATCCGATTTTCCCCTTTCAAAAAAGGTAATCATTACTAAGACATTCCACACGCATGCATATGTGCACACTGTTAGCCGGAAAAGAAATCGGGACAAGAGGCTTAGACACTAAGCATGGTGATGCTCAAGGACCATAGAGGAAATGGGATTAGAAGGGGAGGGAATGAAGAGGGAGACTATGGCACAAGGGGAAAGGGAGAGGGGGAAGAGAAGCATGTACATGATGGGAGGAGGAATGTAAAGATGGAGACATCAAGGGAAGAGGACCATGCTTTATTTGAAAGAAAGGATGAGAGGGAAATATCAAAGTACTAGCTAGGTGGCTTTACAAGAATGAGCGTGTCTCATCAAGGAATAGCCCCCTCATTTTATAGCCAAGAGAGAGGGTCTCTCCCAATAAATGCATCCTCCCACATGCATGGTGTGTGTGGAAGAGTCTCCCATGTGGGCTAGGCGGTTACGCACTCTCAATTGTGTGCGATAACGCTTGGCCACCTTTTTCCACATATATCAACTCCCATATCCCAAGTCTATGATACTCCCTTGGTCTCTTCCCAATTTTATAATATGTTCAAACATCTAGGAGGACAAGTGGAGGGTTGGCACAAGGAATCTTGCCACCTGATCCTACTTTCCCCATTATTTAACTTGCACTCTTGGACCTCTATACCTCCCCCACATGGGCCTATCCTATATGGAGGGAATAACTCAATATAATATCCATCTCCACCTATTTTATATTACTTCTCTCATGGAGTTTGGGCCATATCTCACTAAATGCAGCCTAGGTGGAGGGGTGGCACATGGAGGAGCCATGCCACCTTACATTTTATAATATTACTACCATGGATTATGTACAACACACCTTATGGGTCCTCTTATGTGGAAGGGTGGCACATGGTCATGCCCTGCCACCTCAACCCTAGGCCCTATGCACACCATATTTTATTATACTATTGCCACACATACAAGCACACACTCATATTTATGCCTTTTTACTTTGGTCAAATTTATCCATAACAGTTCCCCCCCCCCCCAAGCAGGGAACGCATAGCTTTTCCATGCATGGGACCATCACGCACAAAGAAGGGCTTAAGATAACGCTTGTTGATCACCTTCTTGCCATATGGCTCATGTAGCTCCTGAACTTGTACAGACCCATTGCTACGTTCCTTGATGACTTTGTATGGACCAGTCCACAGTGGCAGAAACTTCTTATCCATTTGGTGGTCTAATCTGTTATCAAAGCATAGCCCATAGTTTCTGGATTCTTCCATTTAAGCTTGAGGTAGAATTCATCACTTGCTCTTGCTACAAGGTAGCCCAACACATGCTGAGTCATTCCAGCTCAAAATCCGACATTGTCCTCCTGCATGGCAATTAAACGGTCTAGGAGCACAGCCGCTCGATCCACATATCGACATACCGTCTCACCTTCTGACTGCTTCAAGTTTGCCATCTATAGGTACACATTCTCCGGCTCCTCTTCTTTGCCAAAATACTCAATCATCACTGCTGTCAACCTTGGCTAGCTTTGGCGAACGTCTTCGGCCTGCTTCTCATACCACACTTGAGCCAAACCCTCTAAAAATGTGGTAAGAACCAACAGCCATCTGTCTTCAGTAAAAAAGTTGAGAGAAACACAATGGCGCTTGAAGGCCACAAGATACTCATTTGGATTTTCTTCAACCCATCCACAAAACACGAGAATGTCAGCCATGCTTGGAAAATGAAAAAGAGAGAAACGAAATGAGGCTTATCTATGGGCAAACAATGGAAAGAGGTAGCTTGAACTGAATATCAGGTGAAGATACATCCAGAAAGCACACATAGGCAGGGTAGGGTGTGACTGGTGTATTGTGAAATACTACCCGGAAAGAATTTTTAGCATAGAATAGCTCATAGACAATCTTAAAAGAACCAACCCTCATGATATCTTTACAAGCGAGCATTAGAGACGCGGCGCTACATGAGGTTGTTTATCAAGGCAAACAAGAATTCCATGACAAATGTCAATAGTTGGAGAGCTTGCACATCACCTTCAGCTTCTTCTAGTTCTTGTAATTGCCATGCTATTTCTTCAAGGGGTGTGCGATCTGGCATCCTTCTTTTGAGCAATGTCCTTGAGGACCTTTGTCATGATCTTTCGAAGTCGGTAAACTCGTATCAAATATGCCCAACACTTAGTTTCATGATGACCACAACCTTTGCATTCCTTAAAAATGATTACCCTCATTCGTGGCTTACGGCTTTGTTAGGACGGTGCTTCCACTCACTTCATGCATGATTGAAGTACAAGCTTCACGTGCTAAGAAATCAGCAACTAGATTTTGAGCTCGAGGGATATGCTAAATTTTTACCTCTTCAAATTGGTTGCAAAGTTCCAATGCTTGTTGATGTCGTGGAACCAAGCCTTTGCTCTTCACCTTCCACCTTCCACTAACTTGTTCACACACTAGTTGGGAATCTCCTTGCACCTCAAGTTGCTTGACGTGATGTTCTTGTGCCTTTTGTAGCCCAAAAATGAGTGCCGAGTACTCAACTTGGTTGCAAGTACTTGTAGGTTCAGACTTGCTATAACAATACTCCTCACCACTCGGTGAAGTGAGCTTCACACCCATGCTAGCAGCCTTGGTCAAAGGTTTGTAAGCTCCATCAAATTGAAGGATCCAAGATGTCATCATACTAAGACTAAAATCCGGACATCCCAAGTTTCTTGGTAATCCAAGATAGGTAGAAGGAGAGGGTGGGCAGAATTCAATACTTGAGCCAAACGTTCAGCACCAAATAAGCTTACAATCCTTTGTTGATAGTTTATCTTTAGACCAAAAAGAATTACAACTTGAAGCTAAAAATGAGGCACAAAAGGTTGATTAGGTACAAATGGATTCCTTGGTCGAAACATTACCAACCATAGCTTAGAAACCTTTGTAGTGAGATTGAGAATAAACCATTCAAGACGAGCTTATCCACAGGAATTAATAAGCAGATGCACCAAATCTCCCCCCAAGCTTGGGGAGCATCCCACCCTTTGAAGAAGGACACCCTTTTAATTATCTCCAAAGTAGCCAGTAGCTCGATCACCGTACAATGAGTAGAATTGAAATCAAAGTTCTCTCAGCGTATCACTAGTTCTTCTTCTTAAATCATCCACGGTGTATCATCCCACCTGTCGTCTCCTTGAATAATGCATTGGACAAACAGCCATTGAAGGTCGACATGAAGATCAAGAAAGAGATCTTGCTAATTGGTAGCCGTAAGGTGCGAAGGACCAGGCACCAAATCCTTAAACGCGTCGAGAACTGACATAAATATCCACCCTCCTCGTGCGACGTGCATCCGTGAAGTGAACTTGGAAAAGTTCAGAATCTGTGATCTAGTAGGAGATATGAGTAGAGCACATGAAGTGAAGTACTTTTGCTTTTTACAGCATGTGAAAACTCCCTACGGTTAGAGAGTTACAGTTCCCGAGATTTCAATATATAAGCAAAAATCATTACATTTTCATCACTTCTTATCTGCTAGCCCAATGGTAAGTCTCCCTTTAGTGAAGGGGGAGGTCTTGGGTTCAAATCCCACTCTCTAATAAAAAGAGAGGAGAGGAGAGGAGAAGGAGAAGAGAAAAAGAGGGAGAAGAAGAAGAAGAGAAGAGAGGGGGCACAGGATTTGTTACAGTTTTGCAGAAACCCAGAATAAACAGTCCGTGACCAGAAGACGCGGGAGCCAAAAAACCATCGCAATCTATCCATGATGCACGTAGATGTACACAGTAGACATGCGAATGGGTGCACAGGAGCTCAGAGGGAGAGGATGTTATAGTTTTATAGAGCAAAAGATTCGCCAGCCAGAATACACGTAGGGACCGTGAGCAAAAAAAGCAGGCAAACTGGAAGCGCAGAAGCAGGGAGGTTTTGCAGCCATAGAGACAGGGAAGGCACACAATTTGGAGGTGCAAAAAGTAGAGAACTGCGCATGGAAGAGGCCGCAGAGTTGCACCCAGTCGTAGGAGTAATAGATTTTACACCACTAGCTGTGGAGATTTCGATCCCAGCAGCCACACCATTTTTGTTAGCCGGAAATAAACAGTCCACGACCAGAAGACACAAGAGCCAAAAAACCATCGCGATCTATCCGTGATGCGTGCGGGTGTACATAGTGGATGCACGAATGGGTGCGTAGGAGCTCAGAGGCCCTCCTTTTATAGCCAAGAGAGAGGGTCTCTCCCAATAAATGCATCCTCCCACATGCAGGGTGTGTGTGGAAGAGTCTCCCATGTGGGCTAGGTGGTTACGCACTCTCAATTGTGTGCAATAACGCTTGGCCACATTTTTCCACATATATTAACTCCCATATCCCAAGTCTATGATACTCCCTTGGTCTCTTCTCAATTTTATAATACGTTCAAACATGTAGGAGGACACATGGAGGGTTGGCACAAGGAATCTTGCCACCTCATCCTACTTTCCCCATTATTTAACTTGCACTCTTGGACCTTCTATACCTCCCCCACATGGGCCTATCCTATATGGAGGGAATAAATCAATATAATATCCATCTCCACCTATTTTATATTACTTCTCCCATGGATTTTGGGCCATATCTCACTAAATGCAGCCTAGGTGGAGGGGTGGCACATGGAGGAGCCATGCCACCTTACATTTTATAATATTACTACCATGGATTATGTACAACACACCTTATGGGTCCTCTTACGTGGAAGAGTGGCACATGGTCATGCCCTGCCACCTCAACCCTGGGCCCTATGCACACCATATTTTATTATACTATTGCCACACATACAAGCACACACTCATATTTATGCCTTTTTACTTTGGTCAAATTTATCCATAACAACACACACTTAAACGCATACATGCACATGCATAGACACATGCACGTACACAACACACACACACACACACACACACAAACATGCACACGTGCGTAGATGGGCACACACATACACACGCACGTGTGCACATGTGCACACACACAAACACATGCATGCATGTGTATAGACACATAGGCACATGCACGCAAACACATCGACATACACACACACATAGGCATGCACGCTCCCACACATGCATGTGCACGTGCACCCGTGCACACACACAAGCGCACGCATGCATGTGCACACACACATGCACCCATGCATTGTGTGCGTGCATGCGTTCATGTGTCCGTGTGTGTGTGTGTGTGCATGCGTGTGTGTGTGTGTGTGTGTGTGTGTGTGTGTGTGTCTAATATGTATGCACTTATAATTTAAGACATGACTTAGAGGAGGCTATACAAAGGACAGTGAATCCATAAGATTTTCCATCTTTTTAAAAGGCCAACCATAAGAACTACCATTAAGAGGGTGTCCACATGGTAATTTATTTCTTGCCCTATGTCTAAAAGGCAAGTTATGGGTTGCCCTATTTCTTGCACTATGGTCAAAATGGAAACCATTTCTTGAACTATGCTATATTTAAAAGTGCGACCATAAGAGCTATTATATTTGAAGGAGTGGCTATGGGCTTCTCCATTGATTGCCCTAGCCTCAAAAGGGCTATTAGAGGCTAACCTATTTCTTATTTTATGTCCAAAAGGAAAGACACTTGAAGCTACCATATTTCCCTATCTTACGATATTTCATATGGTCTAATAAGGGTTATCAATTGAAAATTTTCCATGTCATGCTACCCTTTCAAACTACTATTCTTGTAGTGGATGAAGAAACCTAGGCATATCAATAGAGACAAGAGTGGGGTGATAGCGACTTTGCATTTGAAACTATAAGTACTCATAAATTGGTTCATAGTCCACAAATCAGCTTGATTAAATTCTCAACTTGTTTGCTATGCCAAGGACAAAAAAAAGTTCCTTGTGTTAAATAATCCTAATGTCATTGCAATAGAGAAGATGATATTATACAGTGTGACCATAAAAAGAAGAGGTTGAATACCCTGCCTCACTTGTTGCATGGTATAAGGAGGGTACAAGAAGCTTGGATTGAAAGGTGAAGAGTTTGCCTAGGATTGAGTATAGCCACCTTGCATGAGCCAGGGCCTCTTGACATATTGAAATTAGGACTTGTGTTTGCTAATACAAAGGATAAAGGAGCATGAAATGTGAAATTTCCTTCCAAATAAGGGAGAAGTTGAAAACTATTTAAAAACGTATTAATTAGTACAAAATGGAGGAAGGGAGGTATGAAAAGGCATGGGAAGAGGTGAAAAGGGAGTGATTAATCAAGATGTCCCCTTATTTATAAGATAAGAGGTCCCCTTATTTATAAGGTAAGAGGTCCCCTCCCCTCTTATTAATGATGCTAAGAATTTATTGTTTCTTTTATAGAATCTATTTGGTTCAATAAAAATGTACAATCAAAACTTATGAGTGCCTCTTCAACATGGATAATTTTATCAAAGATGTACTTTTATATAATAGAAAATCTTGGCAAAAGTTTATAAAACTAAATTTTTAGTTTCACAATATTGACAAAACATAAAATGATTTTATATATTTTCTTTTAAATTTCTTAATAAACACCATGTCTTCTTCCTTAAATTTATCAGGACTCTAATCATTATCTATGCAAAGTCCACTATATGCAAGTACTCTCCCCAAAGTGATCCCTTCTCCACATAATACACCCTAACCATGTCCTTAAGAACTCTATTTACTCTTTAAATTTGACCAGTGGTCTCAGGATGATATGCAATAATTAAATTCAATTGCAGTGGCAAAAAGTGTGAATTGACTATCCCAATCCTATATCAAATTTTTAGGCAAGCCGAGAGCAAGCCATGTAGTCTAGAGGTATGCTCCATGAAATGTTTAGAGATGCCTTTGTGATTTTGATAGGAATAAAAATGCTCTAAAAATGTCCCATCTATCAACTTTTCAACAACAATCAAGATAGAAGCAGGGTCCCAACCTAAAGCTAAGGAATCCTATGATAAAGTCACTTGCCACTTCTTTATGTCAATTTTGAGGCTTTTTGTCACCTACAAATATATTGGTTGTCATCGTTGTAGTATATTTGTAGCTTAGGACCTATGGTCATGATCTGGTAAGAGATGTTGGCTCAAGTGTGAAAAGAGAGGTTGCACATGCTTGTGTGAAAGAATCATTTGTAAGCATGGATGGGGGAATGAATGCTTTCACCTCCATTGGGTGTTTTAGGGTAAAAAGTGGGTCAAGGTTTAGAAGGAGGTTCCAAGGTTTAGGAGGACATTCCAAAGTTTAGAAAGAGGTTCAAAGTTAGAAGGAGATTGAAGGAGAAGGAGATTGTAGGGTTTAGAGTAGAGTACATGGTAGATAACTCATCTCCCTCATAGATGTTCGAGGATGAGGGATGAGAAACTTTTCTAGATCCTTTTATGGAAGAGTACGAGTGGGAGAGGAGGAATGTCTAAGAGCAAATGGGTTGGGGGAGGACATGCTCTTTAATGTTGACAATCAAAGGGAGATGGACTATTGCCCAAGAATGCCAAAGCTGAGCTAAACACAATGCCCCTCAAAGACTTATATAGACTTCATTTCATTATGAGATATCTATACAAGTTTTCAGATCTTCTCCCTCCCCATGTAGAAATTGAAGTACTTTCTCTCTCTACACGTAGGAAGTGCATGTAGCATTCACATGTGGGCCTTGCATGTATGACTTGCATGTAGGAATTGCATGTAAGGCTTTGTCTTTGGCTCTCTACATGTAGGATTCGCATGAGTTTCTCTCTCTCCATGTAGGGATCCATGTAGAAATTCATCTATGATTAGGCATTACAAATAGGATTCATGAGAGATATCTCTAAGAGAGTATTCCTAGAGTCCTTTTGATATTTTTTTGAGAGTTTGTTTCTATTAGCCAAGTTAATGAGCATTTTTCTCTCACTAGACTAGTCTCCCTCTCTCTAGATTTAGATTTTACAAGTATGCTCAAATTTTTACTAGAGAGAGCTTTGGTTGTTCTTGTCCTATTATATCTTTCTAATATGCACTCAAGCACATGTAATTACAAGTGGAGCTTTACTGCTACTCTACACACACAATTGACACAATTTACTCAGTCCTCATTGACACAAGATTAACATTCCCCTAGACCAACTTTATGACCTGTCCTTGGATTATGGCTTCTTTTGATCACAAATTTGGGAAACCATGTATGTAACCCAGACTCGGGGGGGTCACTCATCATATGTAACCCTATCACGTGAGTTCAACAGAAGGATTTTTTTTATTTCTAAAATTTACAGAAATAAATATACATAAGGGACTATTTAAAATAGTTTTGGAAAAAATTTACAGATTTGTATAGAAAAGGGGTACATTTTATTAATGAAATTTTCTACAGATAAGGGACTTTAAATATAGGCCTTGAATGCACGTGATATAGAGGGTTTATACATAGTGACCCCCCCGAGAACCCAGAAGATTGGAACTTTTGGCACACCATTAGATCATTTTACAATGCCTTGGCACCATAAAGTCTCTGCTCAATTTCTAGAAAGCCAATTTCTACCATCTGTTCAAAGAGACACATGTAGCAAGGTTCTAAGGAGATGACACTTTGATAGATTTTTCTCGTGTTTTGTGCATCATTTTTCCATTGGAATTGAAAATCATTGTAGGAAGATTGCAGTAGATGTTAAAGGGAACCTCAAAAATCAGCTCCAAGGTTTTCCAAAAGCAACACTCTGCCATATGATTCGATCAACGTTGCCTAGCATAAGTTGTTCATGTTATTGAAGGGTCCATATCAATGTGCCTTGGATATTACATTCCACTATAGAGTATGGCTAGATTAGTGGCTAGGTAATGGTACCATCCTCACCCAAGGTGTGTATGTTAGCATCCCGACTGTGTCAGCATGTACACAAAAGAACTTGGGCTAGATTTTGAGGCATGAAGATGTGTGATTGTACTCCTTCAAGAAGGCCTCATTAAATTATTGTGGTCATCTCAAGCTAGGTGGGGGTCCAACTTGCAAATCCAGGCTTGGGTAATATGATGAGCCTTGCAAATGTTCATTGTGATGGTCTACCCATTGTGTGCCTTCATATATGGGTCTTTGTTCTAGAATTCCTTAATAAGGTTGCTCGAAATTGGAACTACGTTAAATTCATTACCATCATATTTGGAATCTAGCATGGGAGTAACAATCAGTTCATGTGGATCTTGATATTCAAAATCAAAGAGCATCTTCTATTATTAATGGCATCTCAAGTGATGGTGATACTTGGAGAGAAATTGGAGACATGGGTGAGTAGTACGGAGGGGATGAGAGTGGGAGGGGTCTAGCTGGGGAGTGGAGGGTGAACTAAGAAAATGGATTGATCAACTTGGTAATCCTTAGTGACCTAGGATTAGCAATAGGGGACAAGTAGGGGTTGGTAAGTTAGGACTTAGGGGTTGGTAAGTCTAAAATTGTTGGGTGAGACTCGAAGTAGTGAGAAGGCATTAGAAAAGAGGAAATGAAGGGGAAAGAGGCTTGAATGGATCTCAAGAAAGGTTAAGAGGGTGGTAGCAGCAAGGGTGAGTTAGGTTAGAAGATTGGCATGGAGAGTGGTGAGATACAGTAGGTTAGAGGTGAGAGATAATAGGTTATAAGTGACATAGGCTATCCTTCGACATGTCCTTTTCTTGTTGAGGTAGGATCATCAGCTTAAAAGTGCAATAATGTTGAGGAGAGTATTTCCCATGTCAAGGCATACATATGCAATGAAAGCATCGACCTTGAGTGTAGTAAACCCTGCATTGATAGATATCTTTTTCATCTTCCTTCAGCTCATGAAAGAATTGGCACAAGAGGTTTTCCCCCCAGGGTCTCCTATTTCATGTTTGTCCGTGCAAATAGAATGTTTATTAAAGCTAATTCCATCAAATTAGTGCATATCCTTTGAGATGATCTTCTACTTGTAGGACTACTACAAGCTCTTAGTAAATTATGGCCATGCACTGTAATAAGTCTTCCATCACTGGGTTCATCCATTGCCACATTTCTTTGGGTGAGAAATTGGAGTTCAACTTTGATATTGTATCTTTTTGGGAATGTAGCTCCACATATTTCTCCTCATATTGATTGTAGGCGGAGTTATAGCTACCCTTAAGCTACTTCATCAAGAGGCTAATCCATTCTTCTAAAGGAATGAGTTCACTGGTACTTCATCGTTGCTCCAAGACCTAGGCTTGAGTAGTAGATGCCTATAAGTTTGTGTTGAGTTGTCACTTTAGCTTTCAGAGTGTATTGCAACTCTGCAAGCTTCTCTTGATAATGATGAAGGTCTTCTTCTTTGTGGACTAGTGTGAGCCTATCTTGCACAATTTCCTCTATTTGCTGAGTACTGAATGAGGTCAAGTGCTCATTGGATGTTTGTAGTAACGCTTCAACATTAAGGGCTTCTAAAACATGTACTTGACTTTGCTAAAGATTTGGAAGTCACTTCAAGGACTACTTTTTCCTTAGGTTAGAGAGCCTCGTTCATGGGCACCTCTTCAAGATCATGCTCATATATTTGGACACGAAGAGTTGTGAACTCAGTCTCAATTCCTTGGAATTGGAGTTGGATATCCATTTCAAGTTGGTGCTATAGAAGTTCATAGGGCAATCAGGATCACGAGGGTCATAGATTGAAATCATTTGGGGCTACCTATATGTGCTAAATTGTACATATGCAAGTGATTGCTCGTGTGACAACCTATTGCTATAACTAGGGGAGATTTGGGACTCCCAAATCTTTATTTTTTTCAAGAATAACTTGACATGAGTTGTCATGGATGAGTTGTGAGTTGTCATCTTATTGTCATAGATGATAAGGTGCTAATTGTCATGTAGCACATGAGTCTATTGTCATGATCATTGAGTTGAACTCCATCTAAGCTTTCTAGTAAAATGATGCCACTTGGGGTAATCTTGACTTTGTATGGACCTTGGCCTTGATACTCTAATTTGACCTTTTGGGTTTTGTTATTGTGCACGAAGATGAGGTTTCCTTTGTTAATTTCCTTATCCTTAGATTCCTATCAAACTATGCCTTCATCTTTGTTCAGCTATCATAGCATGAGTGGGTTTTTTTGTGCTTCTCAAGTTGGAAGAATCATGCTTCATAGGATTCTTTATTTCCAAGGTGTTGTTATGCTACCACTGATAGATTGGGGATGATGAATTCCAAAGGGACTACTGCCTCAAAGCCATACACTAGTTGGAATGGGATCAAACAAGTCCTCACACCTTAAAGGTGGTTCTGTATGCACATAAGGTACAGTTTAATTTCTCAACCCAATCAGACTTGGAATGGGATTAGACAAGCATTGACCTTAAAGGTGGTTCTATATGCCTGTAAGGAAAAGTTTAATTTCTTGTTCCAATCATAGTATTTGGGTTCCTCTGCCTTTGTGAGACTATTGCATAGAATTTTATTGGACTCTTCTTGTCCATTGTACTAGCCATAATATGCAGTACTTCTCCAATGTAGGATGATCAATCTTGAGAGAAGTTATTGTATCAATTCATTGATGAAATGTGTGCCTTTATCACAATGACTATTTCCAAGAGGGGCATATGTACCTTATGATCGTGCATTTTCATAAAGTAACTAGGTGGCACTTTGGGCCCAATGTCTTTGCATACTACTTTTGCCTCTGTCCATTTAGTGAAATACTTTGCGGCTATAATTTTGTGCTGAGCTACGTTCCTTTTGTAGTAGGATGTATAGTCAATTCCTTAATTTTCAAAGGGTTTTTGTGACATTACTACTATTAGGGCAGTAATTGTTTATGTTGGGGTGTGGTAGTTTGTTGGCATAACACCACGGCATTTGACAAACTCATAAGCATCTTTCCACAATATGGACCACAAGTAGCCAGCCAAAATAATTTTTGGAAAAAGTGGCTTCTCTAACAAAGCATCCTCCTAAAACGCCTTCAAGGATCATGAATGTTGAGTGAGACTTCATGTGGTAATCTACATAGGATCTAATATCTTCCTATTTGGTAGAGGTGGCTTGCTATAAGTTGGCATGGTGCAGATTTGATTACAAGTTTTTTGGCATCCACTGATTGCAACTATGGTGCTAGTCTCCCTATCATTAAATACATAGAGCAATGCTTAGTGGTTGGTGTAAAAGATAAAATCATTTTCCAATACAAGTGTCAAAATTTCTTGACACTATAAACCATTGCAAGGTCTTCTCTTTCTACTGAGGTTTTTGCCTCATTTAGTTTTTGACTATTGAAGTAGATCCGGTAGTCCTTCTTGTGTTCAATAGGTTGGCAAAGCACACTCCCAATTGGGACATGAAAATCAATATTCCAAATGGTTGTGACTAGGTGGTGGGTGCCACTTTAGAAGTTGAAAGACTTGGTCACTTTCTTCCATCCATAAGAATTCCTCCAACATCTTGTATACAAGGCAATCTATCATGGCATACTACAAGATGAATCAAGATGTATAGTAGCCTTCATGTCCCATAATGATATTTGCACTCCTTTGGCATTTAGCAAAGGTGGGATGACTCCATGATCACTCTAATTTTAACCATGTGAGTTGCAATGCCATGTTGAGAGGCTATGTGTCCCAAAACAACTCCATGGGTGACCATGAACTAGTATTTCTTTGGATTTAGGGAGATGCTATACTTCTATTTTTAAGTAGAACTTCTTCAAGGCATTACAGGTGGTTATGCTTGTTGTAATGGATGTATAAGTCATTCCAAAATACACCCTCCAAATGGCCAAATTTGCGCCATGGAATATTTTGGCATTTTTGGACACCCCACAACGTCTCGATCAACTTTATCTTCAGTGCTACAGTCAAATTCCTTCTAGATTTGTCAAAAATGGTCATTAGAATGACCAAAATTGACAAATTGGCTTTATTAATGTAATTTTAGATTTAACATCCCTACATCACCTTGAAATTTTTGATGCATCTCATAATTTGAATGTGGAAATATATAATTTAAAGAGAGTTCAACAATTTTGGTCTTCCACTACATCACCTTGTAAAAATCTTATTTTCTAAGTTTATCTTGCTCTTCTAGGTTGGCTATGTTAATGTATTTTTTAATTTAAATTTTTAGCTTCTTCGACATCACCTTGTATGAAGACATATAGATTTTATAGGAATAGATGAAGGTAGTTGACAACTTTGGCCATTTTAATGACCATTTCTAGCAAATCTAGAAGGAATTTGGCATAGTAGATCGGCATGTCATGGAGTGTCCAAAAAATGCCAAACCCCTCCATGGCACAAATTTGAACATTTCGACACCCTACAAATGGCAAAATTCACACCGTGGAGGGTTTTGGCATTTTTGGACACCCCATGGCATGCCGATGAACTTTGCCTTCTGCATCGCAGGAGCTAAATTCCTTCTAGATTTGCCAAAAATGGTCATTAAAATGACAAAACTTAGTCCATCTTATTTATATTTATGATATTTCCCAAAAGATAGTTTAAAATAAATACATAATATTTATAGAAGTAATTGATAGAAGTAATTTCATGGAATATTGAAGAGAATAGTAAAATAGCTATAACTTTTGCACTGTAACTCTGACTGAAGATCTTTTTAGTTCAAAATTGAGAGCACGATTAGCTCTATGATATTTGAGATCATGAGTAGCCCTATTTTTCTCTGTATGTTAAAATTCAATATAGAAGACGCTTGAAAATCAGTCACAAGTTAAGAGCGTCATAATTTTGTAGCTAATTTGCATGCAAATGAAGGAAAAGGGACAAGTTTGCATATAAAAGATTCACCTATAGAATAAACTTGGAGGTGGCATATTTAATACTCTACAATTCAAAGTGGCATTCCCTTATATTGCATTAACAACACATTCAAAAGTTAACCATAGGTGAGTCAAAAAAATTACTTATAACATGGTATCTTACAAGGATGAGAATGTGATAAAAAATATATGTTTGTATATAATCTATCCATTCAAATATTACAAAGACTCTTCATAGCCTATACCTCCTCTTTGTTACATCTAATACATAAAAATAAGAGCCTTCTAAAATCCTCAAGTAAGCTCCTAATACAAATACCATTAAGGCTTAGCCAACCAAAGAGTTTATTCCATCATTGCCAACTTGATACAATTGTATTAAGGAAAGCCATGTGATGGATCCTTGTTTTCACTCATGATCTAATAGAAAGAAAAATCTTCTTTCATATGGTAGATAATCTTTTGTCCAAGTGATTTTTCCAATCAACTTTCTGGTCTATTGAACGTATATAATTATCATTGCAAAAGCATGTAGATTGGGATGCCTTACTCTTAATAACAAAATTGAGGCTCTACTTGGCATCCATTAGATAAGATCTTCATCCCTAAAGATTGACTATGCTTGCAATAATGATCCTGTGCTCTTGGTTTTCGTGGATATGACCGACGGGCATTGGTCTCCTCTTCATCTAAATTTTGGTGGTCATGTAGCTAAAGAAGTTTGCTTTATGTGATTGAGCCTCTTATTGCTCCATGTGGAAACGTGAAAGCATGATATGCTAGTGTGTTAGATCCAAGGGAACATAAATACTGAGTGGAAGATGGTGTGGTTAACTGGTGGAGACATAAAGTGGGAGGGTGATGCCTTATCAAGAAGCTTCTTATTATTAAGTCTAATTTTTCATTGCTTTTACTTTTGCTTCAAATATTGTTGTTTTTATAAAAGTATGAACCTTTTCCATCCTCATGTCCTAGATCAAGTCCTCTCTGGTTATGGGTGTTCATCTTCCTGTCTAAACACTCTTCTACCAATTCATTGACAACAGGCAATTAAAAAAAATAACCATAGCTTTCTTACTTGAAATCATAATAGTCCTTTGCCTTGGACACATGTTGCAACTTGGCAAGAAATCCTTCCTATCCAAACTTAAAGTTCAAGATGTGGCAGGACATGCTTCCTCTCCAAACTTCAACTCCGACATACAATGGCCCTTTAACTCATGCAAAACATCACCTCCCTTGCTCTTGGGAAGCTTATGTGGACCCTTAGTAGAATCTTCCATAGTCAATCAATCTATAAGTTTGTCATCCAATCATCCAGTGTTCTAGAATACCTTAGAGCTCCAGCTTGTCACTTTGTTCCTGTCCATTCCTCTAGAACACACTGGAGCTCATAATATTGCCAGCTTGTGTCACTTTATTCCTGACCATGCCTCTTGGGGAAAGAGTAGCTATAGGAGGAAAAAGAGGAGTTGTATCATGTATGAGAGAGCAAATCAAGAGGGAAAAAGCTCTTGTAAAAAAAACTCCTCCACCATCTCAACCGAAGGAAGACGTAGTAGGTAGAAGCCCTTCCCTATGTAGGAGATCGAGGCGATGCCAAATTTGTGCATCTTTGGGCTTGCTCTCCAAGTCTCCTTCGGTGTAGGTTTTGCCCATGAAGTAAACGAACAGACCTTTCTCCCGGAGCTCAACATACTCCCATATGATAGTATTGCTTGACACAGAGGCCTTAAAGACCATTGCATCCTCTGACACACCCAGATCGAGCTTCCTAAGGCTGCTAAATATTTCATATGTGAGGCCCTAGAAGTCATGTCCACCGTCTTCGCGACATCCATGTCTTTCTCGGATTCCGCGTCCTGCATGATAGCTACACGAATCCCCTGTTCATCCTTTGCCCTCTTCGCGACAAGAGAGTCTGAGGGGGACTTGGCTTTCATGGGGCCTAACACAGAATCGCCCCTTGAGACAGAAGACAGGGAGCTTGGGGGAGCTATGGTGGATCTCGTCTTCCTCACCAGCGCTCACGGAGTCCTCTCGGGGACTCTAACTAAGAGTTTGGTCTCTTTCTTATGCTAAGCATCAGTATTTTGCATTTACAAATCATGAACAAGCTCCATCATAAAGACAATATATAGGCCATTCATGAAGCTTGGCCCTTACCCTCGAGACACATGGGCACCATTATGCCACCCACACATAACATCAAGAGTAGCCGTTATATTAGTAAATGTCCACACCAGTGTTCACACAAAACTTGCAAACTATATACAATGAACCTGTAACATTTTCATTTTCACCCGTAAAAAATATTTTCTAAATTTTGTAAAATTTGTAAAATTTTAGGCAACTTAGTTATATTTTATCTTTAAAAACGGCAAATTCTCAAGAAAAAGCTTCAAAATTTGAAACCCCAAGTTTTGTGATTTGTTGAGAAAAATACTCGTCCACACTCCTATGGCCGTAGAAATTGACTTGAATGCCAAAAAAGCCACACCTGCATGAATTGCCCATCATGACTACCAGCACCATGAAAGTTTTCCACACTTTGATTAATCTCCTCATCGACTCTTGCTTGTGATTCGTAAAAGTCCGTACGCGCGCTGTGGAGCGCACGAGATATCTTCAAGCCTTCAAGGCTGCCATTATCCATGCCGTATACACGATACAGTTCAAGCCTCAAGGCAACGCGCAAGCCATGAATTTAAGAGGCAAAAACGACAGGCAACGCGCAAGCCATTAATATAATAGACATAGCGTCGTTTTTGGTCGTTTTTGTGATGGAGCTTTCGGCGTATGGATTTCCTGGCACCATGCCGAATTTTAATGATTGATCATCTTTTGAAGACCGACATCTTTCGAACTCTTGCCAGTGGCCACCACCTACTCTTTCGTGCACAACGAAGTGAACGAACCACCTAACACATACTTTTTTCCAAGAAACGCCCTCCACATTCCTACTTCCAGGAGTCTCCATGCAGCGACTATAATCTGGAGTCTGGACCACAAATTCAATATCCAGCCTTAAGACGACAACTGTCGGTCATAAACTTGCCGCTGTGACTCAGCAAGATACTATGTACCAAACTTTGGAGAGAACGTAGTTTGAAGTCAAACATACAAATTCAAGAAACTCTTGGAAGAAAATCACGATTCCAACGCAAGCATCGTGGTCCAAAGCGCAACACATGAATGCTCTTCAAGTCCGAACTCTCCAAAACGAACGTATGGACTATGGAGTGGTTCGTTGGGGGAGAAACATGTTCGTCCAGACTCCAGAATCCAGATTCCACAGTCCACACTTGCCCAGACGATATATACTGTCAAAAGATGACAAGCAAAAAACTAAACTTTAAAGCTTTCCACTAACTTTTTGACCAGCGTCACTCCTTATGTTGTAGAGTCCAGATTCCACAGTCCACACTTATGCTCAAGCCTCAGACGATATATACTGTCAAAAGCTGACAAGCGAATACTAAACTTTAAAGCTTTCCACTAACTTTTTGACCAGCGTGACTCCTTATGTTGTCTGATCTATCTTCAGCAATATGTCAAGTTGACATTTTCTTAGTTTGTGATGCTTTTCCGTAAGTTAAAGAAACCGACTCTCCACTTATATTTGAGCTTTTCCAAGTTAATATAATTATATTCATGAGTGTACATCAGTTACACCTTTAGAATTTGAGTGATCTCTCTTTAAATTTCAGAATATTTTTCTGTTTTGTTTTGAAATCACCGATCTGCATTGTACAAGGCATGATAAGGAGACATTAGCTACGTGTCCTATGCTTCTTTGCGGTCTAGTTCACTATCTTCGATTATGGCACCTCTTCTTTGTCTGATTTAATTCGAGTGACAATGTGGTTGACCCCACAACCAAATGGGATTTTACATGGTTGTCTTCCCTCATTTCATTTGGATAGACATTGAATGTCTTCTTCTTCAACTTCAAACTACAATGCTTGCATGTACCAAATGGGACTTTACATGGTTGTCTTCCCTCATTTCATTTGGATAGACATTGAATGTCTTCTTCTTCAACTTCAAACTACAATGCTTGCATGTGCCATAGATGCATTCAATGCGGTGCCACTCATGGTCTCCCTTTAGAAAAACCACTGGATCCCATAGAGACCTTAGGCTACAAAACCTGCTCTCCCTTGCAACACATCATGAGGATCCAAGTGCCCTACAAACTATGCATTCATCGAGGAGGCTTGCCCATGGAGCAATTCTCCAACACGACCAGATCTCAAGTCATTCATAGCTTGCTGGGCCAAGTCAAAGTCTATGTGTGTTTTGCAACAATAAACATTCTTGTCTTTGAGTTTCTTGACGTACCAGGTGTTGAGATATCGAGCTCCACTCGCGATGTGCCAGGGTGACCGTTGTGTATTTATGTCACCGACTTGTTAGCTGGAGATGCGGTTGGTACATCGCCCACGAATAATAGCTGGATGACAGCTATCCTTATCTACACTAGTTCGTGGCTCAGTTAGTATGCCACCTTAGTTAGTTGAGTTTGGTTTGAGACCCACATATAGGGTTCTTCTATTTCTTTGTACTTGTGTTCTTTTGGCTTTCACAACTAAGAAGAGGAAAACTATTTTCAGCCTCCACCTTTGTGTGTATTCCCCCATTGTGCATGTGAGAAAGCCGCAAGTGAGACTCCTTCCCTCTCTCCCACTATCTTCACATGGTATCAAAGCCTTGTTCGTGGTAAGGAGCTCAAGAAAGCAAGCCAAGTTCGTGGTGTCCTGGTAAGAGGACCAGTGTTGCTTTCCTATTTCGAGTTTGGGAGCAAATCTCTGTAGGTAGCACAGCCAGAAGTGCAAGAGTACACTGTCTCAGATTGAGACGCCCTTCGCGGTATGGCGAGAGCGCAAAAATTACTGCGGGTAAGGGCGAAGCCCACAGTGACTTTATTTTTTTGATTTGAGGCCGTTTCGGGGCCCGTTTTGGAGGCGGAAGTTCTCCGCAGGCACTCAGAAAAAGGCCCTGTTTTTGCTGTGTGACCACTGTTCTGCGGGTCGGTGAAAAGTTGCTGCAGAAATTGCATCATATGCCTGTGTGCAGAGATATTGGGAGTTGCAGATTCATGCTTGTTGCCTGTTGATGGAAAATCGTCACTAGGAAGTGACTGTGTGGTGAAATACCACTTTCGTCAGTTTTGCAGATCTGCCCGTGTGAGGCAAAAACTGTGTTCTTTGTAGTGACAGAATATTTTGCAGTCTTCTGTAATGGCATCTGATTCTCTTTCATAGATTGTCACTGAAAAGCTTGACAAGAACAACTTCCAGGCATGGAAGTTCAGAATGACGAATTTCTTGATGGGAAAAGGCTATTGGGAGTTCATTACAGGAAATGAAGAAGAACCTATTCTTCCTAATGTTCCTAGTCAACAGGAAATGCAGGCATTTAAAGGATGGCATGAGAGAGCCAGGAAAGTTATGTACTGGCTGTCTATCAGTATTTCGGACTCCATGATTGTGCATATTCAGGATGCAAGTACACCAAAGGAGGCATGGGATACTTTGGCAAAAATGTACAGCACAAATATGCAAGCCAGGAAAATGCAACTCAAACAGGAGTTGCACAATGTGCAGAGAGAAAACATGAGCATCAATGACTACCACATGAAGGTGAAGAAAATTGCGGATGCACTTGCTTCCATTGGGTCGCCAGTGGATGATGACGATTTGGTTTCTGTGACCTTGAATGGTCTAGGAAAGTATTATACACAGTTCCGGACATCCATTGCCGTCCGTGAAAAATTTCCTGATTTTGAAGAGTTGATTGCTCTTCTAATTTCTGAAGAGCAGAGAAATGGGGGTGCATCTTCTTCAGCAAGAACTTCAAAAGAAACTGCCTTCTACTCAAATGCTGGCAGAGGTAGAGGCAGAGGTAGAGGAGGCCGATCTGCAGGCCGTGGTAGAAATCAGAATATGCAGCAAACACAAGAAAACCAGTCCTATGCAGGAGGACATGGTAACTCTAGAGGCAGGGGGAGCCAAAGAGGCCGTGGTGGATGGCAGAGAGGCCAAAATGCAAACAGCAATGTTGAATGCTACTATTGTGGCAAAATGGGTCATATGGCTAAGGACTGGTATAAAAAGCAGAATGACATTATGAATGGAAAATTGCAGCAAGGCAATTATGCATCCTCTAGTAGACAGGGTGATGACAGGAATGAGCATTTGTTTATGGTGCAGCATATGACAAATTCTGTGACAAGTGCAGAAGAAAGCAGTGATGTGTGGTATGTTGACTAGGTGCGTCAAACCACATGACAGGTCATGCTGAATGGATGCAGGATGCAAGGAAAATGGAAAAACCAAGATTTGTGGAGACTGGTGATGATACTGCACATCCTATTATGCAGATTGGCAAAATTCCTTTGTCTATGCAGGATGGGAAAAAGAAATACTTGTTTGATGTATTTCATGTCCCGAACATCACTAAGAACCTGGTTTCTGTTGGTCAGATGGTTGAGTAGGGCTTGCAAGGTCAGATTTAATCCTCATGGATGCTTTGTTGAGGATATGAAAAATAATGGTCGCTTGATAGCAAAAGGAAAGAAGAAGGGCAGGATGTTTACATTGGATGCGGACATGCCTGAATTGAGTGCAGCAATGTTTGCACATGGGACCGGTGTAGTTGTAGATATTGATATCTGGCACAAACGCATTGGTCATGTTAATATACAGACTTAAATCAATGCAAGCCCAAAATATTGTTGCAAGATTGCCTAAATTCAAGGTTGCAGAAATGCACAAGGTTTGTGAAGCCTATCAATTTGGGAAACAGGCAAGGAAACCTTTTCCTAGGCATGTTCAAGAGAGTAAAAAGCCATTGGAATTAATCCACTCTGATGTGTGGACTACAAAAGCTGCATCTATTAGAGCTGTCACTATTTTGTCACATTTATTAATGACTTCAGCAGAAAACTGTGGGTGTATTTTATGAAAAAGAAAAGTGAAGTGTTTGGGCACTTCAAAGCTTTCAAAGCTATGGTTGAAAAAGAAACAGGCCTGCAAATAAAATGCCTAAGGTTAGATGGAGGGGGAGAGTACCTCTCAAATGAGTTTGCAAGGTTCTTGTAGGAGCATGGTATAAAGCAGCAATATTCATGCAGTCATACCCCACAGCAAAATGGAATTGCAGAAAGGAAAAACAGGCATATTGGAGAGGTATCTCGGGCTATGCTAAATGAAAAAGATCTACCAGATTATTATTGGGCTGAAGCGGTTGCTACAGCAGTTTATATAATGAACAGGGCTCCCACTGCAGCAATACATGGCATGACGCCAGAGGAGATGTATACTGGTAGGAAACCAGATATTTCTCATTTGAAAATTTTTGGTTGCATTGCCTATGTCCATGTGCCAGATGAGTTGAGGTCCAAGTTGGATCCAAAAGCTGAGAAGTGCGTCTTTATTGGTTATTCTCTGCAGCAAAAAGGTTATAGATGCTATAACCCTTCTACACGAAAGTTTACAGTGAGCAGAGATGTTGTTTTTGATGAGATGAGCAGCTGGTATAAACCAGTAAATGTGATGATTGATGTAGATGCACAAAATGGTAATGCTACACAGAATTCACAGCAGCAATCACAAAATATTAGTGGACCTGGAGTGTCGTCTAGTAGTGGTTCACATACTTCGCCATGGACAGGCAGATTGAGATCAGGAGAATCTCCTCAAAGCAATGCAGAGAGTGGTATGCAGGTATCACGAAAAGGAAAAGAGAAGGCAGATCAGCCCATGTTTGATGTGAATGCAGGTCACTCTTAAGTGGATGGTGAATCCAGTGGCTCAGAACAGAGCATTGATGATGAGTTGGGTATTCCTTCTGTTGTTACACCTGGAGCAAGGAAGATCAGGGATGTTTTGAGAGCACTTGGAAGTGAGCCTATTTTGTGCAGGTCTACCAGGGTTAGGTATCCTGTGGATAGGCTGAAATATGATGGATTTACAGCCATTCACTATGCCTATATGGTCAAAGTGATACAGGAACCAGAACCCACTTCTTTTGAGCAAGCCATGGGAAATGAAAAATGGGAGAAAGCCATGGATGAAGAAATGGATGCCTTGATGCTAATGCTACATGGGAATTGGTGCCTTTGCCTAAAGGCAAGAATGCAATTGGCTGTAAGTGGGTTTATAAGATCAAGCACAATGCAGATGGTTCTGTGAATAGATACAAGGCAAGATTAGTTGTCAAGGGGTATGCACAGAATATGGCATTGATTATGAAGAAACTTTCAGCCCGGTTGCAAGGATGGCAACCGTAAGAGCAGCCATTGCTATGGCTGCATCAAAGGGATGGTCTTTACATCAGATGGATGTAAAGAATGCCTTCTTGCATGATGATTTGCAAGAAGAGGTCTTTATGGAGCAGCCAGCAGGTTATGTTCATGCTATTCATCCTGAGTTTGTTTGCAGGGTTGAAGAAAGCCTTGTATGGCTTGAAGCAAGCATCTAGAGCATGGTCTAACAAGATAGGACAGTATCTTGTCACTATTGGCTTTCAGATTTCCAAGGCAGATTTCTCACTCTATGTGAGAAAAACAAAGAAAGGGATTATGCTTCTGGTCATTTATGTTGATGATTTGATCATCACAGGTGATAGTGATGAAGATATCCTTCATGTGAAAATGCTATTGAGGCAGAAGTTTGAGATGAAGGATTTGGGAGAGCTGCGTTATTTCTTGGGCATTGAGGTGATTAGATCACCAAGTGGGATACAGCTCTTGCAGAGGCAGTATGGATTGGACATGCTGTCCAAATATGGGATGACAGGCTGTAAGCCTATTTCAGTTCCTTTGGAGCAGAATGTGAAGCTAAGCGCAGATGCAGGTGAGCTTCTGGAAGACCCTACTATGTACAGACGCATAGTAGGAAGTTTGATTTACATGACTATTACCAGGCCAGATTTGAGCTATGCTGTTGGGTTGGTAAGTCAGTTTATGCAGGCTCTAAGGAAACCGCATTTGGATGCGGCTAGACGCATACTCAGGTATGTGAAGTCCACATTGCAGTATGGACTATTTTATGAGGCTGGGGTTCAGATACAGTTGCATGGATACACTGATGCTGATTGGGCTGGTAGTATTTCTGATAAACGATCTACTAGTGGATATGTGTTCTCTTTTGGGAGTGCTGCAGTCACTTGGAGCAGCAAGAAACAGCCTACAGTTGCCTTATCGGGCATAGAGGCTGAGTACAGAGGTGCAGCAATGGCTGCATGTGAGGTAGCTTGGTTGCATAAGCTACTCTATGATATGCATCAGTCTACAGATGGGCCAGTTGTCATTTATTGTGACAACATGAGCAGCATACACTTGGCAAAGAACCCAGTCTTTCATGCTAGAACAAAGCACATTGAGGTGCATTATCACTATGTGCGGGAGAAGGTTTTACTAGGTCTTATTGATCTAGTTCATGTCAGCACAGAGGATCAGGTAGCTAACATATTCACGAAAGCATTGGGTGCACAGAAGAGCTGCGCAAGTTCAGAGACCTGCTTGGTGTGCAGGAATTAGGATTGAGCTCGAGGGGGAGTGTTGAGATATCGAGCTCCACTCGCGATGTGCCAGGGTGACCGTTGTGTATTTATGTCACCGACTTGTTAGCTGGAGATGCGGTTGGTACACCACCCACGAATAATAGCTGGATGACAGCTATCCTTATCTACACTAGTTCGTGGCTTAGTTAGTATGCCACCTTAGTTAGTTGAGTTTGGTTTGAGACCCACATATAGGGTTCTTCTTTTTCTTTGTACTTGTGTTCTTTTGGCTTTCACAACTAAGAAGAGGAAAACTGTTTTCAGCCTCCACCTTTGTGTGTATTCCCCCATTGTGCATGTGAGAAAGCCGCAAGTGAGACTCCTTCCCTCTCTCCCACTATCTTCACACCAGGGCTCACAATACTCAAAGCTCCTTTGCCCAATTGAAATGTCTATATTCAGATCCATAAACTTGAGATACAATGCGTATGCTGACCCAACATGAACATTAGGGGAGAAATGGGGTCTCAAAAGGGCCTCCATAGGATAGGCCCATATGGGGGAGGTATAGAAGGTCCAAGAGTGCAAGTTAAATAATGGGGAAAGTAGGATGAGGTGGCAAGATTCCTTGTGCCAACTCTCCACGTGTCCTCCTAGATGTTTGAACGTATTATAAAATTGGGAAGAGACCAAGGGAGTATCATAGACTTGGGATATGGGAGTTGATATATGTGAAAAAATGTGGCCAAGCGTTATTGCACACAATTGAGAGTGCGTAACTGCCTAGCCCACATCGGAGACTCTTCCACACACACCATGCATGTGGGAGGATGCATTTATCGGGAGAGACCCTCTCTCTTGGCTATAAAAGGAGGGGGCTATTCCTTGATGAGACACGCTCATTCTTGTAAAGCCACCTAGCTAGTACTTTGATATCTCCCTCTCATCCTTTCTTTCAAATAAAGCGTGGTCCTCTTCCCTTGATGTCTCCATCTTTACATTCCTCCTCCCATCATGTACATGCTTCTCTTCCCCCTCTCCCTTTCCCCTTGTGCCATAGTCTCCCTCTTTATTTCCTCCCCTTCTAATCCCATTTCCCCTCCCATGATAACGTTTTGCCCTCACGTTCTCCTTTCCTCTATGGCCCTTGAAAGTCGCCATGCTTAATGTCTAAGCCTCTTGTCCTGATTTCTTTTTCGGCTAACAAAAATGGTGTGGCTACTGGGATCGAAACCTCCACGGCTAGTGGTGTAAAATCTATTACTCCTACGACTAGGTGCAGCTCTTTGGCCTCTTCCGTGCACAGTTCTCTACTTTTTACACCTCCAAACTGTGTGCCTTCCCTGTCTCTATGGGTGCAAAACCTCCCTGCTTCTACGCTTTCAATCTGCCTGCTTTCTGCTCACAGTTCCTATGTGTATTCTAGCTGGCGAATCTTTTGCTCTGTAAAACTGTAACATCCTCTCCCTCTAAGCTCCTACGCACCCATTCGCATGTCCACTATGTACACCACGCGCATCGTGGATAGATCGCGATGGTTTTGTGGCTCCTGCGTCTTCTAGTCACGGACTGTTTATTTTCAGCTAACAGAAATGGTGTGGCTACTGGGATCGAAATCTCCACAGCTAGTGGTGTAAAATCTGTTACTCCTACGACTGGGTGCAGCTCTGCGGCCTCTTCCATGTGTAGTTCTCTACTTTTTGCACCTCCAAACTGTGTGCCTTCCCTATCTCTATGGCTGCAAAACCTCCCTGCTTCTGCGCTTCCAGTCTGCCTACTTTCTGCTCACGGTTCCTACGTGTATTCTGGCTGGCGAATATTCTACTCTGTAAAACTATAACATCCTCTCCCTCTGACCTCCTGCGTACCCATTCGCGCATCCACTGTGTACACCCACGCACATTGCAGATAGATCGTGATGGTTTTTTGGCTCCTGCGTCTTCTGGTCGCAGACTGTTTATTCTGGGTTTCTGCAAAACTGTAACAAATCTCGCGCCCCCTCTCTTCTCTTCTTCTCCTTCTCTTTCTCTGCTCCTTCTCCTCTCCTCTCCTCTCCTCTCTTTTTATTAGAGAGTGGGATTTGAATCCAAGACCTCCCCCTTCACAAAAGGGAGACTTACCATTGGGCCAACAGATAAGAAGTGATGAAAATGTAATGATTTTTGCTTATATATTGAAATCTCGGGAACTGTAACTCTCTAACCGTAGGGAGTTTTCACATGCTATAAAAAGCAAAAGTACTTCACTTCATGTGCTCTACTCATATCTCCTACTAGATTACAGATTCTGAACTTTTTCAAGTTCACTTCACAGACGCATGCCGCATGAGGAGGGTGGATATTTATGTCAGTTCTCGACACGTTTAAGGATTTGGTGCCTGGTCCTCCGCACCTTACGGCTACCAATTAGCGAGATCTCTTTCTTGATCTTCATGTCGACCTTCAACGGCTGATTGTCCAATGCATTGTTCAAGGAGACGACGGCTGGGATGATACACCATGGATGATTCAAGAAGAAGAACTAGTAATACGCTGGGAGAACTTTGATTTCAATTCTACTCATTGTACCATGATCGAGATACTTGCTGCTTTAGAGGTAATTAAAAGGGTGTCCTTCTTCGAAGGGTGGGATGCTTCCCAAGCTTGGGGGGAAATTTTGCGCATCTGCTTATTAATTCCTGTGGATAAGCTCGTCTTGAATGGTTTATTCTCAATCTCACTACAAAGGTTTCTAGGCCTCGGCTATGGTTGGTAATGTTTCGACCAAGGAATCCATTTGTGCCTAATCAACCTTTTGTGCCTCATTTTGAGCTTCAAGTTGTAATTCTTTTTGGTCTAAAGATAAACTATCAACAAAGGATTGTAAGCTTATTTGGTGCTAAATGTTTGGCTCAAGTATTGAATTCTCCCCACCCTCTCCTTCTACCTATCTTGGATTACTGAGAAACTTGGGATGTCCGGATTTTAGTCTTGGTGTGATGACATCTTGGATCCTTCAATTTGATGGAACTTACAAACCTTTGACCAAGGCCGCTGGCATGGGTGTGAAGCTCACTTCACCGGGTGGTGAGGAGTATTGTTATAGCAAGTATGCACCTGTAAGTACTCGCAACCAAGCTGAGTACTCGGCACTCATTTTTGGGCTACAAAAGGCACAAAAACATCACGTCAAGCAACTTGAGGTGCAAGGAGATTCCCAACTAGTGTGTGAACAAGTTAGTGGAAGGTGGAAGGTGTAGAGCAAAGGCTTGGTTCCATGACATCAACAAGCATTGGAACTTTGCAACCAATTTGAAGAGGTAAAAATTCAGCATATCCCTCGAGCTCAAAATCTAGTTGCTGATTTCTTAGCACGTGAAGCTTGTACTTCAATCACGCATGAAGCGAGTGGAAGCACCGTCCCAACAAAGCCGCAAGCCATGAATGAGGGTAATCATTTGTAAGGAATGCAAAGGTTGTGGTCATCATGAAACTAAGTGTTGGGCATATTTGATACGAGTCTACCAACTTCAGAAGATCATCAGAAAGGTCCTTAAGGACATTACTTAAAAGAAGGATGCCAGACCGCACACCCCTTGAAGAATTAGCATGGCGATTACAAGAACTAGAAGAAGCTGAAGGTGATGCACAAGCTCTCCAACTATTGACATTTGTCATGGCATTCTTGTTTGCCTTGATAAACAACCTCATAGAGCGCCGTGTCTCTAACCCTCCCTTGTAAAGATGGCTACGATATCATGAGGGTTGGTTCTTTTAAGATTATCTCTGAGCTATTCTATGCCAAAAATTCTTCCCGAGTAGTATTTCACAATACACCAGTCACACCCTACCCTGCCTATGTGTGCTTTGTGGATGTATCTTCGCCTGATTTTAAGTTCAAGCTACCTCTTTCCATTGTTTGCCCATAGATAAGCCTCATTTCATCTCTCTCTTTTCCATTTTCCAAGCATGTCTGACATTCCCATGTTTTGTGGATGGGTTGAAGAAAATCCAAATGAGTATCTTGTGGCCTTCAAGCGCCATTGTGTTTCTCTCAACTTTCTTACTGAAGACAGATGGCTGCTGGTTCTTACCACATTTCTAGAGGGTTTGGCTCAAGTGTGGTATGAGAAGCAGGCCGAAGACGTTCGCCAAAGCTAGACAAGGTTGACAGCAGCGATGATTGAGTATTTCGGCAAAGAAGAGGAGCCAGAGAATGTGTACCTGCATGTGGCAAACTTGAAGCAGTCAGAAGGTGAGATGGCACATCGATATGTGGATCGAGCGGTCGTGCTCCTAGACCGTTTAATTGCCACACAGGAGGACAATGTCATATTTCGAGCTAGAATGACTCAGCATGTGTTGGGCTACCTTGTAGCAGGAGCAAGTGATGAATTCTGCCTCAAGCTTAAATGGGAGAATCCGGAAACTATGGTGCTAGCACATGAGATTGCTCAAAAGTTTGCTAAAGTTCAGTCTGACCCCGCTTCAAAGAAGACGATTGTCCCTCCGCAACCCCCTCAATTCTTGCAACAACAACCTGGGGGGTCTAACTCAGTGGCATACTCCCACCCCCCATCAGGGATGTATCCACCGCCTCCACCTCAAATGTATGGTCCTCCCTTAGATGCTTACCCTCAACAAGGTGTATATTCTCACCCACCGCCTCAAAGATTTCCCCAGCCTCGCCCACGAGCCCCCCTCCTTTCTACTCCCTCGGCCCCTCCAGCTAAAGAGGTCCCTCTTGCAAAAGAACCTAGAGTCAATGACCTAGCCAAGGCCCTGAATGATCTTCGACTTGAGATGGTGGGCATCAGAAATCAAGCCAACCGCCCTCCAAGAGACCATGCTAATGTTGTATGCTACGAGTGCCACCAGAAGGGTCATTATCACATGGAATGTCCCAATATTCCAAGGGTGAATCTTCTAAGTGAATCAGGCACTGAGGATTCTGACGTAGAGATCCTTGACCTCGGGGAAAGAAGTCATACCACCTCGGACCCCTCTCCAAACCGGGCTGCCCCAGGAAGAAGGTGTCCTTCTCAGAGCCCTCAGATGTTGAGATGGCAAACCCACCAACAGAGAAGACTAAAAGATCTCGTAGGAGTAAGTGGTCACCCTCGGATTTTCCCATCGGCTTGGGGCAATAAGACTATTCGGTCATCCAGGACCTTGCTCATCGTTGTTTGAGCATCACGCTCCCTCAACTAATAGCATTAAGCCCTAAGGTGAGACGTGAGCTGTAGGAAGGGCTCTCAACAAGGAGGAGTAAGAAAAAGGGAAAGGTACGAGAGGTATCTTCTATCTCTGAAGAAATTGATCGGCACCCACATATAGTAGATGTCATCATAGATAATTGCCGTGTCAAAAATGTGTGTGTTGATGGGGGAGCTGCATGTAATATCATGGTGCCCTAAATCATGAAGAAATTGAATTTGAAATGCACAAGGCATTCCTCCACTTGAATCAAGATAGCAAATGGTCGACGACTCGCCACCCTGGGAGTCATTGAGGATTTGCCCATCACTGTCAATGGGTTGACCACCACCATCAATTTCTATGTAGTGGACATCGAAGATACAGGCAGGAGTTACCTAGCCATACTCGGGAGACCATGGTTAAGAAAGAGTGATGCAGTCAGCTATTGGAAGACAGGACACATGTCTTTTGGTGCTTCTAAGGAGAAGATCCCAGTGCAACTAGGTGCCACAGAACCAGAAGAAAAAGAGGAGCAAGACAGTGATACTCTCTCATCCTTGGTGTCTGAATCAATGGAAGGATCAAACAGGGGGCAGGAGTTCTCAGATTGAATCTATGCTTTTCCCAGACCTCACTCCAAGTGAGAAAGATGAGTTCCTAGAAATGTTCAAAGATTTCCCTGACTTTTTGCAACTAGCTACTGCCACCTTCGCCATGTGACTGCCATAGAACACAAGATAGAGCTAAAGCCTGATGCGAAGCTTGTGGCTCAAAAGTATCGGAGATTAGGGCCCCTACAGATCGATGCTTTGCGCTCAGAGTTGCAGAAACTTGTAGAAGCTAGGTTTATTGTTCCGATTCACAATACTGAATGGGTTTCACCAGTGGTAGTCACCCCAAAGAAAAACAACAAGTGGCGGGTCTGCATCGACTATAAGAAACTCAATGCAGCCACCAAGAGGAACCATCATCCTCTTCCCTTTCAAGACCTCATTCTTGAGAAGGTAAGTGGTCATGAGATGTATACTTTCTGTGATGGTTACTCTGGGTTTTATCAAATCAGAATTGCCAAAGAAGATGTGCTTAAAACCACATTTGCCACACCCTGGGGAACATTTGCATTCAATGTAATGCCATTTGGCCTCACCAATGCTCCTGCTACCTTTCAGAGATTTATGCAGATGGTGTTTGCTCCCTATTTGGGGGATTTCTTGGAGGTGTTTTTAGATGATTTTTGTATATTCTCATCATGTAAGGAGCACGTCATGAAGGTTAGGTTGGCCTTCCAAAGGGTCAATGATGTGAATGGCAGTCTCAACCCTGAGAAATGCACCATTGGAGCCACTCAAGGGAGGTTACTGGGACATATTGTCTCATCTGAGGGCATCAAGCCTGACCCCGAGAAGGTAGAATCCATCCTCAAGCTCTCCCCACCAACAACCAAATGTCAGGTATGCTCATTTGTCAATCTAGTAGGATACTATCGCTGCTTCATTGATCAATATGCCGCTTTGACACGACCCATGACTATACTATTAAAAGATGGGGTTGATTTCTCTTGGGATGAGGATTGTGATCATGGGTTTGCACAAATCAAGAATGCTCTGGCTTCAGAACCCATTCTACACAATCCAGATTGGTCAAAGACTTTCTATATCAATCCTAGTTTTGGTGAGCACACTCTGGTAGGTATTCTTCTCCAGTAAGGGGAGGATCGGTTCATGTATCCCGTTTGATTTGCTTCTCGACAATTGCTCGACACTGAACGATGCTATTCAGAGGCTGACAAGCATGCCTTGTCTTTGGTGTTCTACATTGAGAAATTTAAGCATTATGTGGCTGGAAAGTCCTTCATTATACTCACTAGCACTGGTCTTGCAAAGCAGTTTCTTCAATCACCAAATCCCATGGGCCTGTTGGCCAAATGATTGGAAGTTCTATAAGAATATGATTTTTCTTTCAAAATTGTAAAAGGGGGTTGTTCCAACTTGAAGAATGCTTTGATTGATTTAGAGGAGTGCCTCGATGTAACCCTTGTAGCGGCCATAGAAGTTGGGGATCCATGGTATGGTGGTATCTACAGGTTTCTGACTGCTTTCTCCTTTTCTCCAGAAAGTACTAGCTATGAGAGAAAGAAGATCTGCAGAGATAAATGTGGCCAAGCATTATCGCACACAATTGAGAGTGTGTAACCGCCTATCCCACATGGGAGACTCTTCCACACACACCATGCATGTGGGAGGATGCATTTACTGGGAGAGACTGTCTCTCTTGTCTATAAAAAGAGGGGGCTATTCCTTGATGAGACACGCTCATTCTTGTAAAGCCACCTAGCTAGTACTTTGATATTTCCCTCTGATCCTTTCTTTCAAATAAAGCATGGTCCTCTTCCCTTGATGTCTCCATCTTTACATACCTCCTCCCATCATGTACATGCTTCTCTTCCCCCTCTCCCTTTCCCCTTGTGCCATAGTCTCCCTCTTCATTCCCTCCCCTTCTAATTCCATTTCCCCTCCCATGATAACGTTTCGCCCTCATGTTCTCCTTTCCTCTATGGCCCTTGAGCATCGCCATGCTTAGTGTCTAAGCCTCTTGTCCCGATTTCTTTTCCGGCTAACAGCGTGCACATGTGCATGCATGCCTGCGTGTGTGTGGAATGTTGTAGTAATGATTGCCCTTTTTGAAAGGGGAAAATCGGATCTCTTGTATTTTTAATTGTCATATTTGGATTGGTACACGTGTGCTCATGGTGTTTTGTGATCAACGATAATTACTTGTTCTTGTGCATTAGATAGGTGATTTGTGCTACTCGACAAGGGTCATGAGGACTTTTGTAGGCAATCTTTGTAGTATTTACAACCATGAATTTTTTTTCCTCCCGCTCATCGCACTCTCCTACTGAACATCCTTGTTATCAAGTTGCAAAGGTTCAATCTCTTTAACGCATAGGTGGGGAGGTCCATCACACCTAAGAGCTAGGGACTTTGCTGTGAAATAGACCTTAGAGGTCCCTACCATGGATGAAGATTGAAGTAGACAATGCTAGCCACATGATTCAAGGTTATACTCATCATTCATGCATTACCTTTGTGTAGGAATGAGAGCTATTGCTGCATAGTCACTTGTTCTCTCTCTCTCTCTCTCTCTCTCTCTCTCTCTCTCACACACACACACACACACACACACACACACACGGCCAAAGAAGAGGGACTACCTTTGATGGTCTACATTGATAGGTAGAATGTGGCATTCTTAAGGGAATGAACACGTGTATCTAGGCTAGGTGGGCAAACTCCAAGCCCAAACTGCTTGAGTTGCCATTGGTCCATAGGATGGAGATTCAAAATCAATGCATAGGATGGAGATTCATGTGAAAATATGAAAAGTTAGAGAGGATGCGTAAACATGGAGATTGATGTTAGAAAAATGGGAAGGCCACTAAGAGTAGTTAGACACTGAGATTTTGCTTACCCGCCAACATAAAAAGATGATGCTAGGTGCTACATTGTGGGCCTTGATTTGCAAGCGAAAAATGGGTCGCTTGCCTAAGCTTGGGCAGGAAAGAGCCCCAACGCAAGTGCTTGTGAGCGGGGAGTTTATTTTGCACATAAATTGAAATGCTATGCTCCAACGATGGTGGGACTCGAAGTCAAGCTATTACAATACATAGCCCAAGTTTAAACCGCTGAGGTACCCTGCCAGCTTGCAACCATTTTATTAGGGCCTGAAACGTCTTTAGGTGTGTAACCGGCCTAAATGATTTGGACGAAAGATGGAGAGGCCATTATGATTTGCAAGAATGGAAAGGCCACTAAGGGGATGGGATGTGGATTTGATTGAGATTGAGATTGAGATTCCAGAAGACCTTGAACCCTTCATCATTGTCTATATTATTTATATTACATCAAGGTATTTGGTTGGAAATAAAGAAATCTGCACCATATGATCTGAGGGTATGCATCTCGAGAACATCACATCCGCACATTCTCAGGTCACAAGGAAGTAGCAAGCTAAGGGTGTCCACTTTTTGTTCACTCCTCAATCCTTAGGAGGTGGAAAAACAAGCTTTTTAGCACACAAAAATGCAAATCTCACATACTTCCCTATGGATCTAGTCTTTGAAGTCTTCAGACATAACATCACACATGCTATTGTGCACACAATGGTATAGTTTGACTGAAAATTCGATGCACACACAAAAAATTTCTTTGTGTCGCATGGCATGGTTCCAAGGCGGTCACACCTTTGTCACGAACAAAGAGTGTCATATTAAACTCTAAATTTCTCACTCATTTTAGATTAAATGTTATTGAAACTTTGTAGGTGGTCTCTTTACATTATGTAGAGCTTAACTTGATTTATTGGTAATTATTTGAATGATTTATCTAATTATAAATAATTATTTATAATAAATAAAGTCATAAAATACATGCATTTTAGTAGCACACCACATTTTTTTAGTATTTTGAATAATTAAGCAAATCCAATTCGGTGGAAGGTTAGTAGGCACATAAGGGTGTGTGGTTCAATCATCAAATCCCAAATCCAACGGTTAGATTTAGGAAGATTGAAGTTCTATTTTTACTTTTACTTCTTAGAGGATCAATAAATAATATTAAAAATAAATCTAGTAATTCTCAAACATGACCAAACATTTCAAAAATGTCCATATTTTAAGTCCTCCGAATGATGAATAAGATGAAAAAATTTTGGTTAAATTTGAGTAAGGGAAACGTACAATATGGCCTCCAAGAGTGAAATTTCCCTTTTGTGGGGGAAAAAGGGCCACCCAAGCCTAATACCAAGACAAGGTAGGCTTGGTATTAGGCTTGGTGAGGTAGGCTAGGAGCATCACCGACCCTAGTGGCAAGCCATTGGAGTGTGCATCCTGCCCATGTGGAAGGCTGAGTCATCTATTTTTGCCTTGCAACCATGCCACGTTGTTAGACCGCATGGTGCCATGTCATCAAGGAGATGTGATATCACTCCTTGCCATGTCACCTTAGATTGCCACACATGCTGCCACATCAGCCACATGTGCCACCTCATCATTCCACATCATAGGGACTCTTGGAGCCATGTCATCACACCTTGCCACCTTGGCATACCTCGTCAACATTGCCACATCACCAATCCCTCCACCTTGGAGGAGTCGGGGGGAGGAGGAGTCGGGAGGAGGAAGGAGTGGGGGGGGAGGAAGGAGGAAGCAGAGGAGGAGGAGAAAGCAGGGAGTGTAGATCATTAGGTTAGTTGGCGAATTGAGTGATAGGGCCCCAGGGTGGGCAGAAGGGGGGTGTGGAAAGGCCCCTCCAAATCCTATCGTGAAGACCGTGAACCCTTAATGATCGGGTGTCTTGTGAATCTGAATAATCTAGTTGTTCTTCCTATATGAGATTCGAAGAAGAGCGTGAACCCTTAATCCTATATGAGATTCGAAGAAGACCGTGAACCCTAAATAATCGGGCGTCTTGTGAATCTGAAGAATCTAGTTCTTCTTCCTCCTCAGCTTGCGCTTGCTCATAGTCCTCCTCCTCCCACCATGTGCGGCGATGGCGTTGCAGCTTGCGCTCACCCCATCCGCCCTCCCTTCCCCTCTTCCTCCGATCCTTGCGAGCCTTTCACCTGCCTCGTCTGCTTGTAATCTCCCCTTCCATTCTCTCTTTGGCGTAGCTCTTGCATCCAGCCTTGCGCTGATCTCGTTGTTTGTTTACGTGTGTGTTTTTGTGAGACTCGTGAGAACGCTCCAGCTTTCATGACTGACTTCATCGCTTTCCTTGCAGAGACCTCGTCTACAAACCCATCGTCCAATGTACGTCGCATCTTGGCTCCGCATTTCCTGTTCTTAGTAGTTGCGTTGTTATTATTAGTGACCGAATTCAGTCTCGGAGAAATGATCCAAACCTGTACGTGCTAACCGTCCTCTCGTCTTGCCCCCTGCAGCTTGCGGCCACGTCTTTTGTTTCTGGTGCGTTCGTCGTTCGATGAATGCCAAGACGCAATCCCAATGCCCCGCTTGTCGGCGGACTTACCTTCACTTCCCCCGTGTTTGTGAGTTGCTTCATTTTTTCCTCATGAAAACCTGGCCGGAGGAGTACAATCGCAGATCTGAAGAAATACAAGGTCTTATTTCCAAACTCGCCCACTCTTTGCGCTGCATTTTCTCTTTCTGATTCCATGGTACAGGAATAGCTGACAATCATTGTCTAGCTGCTGCTTCTGTTCAATTCTGCTCATGGAAGGATCACATTGTCACAAATTATGTATTATCTCTGTTTCAGCAATGGAGGCGGCGAAACAGATATTCTCCTCGCGAATCGAGTTAGAATCTCCGATGAGCTCCAGGAGCCCTCGCAAACCAGATGACGTCAAGAGAATCATGTTGAGTCGGCAATTCTCAAGAACTCCGACTGTTTCCTCAGCCGAATTAGCGAACCGTCGAGCGGATTTCACGAATTGTGACAGCTCGTGCCTTTTGGAGGAGGCGCGATGTAGCCGAAGGGAAGAGACACATTTTGCTGATTTGCAGTGTGGATCTAACAGAGAAGACGAGCCCTCGACTTCTATAAGCGTCGACAATTTCTCCTGTGCGTCTTGTAACAAACTGCTGTACCGACCTGTAGTCCTGAACTGTGGCGAAGGTAAGTGAGGACGATATTGTCTTTGCACCGGTGTGTTCGGGTATGTACAAAAGCTGTGGTTGTGTGGCCCCTTTTGAAAATCAAATGGAGACTTCTCTCTCTGAAAAGCCGCAAACTTTTTGCAGTGTTCTGCGAATCCTGCTTGAAAACGTCCGAATCTTCCTGTCCCTCATGTCTAAGCTCTCACCCTGGAGGATCGATTCATGTGTTTCTGGAGTTGCATCACTTCCTGGAGAGAGCTTTCCCTCTATGCTATCAGGAAAGGCAGAAAGAAGTTGAGCATTTGCAGCAAAAGGGCGACGAATTGGCGGATGGAATCACCGTATCAGAAACAAGTAAGTAGCCCTTCATAGATCTAGTTTTGCGGAAAAAATGTAGATTCTGAAGGGTGAACAGGAATTTACTGTTTCTTTCTTTACATCATAGCAGGTGCGCTAGCGGAGGAAATGGATTACGATCAGGCTGGACGCCAGTATGTGCACATTGGAGCAGGATGCGACGGATGTGGGGTGAGTGACATCGATTTCCCAATGAATTAAACAACAGGAATGGCTGATTTACGTACAAATGATCTCAATTGAGTGGTTTTGCAGATGTTCCCGATCGTGGGCCATCGCTTCCACTGCAAAGATTGTGGTGAGCAAATAGGCTATGATCTATGCGGCAGTTGCCACAGAGGATCAAGCCCGCCTCAAGGGCGTTTCAATCAGCAACACACACCACATCATCAAATGGAAGAGATCTTCTCCGAGTTCAGAGCTGCAGGTGTTGCACCCTTGAATCTACATCTGGAGAATGGCCTCATCTCACGTCGTCGCCAGCAGCAGCTGCTGGATGATTTCGACGATTACATCGACAGTTTTGTTTGAGGACCCAAAACACGCACAGTCGATAATGGGGTACAGAAGAGATCCACGTGGTATATATTCAACTAGAGCATAAATGATCGAATCCTGTAATCTAATGTCGGTTTAACCAACCAAAACATTGTGGGGGCAATTAATCCTCAATGAAAATCATCATCATCATTTTATTCTTCGGTCGCCGGTATGTATGGATCAAACAGGAATATGGGCTCATCCACGCCAGCTTAATCGCTGCTCGATGGATTTGGTGTTCCCATCGAGAGTTTCGTGAATTGATTGACATTCGATCTACATTCATATGACTCTATATTGAATTAAAAAACACACGGGTATATATGCAACAAGTGAAACTCATCGACAAATGATAAATCCCATGCTTTTTAGTATATCCCAAACAATCACCATGTTGGTTTTATTAAATTGTTTTTGTAAATCCAAACGGTAAATCCCATGCTTGTTTTTAGTATATCCCAACAACCACTGTGCTAGTTTTACTAAATCCCATTGTCAATAGAAAACTTATTTTTCAAAAGAATGAAAGTACTAGTAGCAAAGTCTTGTCATTGTCTTGGGTACGTATGCGAAGAGACATCTATGAGCATAAAGAATACATGTGAGGGATGTAGCTCAAGACACAAATGTCAAACAACTCCTACAGACAAATTGGCTATCGAGACTTCACATGCTTGCATACTTCTTCAAACTACAAACACAAGCTCAAGAAAAAACTTTTCGCAATGCTTAGATAGATAGGACCCCTCACATTCTTTTTTTATTTTCTCTACCATCGAGAAGAATAGGGAGACATTATTTTCTTTCTTGCACAAGGTCAATCCATTATTTGCCTAGCAGTCCTTGCTCATGGCCACCTAGTGAATGACTACGAGGTACAACATCTACAAGTCCCAGGCGAGGAAGCGACTTCTTAAGTAAGAACCCACACTGCTGGAAAAAGTCGTTGATTTTTTCTTTGTAACTGATTTTCAATACAAGGGAAGCCAACATAACCATGGGCTGTTATGGATTGAAAACGTGCCTGTTTTATGACAAGTACCTTGACATTGATGTCATAGCATTCGTTGACAAACACATATGCACTAACACTTCAAAGCTTGCCTTTGAAAGAAAAGACATTCAAAGGCACAAACATAGAAAAACTTGTAAAAAAGGAGGAGATGTATGCCGCTTCCATTTTCTATGACTCTCATGAGGGCAACAAGACTTTTAACACCCCTCGAAGGATTAGTTTTCTTGAACACACACAAAGAAAACTACAAAAGAGTATGCACCTTCATGAATAGCGAAAACATTAAAAAAACTTGACTTTGACAACTGCTTGGACTCTTTGTCACTAGCAGAGGATGAGTACATCATGGCCTTGCGAAGCAACGTCATGCAGCCAACATTTTTCTTGCACCGCCACCCAAAGGACATCTACACAATTTCAATGGCACCATTTCAAGGCTATGGGAAGCCAACACTGGCATCCAATTCATTATGAATCCCCATGGGGCGGTTTTCTATTGCACTTCCCACATGACTAAAGTAGATCAGGCTACTGTAGATGCCATGAAGCAAGACATGGCTCAGGGCCTGCAAGCAGACACCCCAGCTAACGAGTGCATCCGAAAGATTGGCAACACAATCTTGAACACATAACACATTAGCTCGCAACAAGCGGTGTACTTGTCGCTGTCCTTGCCATGGACCAGCACCACTAGAGAATACACAACCAACGATAATACATGGGTTGATGCTTAACCACATTTGGGTGACACGAAACAACAATGCGTGTCCCACACATAAGTGCAATTACATTCATTGGTTAGACCACTCCTTGGTATCCGTACATATGATCACCGACAAAAGAACTGATGATGATGAAAATGAAGATGAATAGTCTTCAAAATGTTTTGAGCGATTTTCTTGTAACGTTGAATCGATTGTTAAATCGTAACTACTAGATTACAAGATCATGAATATGATCATTATATGTCATCCTCATCCACTGCTCCAAACACCCCAAGATGTGTTCATGCATATCTAAAAACAATTTGAAGACACTGTTGCCCTTCTTTTGTTGTAGTAGGGGTTGCATCTAGAACTTAATAGATCTTACTAGATGAGAGTACACAAATGTTTGTGGACTCTTATGTAGTAGTTCGTACTTGCGGCCTCTCTTGGATGCTTTCTTGTACTAAAAAGCTCCAACTACTATATCCCACTTCTCATAGGTTGTTTCCCAATTATTCTTAAATGCTTCTTCAACCTTGTGCTTAGGTTTTGTGCACCACAACACAAAGTATGTGCCATCTTCCTCGTTCTCCCTAGATACAATGATAACTGCAAAGTTATCCCCCTCTTCTAGATAGTCAGTGAGGTCATCGAAACTCTCCCCAAACTATGGTGAGTCATTTGTCCCTCAATTGTTTGTCACTCCATCTGAACGTAGAGGGAAAAATTAAACTTGCTCCCATGTCTTCACAGTTGCAATGTTCTCAAAATCGTCATGATCCCTTATGATGCACGCACTCTAGAAATAAGAAAATTTTCTTGTTTTAATCAGTTGGTTGTTTGAAAAGCCCCATATGCTGTGCATACCACAAACTCCTTAATTTTCTCACAATCATTCTGGCTTCTCTTTTGCACTTCATCCACTTTCACTTCATGGAACACTTTGCGTACTACAGTATTCTTAAGGATTTGTTTATTGCATGTTGAATGTGTGCCTATGGGAGGTTGGTTGTAAGCCGTGTTACAGCATCATGAGCATCATTGAATTTTTCTTGAGGGCATGTTAATTGGTTTTTAAATAGAGCTTGCTTAATAACAACACTGCATCCATCATGTTCAACCTTGCCAGGGCTAAAACCCAAAGAAATTCCACATCATGTCTAGACCGGTCATGGATTTGAAACTTGAGATGAAGTAGAATCCACGGGCTAATTTAAATTGAGAGGCAGCACCATCTGACCACACCCAATGTTGTTTTATATTTTCTACATGGGTATTTTCCTTTTTCAGCCATTCACAATGCAATAGAAAAGCATGCTACACAAATAAGGTGTCATGTTCCCTATCATCTGAAATGTAGAAATAGTATGTGCGTTGCACTGACTTGGACTCCTATGAGTAAGCAAGTAGATTAGCATCAGGCGTGGAAGAATCAAGCAAATGATTGTACGTGAGATGCATAAGAATTGTTATCTGCTTGTTGTCCAGTGAGTAATTTGTATCTCATTTTGTTCTTGAAATGAATAATTTTCAGCAAAATCTATGATAGAGACAATAGTGTCATGGGGAAAATTGGCAAGTCACGTCCTGAACTTCTTATCCTGCCAACTAGCCGTGAAATTGTGAAGCACATATTTTGGGATGGATTGAACCACGTGACGTATAAGCTCCCTTGGCTGAGTGCTCTTATATGACAATAGCCATCTCTTTTTATCGAATCCTTCAACATTGACATTTTAAAATTTTCTTCATTTTAGAGCAGCATGGTTGTCTTCCCTCATTTCATTTGGATAGACATTGAATGTCTTCTTCTTCAACTTCAAATTGCAATGCTTGCATGTGCCATAGATGCATTCAATGTGGTGCCACTCACGATCTCCCTTTAGAAAAACCACTGGATCCCATAGAGACCTTAGGCTACAAAACCTGCTCTCCCTTGCAACACATCATGAGGATCCAGGACACTATAGGTCCACTAATATTTTGTGATTGCTGCTGTGAATTCTATGCAGCATTACCATTTTATGCATCTACATCAATCATCACATTTACTGGTTTATACCAGCTGCTCATCTCATCAAAAACAACATCTCTGCTCACTGTAAACTTACGAGTAGAAGGGTTATAGCATCTATACCCTTTTTGCTGCAGAGAATAACCAATAAAGATGCACTTCTCAGCCTTTGGATCCAACTTGGACCTCAACTCATCTGGCACATGAACATAGGCAATGCAACCAAAAATTTTCAAATGAGAAATATATGGTTTCCTACCAGTATACATCTCCTCTGGCGTCATGCCATGTATTGCTGCAGTGGGAGTCCTGTTCATTATGTAAACTGCTGTAGCAACTGCTTCAGCCCAATAATAATCTGGTAGGTCTTTTTCATTTAGCATGGCCCGAGATACCTCTCCAATATGCATGTTTTTCCTTTCTGCAAGTCCATTTTGTTGTGGGGTATGACTGCATGAATATTGTTGCTTTATGCCATGCTCTTGCAGGAACCTTGTAAACTCATTTGAGAGGTACTCTCCCCCTCCATCTGACCTTAGGAATTTTATTTGCAGGCCTGTTTCTTTTTCAACCATAGCTTTAAAAGCTTTGAAGTGCCCAAACACTTCACTTTTCTTTTTCATAAAATACACCCAAACTTTTCTGCTGTAGTCATCAATAAAAGTGACAAAATAATGACAGCCTCCAATAGATGCAGCTTTAGTAGTCCACACATCAGAGTGGATTAATTCCAATGGCTTCTTACTCTCTTGAACATGCCTAGGAAATGGTTTCCTTGCCTGTTTTCCAAATTGACAGGCTTCACATACCTTATGCATTTCTGCAACCTTGAATTTAGGCAATCTTGCAACAATATTTTGGGCTTGCATTGATTTAAGTCGCTGTACATTAACATGACCAATGCGTTTATGCCAGATATCAATATCTGCAACTACACTGGTCCCATGTGCAAACATTGCTGCACTCAATTCAGGCATGTCCGCATCCAACGTAAACATCCTGCCCTTCTTCTTTCCTTTTGCTATCAAGCGACCATTATTTTTCATATCCTCAACAAAGCATCCATGAGGATTAAATCTGACCTGCAAGCCCTGCTCAACCATTTGACCAACAGAAACCAGGTTCTTGGTGATGTTCGGGACATGAAATATCAGACAGGTATTTCTTTTTCCCATCCTGCATAGACAAAGGAATTTTACCAATTTGCACAATAGGATGTGGAGTATCATCACCAGTCTCCACAAATCCTGGTCTTTCCATTTTCCTTGCATCCTGCATCCGTTCTGCATGACCTGTCATGTGGTTTGACGCACCTGAGTCAACATACCACACATCATTGCTTTCTTCTGCACTTGTCACAGAATTGGTCATGTGCTGCACCATAAACAGATGCTCATTTCTGTCATCACCCTGTCTACTAGAAGATGCATAATTCCCTTGCTACAATTTTCCATTCATGATGTCATTCTGCTTTTTGTAGCAGTCTTTAGCCATATGACCCATTTTACCACAATAGTAGCATTCAACATTGCTGTTTGCATTTTGACCTCTCTGCCATCCACCACGGCCTCTTTGGCTCCCCTTGCCTCTAGAGTTACCATGTCCTCCTCCATAGGACTGGTTTTCTTGAGTTTGCTGCATATTTTGATTTCTACCACGGCCTCCAGATCAGCCTCCTCTACCTCTGCCTCTACCTCTTCCAGCATTTGAGTAGAAGACAGTTTCTTTTGAAGTTCCTCCTGAAGAAGATGCACCACCATTTCTCTGCTCTTCATAAATTAGAAGAGCAAACAACTCCTCAAAATCAGGAAATTTTTCACGGACGGCAATGGATGTCCGGAACTATGCATAATCCTTTCTTAAACCATTCAAGGTCATAGAAACTAAATCATCATCTTCTACTAGCGACCCAATGGAAGCAAGTGCATCTGCAATTTTCTTCACCTTTATGTGGTAGTCATTGATGCTCATATTTTCTCTCTGCCCATTGTGCAACTCCTGCTTGAGCTACATTTTCCTGGCTTGCGTATTTGTGCTGTATATTTTTGCTAAAGTATCCCATGCCTCCTTTGGCATACTTGCATCCTGAATATGCACAATCATAAAATCCGAAATACTGATAGACAGCCAATACATAACTTTTCTGGCTCTCTCATGCCATCCTTTAAATGTCTGCATTTCTTGTTGATCGGGAACATTAGGAAGAACTAATTCTTCTTCATTTCCTGTAATGAACTCCCAATAGCCTTTTCCCATAAGGAAATTCGTCATTCTAAACTTCCATGCTTGGAACTTGTTCTTGTCAAGCTTTTCAGTGACAATCTGTGAAAAAGAATCAGACGCCATTACAGAACACTGCAAAAAATTCTGTCACTGCAAAAAACACAGCTTCTGCCTCACACAGGCAAATCTGCAAAACTGACGAAAGTGGTAATTGACCACACAGTCACTTCCTAGTGATGATTTTGCTTGAACAAGCAATAAGGATGATTCTGTAACTCCCAATATCTCTGCGCACAAGCATACGATGCAATTTCTATGGCAACTTTTCACCGACCTGCAGAGCAGTGGTCGCACAGCAAAAACAGGGCCTTTTTTTGAGTGCTGCGAAGAACTTTCGCCTTGAAAACGGGCCCCGAAATGGCCTCGAATCAGAAAAATAAAGTCACCGGGGGCTTTGCCTATTCCCGCAGCATATACTACCCTCTCGCCACACTGCGAAGGGGGCATCTCAATCTGAGACAGTGCACTCTTGCACTTCCGGCTGTGCTACCTGCAGAGATTTTCTCCCAAACTCGAAAAAGGAAAGCAACACTGGTCCTCTTACCAGGACACCGTGAACTTGGTTTGCTTTCTTGAGCTCCTTACCACGAACCAGGCTCTGATACCATGTGAAGATAGTGGGGGAGAAGAAAGGAAGCTCACTTGCGACTTTCTCACATACACAATGGGGGAATACACACAAAGGTGGAGGCTGAAAACAGTTTTCCTCTTCTTAGTTGTAAAAGCCAAAAGAACTCTAGTACAAAGAAATAGAAGAACCCTATATGTGGGTCTTAAACCAAACTCAACTAACTAAGGTGGCATACTAACTAAGCCACGAACTAGAGTATATAAGGATAGCTGTCATCCAGCTATTATTCGTGGGTGGTGTACCAACCACATCTACAGCTAACAAGTCGGTGACATAAATGCACAACGGTCACCCTGGCATATCACGAGTGGAGCTCGATATCTCAACAAAGCCGAGTTGCAATGTTTGAAATTGTTCATGATAAAGAGTCTACAAATTACATGAAAGTGAAGGTACAATATTGGGCTTCCACCAAAAAAAATTAAATGACACAATTGAAAACGTGTATATGAACTGTTGGAAAAAGTATTGGCTATGTAACAAAAAAAATCCACGGCGATGGTAGCATGTTGGCGCAATTGTTTGGAGCTGGACAGGTAGCACAAAAAGAGGCAAAAATGCACCTATGAGAATACTTGCTAGACTACGAGAGAAAGCATAATATAATATCTTCTTGGAAGGGAATGTTGATGGTGACATTACAATGAAATATGATCCATTTTGGCCTCCCTTTGTTGGCTTGCTGCTTAGAAAAATCATTTGGAAGATTCATTTTTATGCTATTTGGAAGATTTATTTTTGTGCAAAATGTAACTTGTGGGATTTTATTTCATCCATCCCATCATGTATTACAAAAACAAAGGGTTTCCTTGCATGTTTCTTACAACAACAAATTAACTTTGTTTATATGTTCTTGGCATTATACTAGGGTGGACTAGGGGAGTTGGGATTCAAAGTGCTAGCAAAAGACTATTTTCCTAGCCAATCAAAGCAAAGACAACTTCAAAATCAAGCTAGTTTTTCATCGCAAAACATACAGTTATTATTCCACATCTTCTCAAAACAATGTATAATTTTAGCCTCTTTTAAATAAATTGGCTGGTATTTTAAAAATAGTAATAAAATTCACTATCATATTGCATGCTAAGGCAAGATACAAATTAACATATACAACATTTATATATCCTTTTAGAAAATGAAGGGGTCGCACCAAACTCATGCCTCGGGATCCCTCATGGTTTTATTCCTCCATCACTAGGTTGTATCCCTCGGCTTCAATCTTCTGCTCCATTCAGTCTATGGCCTCCTCAAGGACCTCCACATGACTCTTCTCTAGGTACTCTGGATGCATGTTGGCATCAAGTGCAATAGGATTCAGGTGTGACCCTTGCAGTAGCCAGGGCAGTAGAGCCCATTCCTTGAAGTAAAAGTGGATGAAGTGCAAAGGAGAAGCTGGCACGATTATGAGAAAATTAAAGGAGTTCATTGTCTGCACAACATATGGGGCTTTTCAAACAACCAACTCATTAAAACAAGAAAACTTTCTTGTTTCTGCAGTGCATGCATCATAGGGGATCATGGGGTGTTAGCATGGGAAGGTGACACAAAAAGCACCGTTCGGGACATTTACTGCTTTTAGTGGTATAGGACACCTATTTCAAACCTTAAAAAATTATTGCAATAATAAAATGTGCTTTTTGACTCTTACAACATTGTAAGTTCATTAAAGAACATTGATATTTAAAAAAATTCATATATTAAGGTACATAATTTGTGCTATAAGTAATGTGCTATGTGCTTTCATAAAGCACAGGTATGCCATAGATTTGTAGTAGGTGGATCGATGTACAAAGTTTTGGGGCTAGATTTTATAATGGGCTCTTAGTTGTGTCTGCACTACACTTAAATAGGGAGAGAGCTCATTGAGCCTGACCCCTCGCCCCCCCCACCCCTCCCCCCCCCTCGCCTCCCCTCTCGCCTCCCCCCCCATCCCTCCCCCCGCCTGTCGCCTCCCCTCCCCGCCGCCCCCTTGCCTCCCCTCCCCGCCCCCCCGCCCCTCGTGCCTCTCCGCCGCTGGAGGTCTCGTGGCGGGGAGGTGGGAGGGGCAAGAGGGGATAACGGAGAATCGGAGTGAGTAGGGAGTAGAGAGACTCACTGCACTCACAATAGTGGGGATAATCACAATGAGTGAGTGGTACCTCCCCAAGTACACACATATATATCTATTATGGATAAGGTAGTAACCCTTAAGTACATCTAAGTACAAATGTGTACATAGTGTACTTAAGTGTCCTACATTAAAGTACAACATGAAGTACTATTTACATAGGGTGGCCAGTGCCTTTACCCCAACAACCTCCCACTTAAAGGCAGTGTGCCCTCAAGGAGAGAAAGAATATTGGCCTCAACCAATACCCATAAGAGATCTGCAGTGTGCAAACCTCTCTGCAGCTAACCCTTTGGTTAACAGATCTGCCGGATTGTCATCTGTATGCACCTTAACAAGCTTAATTTGCTTGTTTTCAAGCACCTCCCTGATAAAGTGATATTTCACATCTATGTGCTTAGTCTTTGCATGAAAAACAGGATTACGTGCCAACTGTATGGCACTCTGACTGTCACAATGCAACAATGGAATCTCCAATGGATAACCCAAATCTGTCACTAGCCGAGATAGCCATATAGCTTCCTTGCACGCCTCAGTGGCTGCAATATATTCAGCTTCTGTAGTAGACAAAGCAACGCATTGCTGCATTCTAGATACCCACGACACTGCACCTCCAGTGAAAGTGAAAACATAGCCGGTAGTAGACTTCCGGGTATCAGGGTGGCCGGCATAATCAGAGTCTGTATAACCCTGCACTTTGGCATCTTGACTGCCGAAACATATACACAAGTCCTGTGTACCCTTTAGGTATCTCATGACACCTTTCACTGCATTCCAATGCTTCTTGCCAGGTTTAGCCATGTATCTGCTAACCACTCCCACTGCAAACGCAATATCGGGCCTGGTTGCAACCATAGCATACATGAGACTGCCACAAGCTGATGCATACGGAATCTTTGACATCTCAGCTCTTTCAGCATCTGTCTGAGGGCTGTCCAAAGCACTGATTTTCACATAAGGAGGTAATGGAGTACCAATACTCTTCCCCCCCTCCATGTGAAATCTCTGCAAGACCTTGCCAATGTATTCCTTCTGAGATAAGTATAGCAACCGCTTTTCCCTATCCCGAAGTATGCGCATACCCAATATATGGTTTGCATCACCAAGATCCTTCATATCAAAGGTCTGGTGCAATCTCTTTTTCAAGGCATTCATCTCCTTATGAGATTTTCCAGCAATCAACATATCATCCACATACAAAATGAGGATAAGTAAACTGCCATCTGAAGCTTTCTTGGTATATAAGCAGTGATCAATGTCACTTCTCCTGTAACTTTGGGTTCGCATGAATGTATCAAACTTATGATACCATTCCCTAGGTGCCTGCTTTAGACCATAAAGACTTTTCTTCAGTCTGCATACAAGCTTCTCTTTGCCCTTCACTGTAAAACCCTCTGGCTGCTGCATAAAAATTTCCTCATGTAAATCACCATGAAGAAATGCTGTTTTGACATCCATTTGGACCAAATCCATATCTGCATGTGCAACCAATGCTAATACAGTTCTGAGTGTTGTCATCTTGACAACGGGAGAGAATATCTCCTCAAAGTCAACACCATATTCCTGCTTGAACCCTTTGGCAACCAGTCTGGCTTTATGCCTTGGCTTTTCACCAGGTGTGACTTTAAGTCGATAAACCCATTTGCATGGAAGTACCTTCTTACCTGTAGGCAAGGGTACCAATTCCCAAGTGCCATTTTTGTGAAGACTGTCCATTTCAGACTTCATAGCAAGATCCCATTGAACCTTGTCTGCCCTCTGCTTAGCCTCTCTGTAGCATGAAGGCTCTCCACAATCAGTGAGCATCAAATAATCAAAGCCGGGAATGAATCTGTCTGGTTGCCGTGATGGTCTAGTTGACCTTCTAACTTGATGTCCATCATCATCATGAGGTGGCTGTCCAGCCTGTTCATTACCCTGTTCTGGCTGCATTTGCATGTCAGGAAGATCATCTAACTGTGGTACATCCATTTGGATATCATGTGCCATGTCTGGCTGTCCATTTGGACCTACTGCAGCATCATTTAGTGGCTGATTATGCTGCTGTAATGGCTGATTTACAGCCCTCCTGTGTTGCCCATGATGCCTGTCATCATCAATAGTTACTTTTGAAGGTTCCTGCTGTACAACAGGCTCCTTGAACATGATGGTTTCATCAAACACGACATCATTGCTGCGTATAAGTTTTCTGTTTGTGGGATCTCATAATCTGTAGCCCATCTCACCTTTGTCACCATATCCTAGGAAAATGCATTTTAGAGACTTTGGATCCAATTTAGTTCTGTCCTCTTTGCGTACATGCACATACACAACACAACCAAAGACCCGTAGATGTTTGTAAGACGGAGGCTTGCCCGTCCATGCTTGTTCAGGCACACCACCACATAGTCTCTTGTTTGGTGACCTGTTAATAAGGTGCACAGCTGTCTTTACAGCTTCAGCCCAAAATGTGTGTGGGCAATGCAGCATGTGACAACATGGATCTGACTTTCTCTTGAATGGTCCTGAACATTTTTTCAGCTGTACCATTCTGTGGAGGATCATATGGTGCAGACAACACCCTTTGGATACCCTTTGCCTCACAGAATTCTTGAAATTCTTTGGACAAGTACTCTCCACCATTGTCAGATCGTAAGGCTTTCAGTTTTTTGCCTGTCTCATTTTCAACCAGTGCAACAAACTTAGTGAAAGCCTTGAACGTATCACTCTTCTTTCTGAGAGTGTAAACCCACACTTTGCGGGTGGCGTCATCTATGAATGACAGTATGTACTTTGAACCTCCTAAAGAGAGTGTAGGCATCTCACACACATCTGTATGTACTAGCTCCAAGAGCTGTAATTTCTGATTTGACCTTCTCTTATGAGGTATTTGTACTTGACGACCGTAGAGACAAAATTCACATTTCTGCAAATCTGAATATTTTAGACTCGGCAAGTAACCAAAATGAGCCAATTGCTCCATTCCCTTAATACTCATATGGCCAAGCCGGCTATGCCACAATGAAATCTTTGGCAGCTCGGTGGCATTTACATTAGAATGCGGACAATGTCCAGCATGAAGTGAGTACAAAGTATCAACCTTAGGACCCTTGGCAATAGCCATTGCCCCTTTGCTGATTTTCCATTTCTGATTACCAAAGGTGGTAAGATAACCATCATCATCCAACAACCCTGTGGAAATCAAGTTCTTCTTCACCTCAGGAACATGCCTGACCCCTTTAAGCATTAACTGCTGGCCATTTTCAAGAACAAGCCTGACATCACCTATACCAATGATAGAACATGCATGGTTATCACCAAGAAAGACAACTCCCTTCTGCCCTCCTGCATATCTGACAAACAGATCTCTGTAGGATGTCACATGAAAGGAAGCACCTGAATCTATAATCCAGGAAAACATATCTGATCCATCACCAGCATGAAGTGTATGAGCCTCCAGTGAAGAGGTGAAACATATCTCATGTCCACTGTCACTGTCACTAACATAAGTAACATTCAGCTCCTCTTTTTCTTTGCCCTTAGACTTGCCTTGAGCCTTGCCTTCTTTGGCTCTCTGGTCATTCTTCTTTTGAAAACACTTTTTCTCAATATGTCCCTTCTTGCCACAATAGTTGCATACAAGATCACTCTTAGAGCGGGACTTGCTCCTGTCTCTTTCTTTGTCTTTTCCACGTGTTTTGGACCTGCTGCGTGCATTCAAAGCATTTGACTTCCCAATAGCATTGTTCTTTCTGTTCATCTCTTCCTGTAGAAGAGCACTCTCCACATCTGCAAATACCAGAATGGTTTTTGAGTTGCTGGTAGAAGTCCTGAATGTGTCCCATGACTCAGGTAGAGAACATAGGATGAGTGTAGCTTTCAGCTCATCATCGAGCTTCAACCCCTGGTTGATCACCTGGCTGAATATGCTGTTAAACTCAATAATATGAGTGGACATAGCTGTCCCCTCCTTCATTTGAAGACCAACAAGCTTTTTTAGCCAGTAAGCTTTTCCCGTGGCACTTTTCTTGGCATAAGTATCCTCAAGACGTTGCCACATCTCCCACGCAGTAGGTTCATCCCTGATGCCTACAACCAGTGAATCAACAACTGTAAGCATAATGGTCGACCTGGCCAAGCCGTCCATCTTCTCCCACTGCTCATCAGTAATGTTGGAGGGCTTAACACCCTTCTCCTTTATAGGTTTGTACTGGTCCTTCTGCATCAACACATTGTAGCACTGTGTCCTCCATATGTCGTAATTTTTAGCTCCTTCGAGCTTCTTTATCTGGAACAAGGACGACACGTCGCTGCTGGAACTCATGGTAAAGTGATAAGAGTTTGTTCCTTGATGGAACTGCCTGACTCCCTGCGAGCACTAGTCACTCCAACAAAATTCTCCCGCAGCGGAAGTACGATCAAAAGTGAACTTTGTACTGTTTCAGTGGCACAAAACCAACTGAATATTGTTCTCCCACTTGCTGCAGAAACAGGACAGCAAGCTGATTTTACTGTTTTCAGTGGCGAAAATGCAATACAACTGCGTATAATCACTCTAGAAAAATTTCAGAACTGATATAATATTTTACAGCTGCAATATTTTGCTTTCTGATGGTCAAAATAGGTCAAAACAGGCTGTTTGACAGTCCCGGACTGTCAAAAAAATGTAATTTTCTGATTTTTGGATGAAATCCCTGATTTTAGACCTTCAAATGACCTCCAAATACACCAGTAACTTCCCCCCCAGCTGAATATACAGTCTAGAGTTGAAGTGGCTCAAAAGCCCTCTGAATCATAGCATCATAAGCACATAAAATGGCTGCATATCCCATGCATTAACACGGTAAGTGTCATCAACAACTGTTGCTCACAAGGCATTTGAATACATATCCATTTGGGTTGCATCCAACATAGCATACACTGTAAGTATCAAGCACAGATCTGCCCAATGCATATACTCAGTGCCAACATTGACATACAATCACTGGCTAAGTGATAAGACCTGTCTCGACACTGTTTGCGGCATAAGCAAGCCTCAATGCGAATATAAGCCCTGACACAAGTATCAATTAGCATAGAACTGCCCAATGCATACACTGAGTGCCATCACTGACATACAATCACTGGCCAAGTGATAAGACCTGTCTCGACACTGTTTGCGGCATAAGATAAGCCTCAGTGCGAGTAAAAGGCCCTGCCACAAGTAGAACACCTACACCTGTATGTGTATATTCACAATACAAGGTACAAGGAAAAGAAAATGGCAGGAATGAAAGATGACAATGCAAGTAATACAGAGTACCTGGCTCAAATGCCAAATGAGCCACGGTTATGCCAGTGGGCTTCACACCGTTGTGTATGATACCTGTAGCTTACGAGCAGGGCCACAATCAAGAGAAGATGCTCGCATGAACAATCCTCAGCATCAGTAGATCAGCAGTAGCGACTCGGGCAGCACAAGTAGCAGGCTGGGGTGCTCCTGGAGAAGGTAGGACTGCTCCAGCACTTGCTACAGCAGCAGCTCTAGTACAAGCGGTAGCAGGGGAGCTCCAGAAAGAGGTCGGGGTGCTGCTACAGCAGGTCGTTTTGCTACAGGGGAGCTCCAGGAGCAGCTTGGGCAGCAAACAGCAGCTCGTTTTTGCTATGGGGAGCTCCAAGAGCAGCTCTGTGTCGAAGAAAATCAGCAGCAGCAGCTCCTGAGGGTGTGCTGAAATAGTGCGCAGCAGAAAATCAGCCCGCAGCAGCTCGTTTTTGCTCTGGGCAGACCCGGAATGGCCTGGAGCAGCTCTGGGTAGACCCGGAATGACCTGGAGCAGCTCGGAGCAGCTCCGTAGAGGTGCTCAGGTGAAAAACGACCTGCACAGGGTAGGCTTCCAGCTCTCTCAGCTCAGCAATGAACTCCCCCAGCACACGAACTAGCAGTAGCAGCTCGCGGGAAGAGAGAAGGGAGAAGCAGGAAGTCTCCTGCAGGGTATGGCTCTGATACCAGTTAACGGAGAATCGGAGTGAGTAGGGAGTAGAGAGACTCACTGCACTCACAATAGTGGGGATAATCACAATGAGTGAGTGGTACCTCCCCAAGTACACACATATATATCTATTATGGATAAGGTAGTAACCCTTAAGTACATCTAAGTACAAATGTGTACATAGTGTACTTAAGTGTCCTACATTAAAGTACAACATGAAGTACTATTTACATAGGGTGGCCAGTGCCTTTACCCCAACAGGGGAGGGGAGGGGAGAGGGGAGGGGAGGCGAGAGGTGGGCGGGAGGGAAGGGGGAAGAGGGAGAAGAGGGGAGGGGAAGTGGGAGGAGAGGGAGGAAAGGAGGGGAGGGGAGGGGAGGGGGAAGCGAGAGAAGAGGGGACGGGAAGCGGGAGGAGAGGGGAAGGGAGGGGAGGGGAGGGAGGAAAGGAGGGGAGGGGAGGGGAGGGGAGGGGGAAGCGGGAGGAGAGGGGAAGGGAGGAAGGGCGGGGAGGGGGAAGTGGGAGGAGAGGGGAAGGGAGAGGAAGGGCAAGCGGGAGGAGGGAGAGGACAGGGAAAAAGAGGAGGAGGGGAGGGGAAGGGAGGAGAGGGGAAGGGGGAACCGAAGGAGGGAGGGGGGAATGGAGAGAGGAAGCAGGAGGAGAGGGGATGGGAAGCAAGAGGAGGTGGAAAGGGAGGAGAGGGGATGGGAAGCAGGAGAAGAGGGGAAGGGAGGGGAGGGAGGAGAGGGGAATGGAAGGGAGGGAGGGAGGGAGTACCTGGGTGGGGAGGTGGTGGAGGAGCTCCAGGAAAGTTGTGAGAGAGAATGAGGAGAAGTAGAGTTTTATAGGAAATGGGTAGCTTTTAGGTAAAGTCAGTTTTTTTAAGTTTTTTAGGGCTTTTTAGTTCTTTTAGGTTCACTATAAGTAGAACGTTCTTCATTCTCTCTTTCATTCAAAGTTCATTCTTTCACACTCCACGCTTCTCTCCTCTCATCAACCTATTGCATGATTCTCAAAATTTTCAAAATGTTGCAAGAGGTGAGTTCATTTCCAACCTATTATGTATGCAAGAACTTCTAAGAATCAAGTTTTTATAAATTTGAATTTTTTTTCAAATCCGATTCTTTTCTTAAAAACTTGTTGCGTACGCAACAACTTTAAAAAACCATATTTTGCATTAAATCTTTTTTCCCACAAATTTTCCTCTTTACCTTAAGCTCTTACAACCTATTGTCACAAATTTCTCTCAACCTCAAACTCTCTCAGCCTATTGGGCATGCAATAATTTTTCAAAAAAAATAAATTAGAAAAAAATCTATTACAAATTTCTCTCTCAACATCAAAACCACTCAAACCTCTCTACCTATTGCGTACGCAAGAACTTCAAAATAAAATTTAACCATAAATCTCTCCAAAAACTCTTCTCACGACACTTTATTAATATAAGAAATCCATTTATAATATTTTTGCTCCATAATATAATAAATTTTTATTAACTAATATTAAAATATAATTTTGCTGAAAATATATATTGTTAATCTATAAATTAATATAAATATTATATAATTATTATATATATATATATATAAATACATTAATTAAAAAAATATAAAAATGAAAATATTTTTGAATGGGAAGTCTTCTAGCATATGTGCTTTATATAATACTTATGCTTAAAACAATGAAGAATTAGTGAATGTATTTGTAAGGTAGTTCTTAATATGAAAAATCTCTATAATATTCTTCTTGCTATTAACTAGATATTAAATTTTAGTTTTAATAAAAATATACATTATTAACTTAAAAACTAATATAAATATAATGTAATTATTGTATAAATTATAAATAAATTATAAATTATTAATATTATATATTAATAACATTTAAAATTATGTATATTATATACTAATAACCTTTAAATTTTAAAAAGGTATTCAATCAAAGAATTGAATTAATTTTAAAAATAAGGAAATATTAAAATTTACACAAGTACTTTTAGCATGTATGCTTTTCTTCCATGTGTATAATACTTGTTAGTCGAAGAATGAAGAATTAGATAATGTATTTGTAAGGTAGGTATTTAAAACCATAGAATCTAGAAGAGGTTTAGCATACTTGCTTATCTTTGTTACAATATGTAATACTTTGCAAAAGCCTTAAACTTTGTTTAAGGCTTTGTACAAAACTACAGTATCATTGAATCCATATCATTTTTCTACTTTAGCAACCACCAGATATCCATGATATGGAATACATATTTCTTATGAATATTTCTTATCACATACTTCTTCATTTCTTCTGATACACCATGCAGCATGAATGTAAGAAAATATGAATTGGTGTGCTTTTAGCCTATGTGCTTGTCCCTAATAAGTAGGATACTTTAACTAGGTAGACTTATAATTACTTAAAGTAAAGCCTTTGCAAAGGATCGTACCTAGTATTGGATATATCCAACCTGTTGCACAAATCAAGAATTTTCTTGATTTGTGCAACAGATTGGATATACAGTTGGTTGGATAAACTTTAAATAATTAATACCAAAACATTTTAACCACCGTAAATCTTAAACTTTAAACATTTAATTCCTAAATCCTAAACTCCTAAACAATAAATCCTAAACCCTAAACCCTAAACTCTAAATCCTGAATCCTAAATCCTAAACTCTAAACCCTAAACCCTAACCCTAAATCCTAAATCCTAAACCCTAAACCCTAACCCTAAAATACAACCAAAATTTAATGAAATTTTTTTACTTTTGCAACAGGTTGGATATATCCCCCAACCTGTTGCTCAAGCATGAGATTGGGGGATATATCCAACCTATTGCACAAATCAAAAAAATTGCACAAATCAAGAATTTTCTTGATTTGTGCAACAGATTGGATATAAGGTTGGGGGTGCACCCCCAACCTGTTGCTTGAGCAACAGGTTGGGGGATATATCCAACCTATTCCATAAGTCAAGAATTTTCTTAATTTGTGCAACAGGTTGGATTGAGCAACAGGTTGGGGGATATATCCAACCTGTTGCACAAATCAAGAAAATTCCTTGATTTGTGCAACAAATTGGATATACCTCCCAACTTGTTGTAAGAGGTTGGGGGTGCACCCCCAACCTGAGCAACAGGTTGGGGGATATCCAACCTATTGCACAAATCAATAATTTTCTTGATTTGTGCAACAGATTGGATATAGCCCCCAACTTGTTGCTTGATAACTACAACTTGTTCTATAAGTCAAGAATTTTCTTGATTTGTGCAACAGGTTGATGAGGTTCGGGGTGCACCCCCAACCTGTTGCTTGAGCAACAGGTTGGGGGATATCCAACCTGTTGCACAAATCACTAATTTTCTTGATTTGTGTAATAGATTGTATATATCCCCCAACCTGTTGCTCAAGCAACAGGTTGGGGGATATATATAACTTTTTCTACAAGTCAAGAATTTTCTTGATTTGTGCAACAGGTTGATATACCCCCCAACCTGGTCCATAAGTCAAGAATTTTCTTGATTTGTGCAACAGGTTGGATATATCCCCCAACTTGTTGCTCAATCCAACTTGTTGCACAAATCAAGAAAATTCTTGACTTGTGGAACATGTTGGATATATCCCCCAACCTGTTGCTCAAGTAACAGGTTGGGGGTGCACCCCTAACTGTATATCTAATCTGTTGCACAAATCAAGAAAATTCTTGATTTTTGTAATTTTCTTGATTTGTGCAACAATTGGGGTGATATATCCAACCTGCTGCACAAATTAAAAAAATTCATTAAATTTTGGTTGTATTTTAGGATTAGGGTTTAGGTTTAGGGTTTAGGGTTTAGGATTTCGGATTTAGGGTTTAAGGTTTAGGATTTAGTGTTTAGGAGTTTAGGGTTTAGGGATTAAATGTTTAAAGTTTAGGATTTACGGTGGTTAAGATGTTTTGGTATTAATTGTTTAAAGTGTATGATGTAGGGTTCAGGTTTAATGCCTTCTCTGCTAGTTTTAATATAAAAGTTATTAAGTAATAATAAGCTCAATGATTATTTATTGTGTCTCTTTTTGAGTTGATAATCTATTTTTGTACATAAAACAGGTATTCACCCTAACAGAGGGTATGGATGTGGTGTTATATAAAAAGAATGAAGTGGTGGCTTTTAGACGAATTCATAGTCTTGATCCTATGAATGTATGTCATTTTCAACGTTGTGGTGAGAGAAGATGTGTATTGATAATCACCAACGTTGTAAATCCTGAAGTGCATTTAAAATATCCACATGGAGACTTTGAAACATTGGGAGATATCTTACAATGTGACATATTTGATATGCAAGCACACAGAACGCTCTGGGACTAAGACAAAATTGTTCCAAAGACATACTTTCAAGATATCAAGAAAACTTATTTTGAGCGGGAAAAAGTAGAGATGTTATCTTGCTCCGGAGAAGTTTTAGCAATTGGCAACTTTAAGGGCTATGCTCAGAGTTTTCTCTGTATAGTGGAGATAATTAAGTTGATAGTGCAGGTGTCTTTAAAAATGCAATGGATAGTACTTCACATCTACACATCCATAATACTATGTCTCATCTACAAGTTCATAGTACTTGTAAATGGGGGTTAGCTTTCTTGAAATCAAGTTTTCCCTAGACAGTTTCCTTTAATGTCATGGAAGACACAACGGAATATTATCAAAAGAAAAGGACTATAGCACAAATGGGATCCAAATTGATAAGAAGCTATAGTAGTGATCAAGAGTATCATAGTGGCATGCTCACAGGTATTGAAGAATTGGATAGTGATGACCAGGAGGATCCGTAAGAAGAAGATAAAAGTCTCGCAGACTTTTCTATAAGTGTGGAAGACTTAATCCTCTAGAGGATGAGGAATACATTTGGGGATTTTCACAATTCAGCATGGCCACAATGCTTATTGATCGAGCTTCATTGTTCACAAATCAAAGAAAGCTAGATAAGACATTTGCACGCAAATTGTATGAAGATACGAGGAAAACAAGAACTCTAGTTGCCACTAATATCACTCTTCGTCCTATGGCATTTAAGAGACTTCAAGAAGATGATCCTACATTGCCTGATGTCAGATTTCAAAAGCGCGTGGACTTTCTTGATGCTTTTGAGAACTTTAGAAGGAGTGACTTTGTTCGTGGAGAGTCTTTGTACCAAAGCCGATATGGGACTGACATCGAGAAGAGATACATGCTGGCAAAGAATAGATTCTTGGAAAGATGCAGGTTTGAGCCCATTGATGGGCAACACTTTTGTGAAGCTTGTAGGATCGCCCTTGATGAGGGAAGAAAAGGAAACTTGCCACAGATTGAGTGGATGGAAAAGTTTCAACAGGTCATTTGTCATGTATGCATATTTAACGATGACTCGAAGTACATTCTCGAATCAGAAAGGCTGAATTCTGCTCCATTTAGGTTGAAAAAAAGCTCTTCTCTTTCTGAGATCCTAATAAAGGCAAGGGAGTTATGGGTGGTGGAAAGCCACAAACAGTGAAGGGCATGAGACCTACATCTGAGTACTTGGCAAAGAGGAGTCAGTTCTATAGATGCTTGAAAGGTGTTGTAAGTAATACGCAAGGCATACCAAGTAATAAGGTTGAGGAAAAGGACCTGAACACCGCTGTTGCAAGATACAGGGATATTACTTGCATTGTCTTCCGTGAGGACTCAATGTTTTAGAGCATGGTGGATGTTTGCCAAGCATATGAAATAGGAAAGATGTCCTTTGAGGCACCAGAGCACACTGCAACTCAGAGGAAAGAAATAATGAAACCGATGTCTATTGTTTGGTGGAGAGCATTAAGGTTTGTTCCAGATGCAATAACAGAAGAAGTATGCAAGAAGATCCTAAGCAGTGTCTGCTTCTTTGTCTGCTTCTTTGGAAAGAAGAGCAAGCATAGCAACTTGGATGAAGTGGTCACCCGAATGATTCAAAGTGAGGCTGCTCTCTCGGCACTATTGTTTTCATTGAAATCTGATGATGAGTTAGCTGGCAAGTCAATTAATGTGGATAAGAAGAAAGCACTTAGCCTAGGTCAACTCCTTGATAAGACATGGGCTAGAAAGTGGCTGGCTTCAATGGATGCAGATGCCACACCAACAAAGGATCTAAGAGCTAAAATGCCAAAGATTGTTGAGACAGAATATATGGACATCAAGAAAAAGGCCTTGTAGACCACTGCCCAAGCTAGAGCAATTGGTGGTTTAGATGATGGTTCTCCATTCAACTTCTCCTATGATATCCTGCTATCAGAGAATGATACAAATTTTGCACACATCAATGGCATTGATACAGAGCATTTCATAACAATGAGCGGTCATGCTTGGGAGAAGCCATGTGTATTTTTCATAGATGAATTGCAAGAGCTTGCAGTGTCACAGATAGTTGAACTTATGCGGTTTATCATAGAAGGTCCTATGGCAGATAAGAAAAGATCAACATTGGTCCTATTCATGACAGAATCACAAAGGGATGCCTTGTATGCGAGTTTGACATCTGCATTTGGGTATTTACTTTCAAAAGTATACCATGGTATAGTCCTACGCAATCATATGACTATCTTGGAAGGCATTGCCATTCAAGTCTTACTGCCATGTGTTGAGCTCTGCGGTGTTGAGAATAAATAGATTGTTTCTCATTATTATGCCAGTGGGGCATCATGATGTCGGGAAAATTTTTGGCAAGAGCGTAGGTCCTTATAAAATTCAAAATTTCACCCAGGAGCACATCACGTCACGGTCCCAAAATGGCCCCAAAAATAGTTTCGTGATTGGCTACACCCAAGAAAACGTTGACCCAGTTGGCAGAGGTAGAGTTGGAGTGATGATAATGAATGGAAATGTTTGTGATGTGACATGCTAGCCATAGAGTAGAAATTTCAAAAAGGAGCTTAGGCAAATTAGACAGGAACTACCACTAGGGAAAGCTGATGCACCAAAAGTGGGTGCATCTAAAGGGGTGAATGTTCAAAATATAGTAGGAAGTTGTCCACCTGCATGTCATAAATAAAACCATCATGCAAGTCAGCATGGATAAAGTACCATCTATCAAGTTGAACCCGATAATGAAAATGAACGTTGTGATGAAATGTAAAGCCTTTCACAAAACCTAGAGGTCAAAATCATGGATGTCATAATGCATAGTAGCCCATGAGCTACACTCCATAGTTAGCATGCTAGATCAATGGGTCATGTTGTCACAAAGATTTGGAGCATTGTTCAAATCTTCACAAATGAAAGAATTGTTGGGCCACCAATAAGATGCAACTTCTAACCACAAAATTGCTCTACTTGATGATTTTTATGGAGAAGGAGATCTATAACAGCCACTGTGTTGCTTGTTGGAGTTATATATTTGTGTACCAAGGAAAATCTATTTCCTTATGTAACCAAGAAAAATGCAATTGATGATATGGCCCTTGAGGGGTCCCCTTTAGGGTCAAGGTCCATATCGACATGCCATATCTATTCAATGGCATCCTGGATATTGTATAATGCATGTCGATATGGCCCCTACCCCTAGAGGGGACCCCTCAAGGGCCATATCGTCAATTGAATTTTCTAAAATTTTAGTTTTATTTTTCTGGATGTATCTCCATGAAACCACAACAGTTGGTCGTTGGAGCTATTTTAGCGCTATTTTGGTACTAAACCAAGGAAATTATAGTCCTACTTTACTAGTATTTTAGTCCTTGTTGCAGTAAATATAAATGAGGGCAAAAGTATTCCAAGCCACCATGGTGACGTAGTCAATAGAGCGAGCGAGAAAAAGCGAGCGGGCCCAATGAAACGAGCGAGTTTTTTTACAATTCCTCCGATGAGAACAAATTTGAAACCAAACTTACTATAGCAAGATGTTGTCATAATAAGCATACCAATAATCAAACTTACAATCCACCCTATCTTTCACTTGAAGAACATAAACTAATTACCAAACTCATAACATAGATGACTGTTGAAATACCACTTCACCTGCAAAATGCACTAGACCAAAACTTTCCAAATGTGTCCATGGTTCACCACAACAATTATCAGTCTATGAACAAAATGGTGTTTTAAACCATATTCTAATCCCCCTGACATTCATCATCAAGAAAGTAGTTGCGCGCATGTGGTTTATCTAATTGGCACTCATCATATCTCTTGTCGGCTGTCATGAATCTTGCCATTTTTTCTGCATAGCATGGTAACAAACTACAACAAAACATACATTTCAAAGGAAAGTAAGTCAAAGTGGAACAATGAAAATAATTTCCAATAAGAAGAACTTGCCATCCTTATGTGTTATACAAAAGACAATTCGCTACCAACAAAAAGTAGAAAAAATCAATTGCTGGATCAAGGCCTTACAAACACTATCCAAAGCATCAAAATTTGTACTTTCTTGATTCAAAGGCACCTGTAAATGTTCACTATCTACCATATTATAAAGATGCTAAATAACACTTTCAAAGTCCTCAATTTTAGCATTCAAAATATATAACAAAAAAACTCAGGGCCAGTAGCATACTACTCATCAAAGGGGTTTGTGACAGGTTCCACTCTCTCTTCTTCCCCCTCTCCATCATGCTCTGACCTGATCCATTTTCCAGAATGATCTGCCACAAGTGGCTCAACAATGCTAGCCACAATACTGTTGTCTGAATCAAATGAAAAACAAGGCCTGCCAATGGCCTGACAAGCACGCATAAGAGGGGCTGTACCACAACCCATCTCTAGAACCAGCCCTCCAGGAGCACAGAGAAGAGACATAATGCAACCTACAAAAAAACTACTCCTCTCTAGTCCACCTCATGCTAGCTGAGAAGACATCGGCACGATTGTCCTTGCAGAGGGAGCTATGTGATGAGTCCAGACATCTTCACGTGGATCAATCAAAAGCTGTTGGAAAAGTGGAAAGCTCTCCTCCCAAAAAACTGTTGGATTCTTCTTTGCTCTACGTATTAGAGCTAATACTGAAGATCGCATCTGGAAACCACATGGAGAAAAACATGTATAGTATATTGACTTCAACTAGCAAGCATTATAGCATGAAAGATGGCAAACATAGCATGCATAGGACTTATCCTTCCAAACATAGCATGCATAGGACTAACGAGGAGACATTTGTCAAAGACACTTTTATCATGGAATGCAAACATAGAATGCATGGAATGGTAGCTTACCTTAACACTTTTATTATGATCTCTACAAAATCCATATGGAAACTTGTCATGAATGATCACATGTCTGACAACCTCCAAGGCCTGGACATATGCAAACCGTTCCATCCAACCAATAGATTGTACTGCAAGCAATTAATTTTATTTAAAACTAGTAGAATGGAAACACAAAATGTGAAATGTCAATTGTGGTATTGTGCCTTACCTGCCAAAGGACATATGCATGCCAACCAACCACTATCAGACAAAGAAGTTGATGCAACTGCAAGCCCATGCTGCACATGGTCCTCGAGCAAGACATTCCAAGTAGGAGTGGATCCTCTCTCATCAAGTGGATAGCCAGATGGAAAATCGAGCAATATAAAATCTGAAGCCCACTTCACCTTCTTACCCATCCTCTTATAGGACTCCTGATCTCGACTAGCCACTATAATAAAAAACTCATGCAAAATAGCATACTTATCATTTCTTTTAGAGTCAACAAAGTCTTTGCCCATTTTAATGTAATCTCCAACTGTACAAGCAAAAAAAGGTGTGATGCCACGGGCCAAGGAAATGTCAAGTGACTGTGATCGATGGAACATGTATTGCTTCACAAGTCCCGAGATTGATTCTCCACCTATATGCAAAAGCAAATCAATTACAAGTAAAACTAGTGTTAAAGGAACAACTACATATGCAGAACAAAACAACACCCTTACCTGCACTCTCTATGTGATCCATTTCATGCCGCATAGGACTAGATGGTCCCTCATCTAGAAAGAGAACAATCATAAACTTATTAATGCAATGTCAAAACGAATTGAAGACAACATCAACAAACAATCATATTGTATCTTCCTTACCTTTTTCTGTAGGATGTTCTTGTTTCTCTTTCTCTTTCTTATCTCTCCTTGAGCTTCCCTCCACTTTGTCCTTACGTACAAGTCTCTTTCTCGCACCAGTACTTGTCCTTTAGGGAAATCTATCCACCAGGGACAATGTGCTAATTCCCATTCAGAGAGACGGTGCATGCCAGGTGGATACATGCATGTAGCATGACCAATATCCACCCAACTCTTGCACAAATTTGGAATGTCAAAGATCCTTTTCTCTATTGCCAAGTGGGAGAGATATCTATCAACCAAGAAACAAAAAAAAATTAGATGTCCCAAACCATCAAAAGGTCAAGAAATCAAGTGGAACAACCATCAATGATTGTGTAATTACATGAATCAATAGCACAAACATAGACAAATGAAAAATGAACCTTCAAATGAATTGACAACATACCTATAAACCACCCTATGGGCAGCCATGTCCAACTCAAATAGTCCATCTCCTTTTTTTCCACCCTTGCTCTCCATCTTTGTTTCCTTTGATCTTAGCACCACAAACATATGTTTTCTCCCCTCCAGTTTTATATCCTCCATGTATTGCTGCAATGTGTAATCCTTAGGGGTATCCAAAGGCATGCCCATTGTTGTGATCACCCTCAAATCTTCAAGAACTTTCAATGACTGTCTCTCCACCTTCTCCAAAAATATCTCTCTACTAATCCACCTAAACAATAAAAGTTGACTCAATTTTATAATAAAAAAATAAGAGTCATGCCATTGGCAAGAAACAAACAAACACCATGAAAGATGATTTGTATTAGTAGAAGAAACACACCCTCTGTACTCAAGGTCGCCCACAAGCATGAAGTACATGTCTCGCATAGGTTTAGTGACTTCTAACAAAGAAAGGAAAATATTTTTTTTTTCTAATCTCAAATCAGACTTTGCAATGAGTTGGAGCTTCTCCAATGTCACGCAAGAGTCTGTATCATCAAAGCGCAAGGCAAATAACTTTTCCAACCAAGCCTCTCCAAGACCAGGATCTATACAATTCAACACCTATCCAAAGATGACATGTCAGTCACTTAACTTCAAAATAAATGCAAGAAAGTATAGAAAATTCAATTTACACCTTTCCCATCCTATCAGCAATTCTCTTTTGAATTATGGTACGCTGCTTTCCTTCTGCCTCTCCCCTTTGATCTAAAGGTAGCTTTGTAGATATTTTGTCCATTGCTTTTTTAAGCTTTGTATTGTACTCAACCTACATACATAAGTTCCAATTAGAGAAAGCAAAGGAGTGATAAAGATGTAAGCATCAATACAAATGCAACATTCTACCTGGAAGACAAGCCTTGCCAGATAACCTCTTGTCAATGGAAACCATGGCTTCTTCCCTTTACTCTCTTGAGCCCTCCAATTCTCTATTGATTTGATCTCACTCGAAGACAATGTTCTTATAAACACCATAGAGTCACACTCACAAATGTTGTGTGCATTTATGAGTATGTCCCTTAGACTCGGTTTGATAATGGCATGTTCATTCATGCTAGAAAACAAACAGCAAAGTACACAACCCAATCAATAAATGCAAAGTAGCATAAAACACAAATGTGGAGAAGATTCAAAGAGTCCATGTACTTATGAATTCATTCGTTGTAGCCCTGCCAAGAGAGCAATCTCACTAATTTTCCTTGGGCCAATTATTGTGCATACCACTCGTACATGTCTTTTCTTGTTTATAGGAAAGATTTCCTTGATGACACTCATCCATGCAGTGGTCCTATGATTGCCCTCCCAAACAAATAACATCTTTTGCGACATAAAATGAAAGTCAGTGTTAGACATCACATCTTTCTCAAACTCCCCATCCACCTCTCTCCAGGTGGGAGACCAACTCTTCCTCATATCATCTGTCACAACTATCTCCTCTCCATCACTCTTGCAGACAGATATAATGAAAGACCCTTTCTCTAGGAGATAGCCCTCCACTTGAAATGTACTTTTGAGTGAAGATACATCATCACGAAGTCCTCTCACTCTTGCATAAGGTATCAACCTACACAAGGGAATGCGAGGACACTGATATGAATCAAGCATCCTACATTTGCCAATCACATCACCTCCTCCTTCCACCTGAACTTCACTATCATGCAACTCATCCTCCTCCACTCTTGGACCTTCATCTCTTTGAGTTGATGATACTTCAACCTCTAGACCCACCACACTGTCTTGCTCTTCCATTACACCTACTGATGATTCAACATTGTGATCTACTTTTGTTCCTCTTGTCACCTTTGTAGAATGTGTCACTTGAACTTTTCAGCCTTTTTTTCCTATCATCCTGAAAAGACAAAAAACAAGGCATTTTTCCAATCATAGTTCTCAAAACCTTTTCAATAAAAACCAAAACTAAAAACAAATACATGTATCTACCGATGCAATTGATTTCCAGTTTAGGGAACATTCACCCACTTGTGTCCTAAAAGAAAAAGGTTCATCTCCAATGCACATAGTATATCAACTTGCAGTGGTATCTATACACTTGGATATATGGAATTGCAGTGGTAAATATGCACTTCTATGCCTACCCCTTACCCTCATGAAAAGACACCTTGAGATGCAAAAAAGGATAGCACGTTAATGCGTTATCCTTTTTGGCATCTCAAGCTGTCTTTTCATGAAGGCTTTTCATGAAAGCTTTTCTACTCAATCCTCCATGTATCAATACTTACTTTCATACTCACAAAAGGTTGCTTCGACCATTTCATATTTTGTCTACAAGTATGCTTTGGTGTACAGGTCTAATGGTCTTTGGAATGCTATTGGACTCTTGGAGGGATAGGTCACATGGTCTTTTGAATGCTATGTAAGGAGGGGACTATTGGACTACCCGAGGGACCAAAATAGGCAGCGCGTTAATGCGCTGCCTCTTTTACTACCCCTGACAGTCCAAGTTCCCCTCCCTTGCATGGCTCTGGGTAACTCTAGCAACTGCGGGTGTACATGCCTCGTATATATGGTTTGTAGAAAAGCTTGCTTGCAGAGTAACTACCACCAAGTCCTAAGCAACTACCACCGAGTAATGAAATAAAATGGAGTAAGCAAAGGTCGTGGTGAGCCCACAAAGGGAAGCACGAAAACTAGAATATGTCGAGTAAAGAATGGAACTTGAGAAAATCAAACATTGCTAAGAGGGGCGTTCCTAAAATCAAACGACTGAGAAAATGAATGATAATCCAAGTCCAAACGACATTAACAACAATAGAAAGGGGCGTCCCTAAAAGGGGAAAACAACAGTAGCACATAATAAAGTAAGGAGCGTATGCAATATGCGAATTGAAAAGCCTTGTCTTGCATTCCAGACTGCGTTAGCAGAGTTTATACAAAACCCAAGATTCTCAAAAATCAAACTCGGCGTCCATGGACTCTACAAAACACTGGAAACAGTTTCAGCGAATCGAAAGCACTAATCATCAACGTTGGGGAAGCTCATGCACTACCCATATCAAACACAAAGTAGCGACATCATATTTCATCATATCAAACACAAAGTAGCGGCGAGCTGATCAATATAGTGAGCGCAAGCTGTCAATGTGAGACTTCACCTTCTTCAACAGTTCTGTGCAAAAGTTCCCAAACGAGATTGAAAAGCGAGTGAAGGGCAAAAGAGCCAAAACTATATGTGAGTCGAGTTCGGAAGACATACCGGGAGAAGGACGGGAGTGATGGATGAGGAGAAGCTGGGCGGGTGGTGGTGTCAAGCTCAGCGACGATGGAGCAGAGCTTTTCTCGGACGATGCTAGATTCTTCGAGCTGGGAACGAAAATCCTCAAACTGGCAAAGCGAGGAGGGTACGAGAAAGAGGATGATGGAGAGAAGAAGGCAAACAAGGGCAACAAGGATGATGGAGAGAACAAGGCAAACAAGGTATGCGAAGAAACAATCTAGAGAAACTAAAGGAGGACCCTCTAAAGCACAAACCTCTAAACGGAAGGAAAGCCAACTAATCTACTTCTTTTCTTCATTCATTCAAACTCCTCGAGTGCAAAATAAAGGCTTGTCGTGAACCTCCTGATCATGAACAATGCATGAAGGAAGTGGAAGCTACCAGAGCTCATACCACAGAGCTGGATAGCAAGGGAGTCAAGGCATCAAGTGAGGTTACTACATAGATATGCAGTACAAACAAAGATATACCACAGATCTGGATAGCAAGGGAGTCGAGGCATCAAGTGAGGGAGATGGAGTGATGGAGAGGGAGAGCTGATCTTTTGCAGGTTGGAAGGAAGGACGATGCAACGGTAGGGGGAGGGAGGAGAGATGGCTCATTGGAGCTTTGGAGGTTTAGCTATGGCAGTCGGTGGTTCAAGAGGAGAATGCCCAAATAATATAGACAAGGCCTTAGGAAGATGGTAGCTATGGCGGAGTACTAGGAAGATCTTCACATCCCGCCATTGGTAGTGGCATTTTTAGTTGAAAAAGTAGAGCGCCTTCTGAAGCAACTAGCGAATAAAAATTGCACGGCCCACATCGCCTCTATCAGATGGTCCTTGCTACATTTAGCTACTACTAGAGAACAGAAGCATCGGCGCCATGTCAGTAAGTAATATCGGCCCTCTATGAGAGTCGCTTCATGTCAGTAAGTAATATCTCAATGTATGTGGAGAACTCTGCCTCGCTATAAGCGAAGAGTTGTAGCAGAGAAAGAGTCCATGATGGACTAGAATGAAGATCGACAAGGGTAGACCCAAAAACCTGGAAGACATCTTGAGAATCGTTCCAATCCCTAGTAGATTCTGCTCCATCTTTCCGGCTCGAGAGGTAGAGGTTATCACCCCTTCTATCAAAGTATTCTCGTTGGGATCCAATGCTTCCAGCCACTTGAATAGAAGGCCTCAAAGTGTGTGTTGGTTGAACTCCCATTTCAGCTGCAGACTTGGCTAAATCGTCCCAAATCCGATTTCAAAGTGAAGGTAAGACGGCTGGACAACAGAGAGCAGGAGAAAGGTAGACTAATTGAAAGGCGAAAGTAGCAAAATCTCTCCGCTGCTCCCTCCTTCCTGGACGAGTGTGAAGCTCCCTAATTCGAAAGCTCATGTCATGCTAAAAAACCAGTCATGGGGTCCCGATGAGTCACGACAGGTCATGCCCATTGCCTTGCAAAAAGCGCACGTGCTCCTCATGAGACTCAAGAGTCAAGAGTCAAGCTGACCCACACCATTCTTGCAAGAGACGCAATTTCTTTGGGGAGAGACGTGTTTGCAAACGATCATGAGAGTCCACTACATATACAAAGGGTTGGGAGTGTTTAAAGGTGTAGCTTACAGAGGTACTAGCTGGCTAAGCAGTGGACGTTATTCTCACGAACAACAATGAGTGAAAGACTGCTTCAATGGTGTTGTGAGAATGAGTAGATGTTCAGGTTATTTGAGATGTTGTAATTTGAATTTTCCTTTCCTTGAACGAATGGGAATTTTAAATGATACACAATGGAAAGGAAAGCTTAGGAGACCTCCTCTACCTGGTCCCATTTATCTAGCCTTGGGGTCACTTGTGTGCAAGCACTATGATGCAATACCAGAGTGTGTTTACCTATGCAGTGCTATTATATATTATTGCTTTCCCCATGAATGAGTGAAGACAACGAGATGCGCAGTGCATGTGGGTTTCCATGACCATCCAGTTGAAAAAGGTAGAAGTCGAGCAAAGGAAATGCAAGTAGAGGATCTCATTTCAATGCGTGCTTTGTTGAATGGAAATTCCTCTTGCAAAAATATCGAGGTGTCTGTGGCACAAGACCTTGTGATGGAGATGATGCTAGCAAAGGATGGGGTTGTTGTGGAGCCGCTAGATGATCAAAAGTTCGAAGAAGTGCTTGAAACCATTACACCGATGACCCAGAGAAGGAGGCTTCAGAGAGTGGTGCAGAGCGCAAGAAGTGAGGCTATAGGAGGGGATGGTGGAATGGATTCAATACTTGATTTGAAGAGGAGATGCAAATATCCATACCTACAAAGTATCCTATTTCCTGAACAATTGCAAGATGAACAACAACCACATATCTTCAAAATGTCGACCATTGGTCCAAGATCAGGAGTTGGTCTAGTGAATCACATGTGGCCTGGTGGAAGCTTGGGATCACAATGGGTTCATTTTGACCATGTGCATCGACGAGTGAGGGGATGGTCAAAAATGGGTGCTCATGTGTATGACCCATTCATAAGGGAACTATTAACTATAGCAATATGTGAATTCAAGGTGGAGGATAACCATGCTCAAGTTCGATTCTGGGAGCTACTAAACAATACAATGGAGAAGAATGGTTTTAAAAAACCTGAATTCCATGGATTCATGGCAGATGGAGCAGGAGCAAATTGCCTGGCTGTCCGCACTGTTTACAATGGTGGACCTAAAAATGTGATGGATGGTAGAGAAAGAACTTGTGTTTTCCATTTGGAGATGAGCATGGTTGAGCACACCAGATGATGCATTAAGCCACAATTTCAGGAGGAGAATAAAGTTCTATGTCAGAAGTGGAGAGAGGCAACAACTTCAACTTCTGCAGACCAATGCAAACAAACATTGAATTTGTATTGGTCCCCGACTCATGTGGAGGGTGAGCTACCAACATTGCATACGTGGCTTGCTTGGTGGGATGTTAGAGTCAACCAGTGGGGGGGAATGTTCTTGCAGCAAGAAGAGCACTCTAGATTTGTTCCTACAGTAAACCTTTCAGAGACAAAACATTCTAGCATGAGAGCAGCACATGGATATGCAAAACACATAACATTGTATGATGCTTGTGCAGCAGATCTTGCAATGAGTGTCCTTCAGAGTGCCCACTACAATGCCTTTATGAATGGAAGACACTTGGGTACAGGACCAAATTTGGATGCTCTCCGGCGAAGAATACTTGATGGTAGTGGGTCTGGTAAAGGGGACAGAAATAGGCTTGTGGATTTATCACACACAGTGATTGAAGAGGCTGGGATACAATCTCCTGAGATGAATAGGCCAATAACAGAATCGGTGAGAATAAGAAGAAAGAGGGGTTCAAAATGTTCAACATCGGTCCATGGAAATGATAGTCATCGACCAGAATACATGACAGTGACAACAAGGAGAGTGATAGGAAAAAGAAGACAAATTGATTTTAAAAGTCCATCACAGGACGTGGTTTGTAGAGAGATAGATATTCATGAAGCCAATTGGGCGATCAGGAGAACTGAACCACATAGCGTTGTCACATGCTTTGGCTACTTGGTAGAGAGTCGGAGACGATGTGGGGCACTAATCAATTCACTTGGTAGAAGTGCAAGTTATGGTGTGCCAGCCCCTTGTTTTAAGGGAAGAAGGTAACATTCTCATGGAGTGATAGAGCAGTTTGTATGGTTTTGTAATACTTCTGTCACCCATACATGGAATGTGGATAAATCCATTCAAGGTGTTCCTGGGGTCTCTCCAGGTGTATGGAAGGTTGCAAGTGGGACATCAATGACTGTAGATGAGAGGGGTGCCCTTGTACGGGCAGGGTTCGTATTTAATAGTGATGATTCTATTGGTGTGATGGGACCTCCTTATGCATAGCAGATCCATACACCTAGCCATGTGCGCCCTTCTCATCGTGATGGAAAGCTTGTTTCATGGAGAAGTAAGTTGAATAAAGATTTCAAGGAAAGGATACACAAGGCAGTTATAGAAAATGGGGAGGTGGTAAGAGAGAACATCATTATTCCACATGAGGTGCATGTATTCCATGTTTGTACAACAAGATCAATGTCCAAGGGGCTAACATAGAGTGTCTTGATTTCAAAGTTTCCACGTTGCACATGCCTTGATTTCACAGAAAGGGAAGCAAGAAAAAGTCCCTACACATGCCTTACAAGCACATATACTTCGTGTTTATTGTTGTCTTGGGCTTAACTAAAATGGTGCATCAGTTTATGCATCAGGCTGCATTGACAAAAGTTGAATTTTTTCAAGCTTTGGGTGGTAGAAGAAACCCATCAAGTATGTAGTGTATGGCTTGGATGCCCTTTTTTTGCATTTCCTTCAGAATCGGATAATATATGTAGGTGTGCTTCCTTGCATGAAGCTGCACTAAGTTGTATTTTTTGAAGGTGGAAGAAACCCATCAAGCATTTAGTAGGTAGCCTAGATTTCCCTTTTTTATATTTCCTTTGGAAGTGGATGATATACATAGGTGTGCTTCCATGTTTTGGCAATGCATGAAAAAACATTTTGTACAATCATTCCAAGGGTTGGAAGAAATTTTGAAGCATCAAATTTTTATATTAATTTTTTTTTGTATGACATATGCTTTTTGTGCTATGGAGTTAATAACTTTTAGAAAAAAGGTGTCTTCTGACAACATGAAGAGCAGTTAATGTAATATGTTACTATTCTCATTATTGAAAGCATTCAATGTTTTATTTTATCATTACTTTTTCACAGCAAAGGAAACATGATTTGAACATGTACTTCTGGAAACATGCCAGCCAAGATGCAAGCGAGTGGATAAGCTTTCTTGGAGCATAAATTGTGGTAATTGGCTATCCTAGATGAATATGATGTGGTTGTTATTAAACATATAACACCTTGCATTGTTGTTTGTCCACGCTCGCTTATTTGGCCTCGCTTGCTTTTCTTCGCTCGCTTTTTGGTAATCCTCCACCATGGTGACTAGAGGCCTAGTGGTGCCATCCAGATAATCAACTACAATTCATCGAGTGAAAATTGAGCAAAATAGATTACAATGTACATCTACATCCAATAATACATTATATAAAAATTAACAACTTATATTGAGCAAGAATTGAACAAAGAACTTACATTTATAAAAACTCAGCAATTGCTGAGAACCTTAAATGCCAAAAGATTACAACTAGCAACCATAACCGTTTAAATATAGAAGTTAACAACAATGCATACTGAGAGCCTCATATTGAATAGAAAGAGATTACATAAATGTAGTCGAAACTCGGCCATTCTTGAGAGCCGTAGAGACCAAAACATTACAACCACGAGCCAAAAGATTGCTGAGAGCCTTAGAGGCCAAAAGATTACATCCAGCCATTGCTGAGTGGTTATGAGCCTTGTCTGAGCAAGAGGAAATTTATACAACTCATTATTGCCGCTAGCCCAGCTTGTTACATTAAAATTTTTAAGGGATCCAATGGAGGAGATGATAGAGAGGCCGAAGACCATGCACATTGCTAGGACTTAGATTCCCCCAACTAATCGAGAGTACTCTGCTATGAAAATCTTGAGGCCTTTGTTGATGTCTAAGGGGAACCCATACAACATATCCATAAAGAGGCCAGAGTCGAGCATATCATCTACGAAGGTGACATGTGAACGAAGGGTGTCCACTAGTGCCAACAATTCTACTCTAGGTGAGTTCAATGCAATCACCTTATATGAGAAGGAAGATAACATTGAACACCTATTTCATTAATTTTGGACAAGTGCACTGTCCAAATTCGTTTTGTGAGATAATTTTGGATAAAGCATTTCAAAAAAAGAGGCTCTTATAAAACAAAACTTTGAGTCAAAAAGTAAGATTTTAAAAAAGCAAATTAGAAAAAAGGACATGACATGTTATTAAAACTAGAGTACATTAAAAAAAGAGGACTTCATGTTGTTAAAAGAGACAAAAAGTAAGATTTTAAAAAATCAAATTAGAAAAAAAACTAGAGTACATTTAAAAAAAAGCATGACACATTTGTACAAGAAGTAGATCATATAAGTCAAAGCCATATGGTGTTAAAAAACACCTTCCATTAGCTCAGCCTAGAAGATGTCATCTTTGTCTCTCTTGTCGAAGATGTCATGGAAAGAAGAGTATATATAAGAAAAACTAGCCCACTCCTCCTACGCATAAATTTGAATTTTCAAAAAAGAGAGGGAAATTTGAATTCATTATAAATTTGAATTCAAATTTGTGTTCAACATTCTTCTCATACTTTCTTCTCGTACGTTCCTTTTGAATTCAAATTTGTGTTCAACATTCTTCTTGATACTTTATTCTCATAAGTCCCTTTCATTCTGCTCGTAAGTCAAACCTTATTTGTCAAGTCCCTTTCATTCTTCTCGTAAGTCAAATCTTATTTGTCGCTCTTGCTCGTGATAGTAAGTCTAATCTTATTTGTCTCTCTTGCTTGTGATAGTAATCTTATTTGAGCAAGAATCTTATTTGTCGCTCTTGCTCATGATAGTAAGTCAAATCTTATTTGAGCAAGAATCTTATGTGTCGCTCTTGCTTGTGATAGTTCTACTCTTAGTTGTAAGAATTCAAATTTGTGTTCAACATTCTTCTTGATACTTTCTTCTAGTAAGTCCCTTTCATTCTCTTCCTAAGTCAAATCTTATTTGTCGCTCTTGTAAGAATTCGACCTCTCTCCCTCTACTCCCTTGTTTCTCTCTCCCTCACTCTCTCTCTCTCCCCCATACCTTTTCCCCTCACTCTCTCTCTCTCTTTCTCTCTCCCTCCCCTCACTCTCTCTCTCACTCCCCTCTCTCCTCTCCCCTCTCTCTCCTTCGGCTCCCTCCTCTCCTCTCCCTCTCTCTCTCTCCCTCTCTCCTTCTGCTCCCCTCCCTCCCTCCCTCCCTCCCTCGACCCCGCCCTCCCCTCCTCCCCTCCCCTCCCCTCCCTCCGCCGCCAGAACCCCTCCCCTCCCTCTGTGCCCCCCCTCCCTCTCACTCGCCCCCCCTTCCCTCGAGCCCCTCTTCCCCCCTGCCCCCCTGCCCCCCCTTTGCCCCTCCCCCCTTCCCCCCCCCCCGGCCGCCAGCCCCGCCCCCCTTCCCCCCCCCTCCCCCCCACCAGCCCCCCGCCCCCCCTCCCCCCTTCCCCCTGCTGGCGGCCGTGGCTCCCTGCCCCCCCTTCCCCCCCCCTTCCCCCTCTTCCCCCCCACCCCCCTTCCCCCTGCTGGCGGCCGCGGCCGCCAGCCCCCCCTTCCCGCCCTTCCCCCCCGCCCCCCTTCCCCCCCACCCGCCCTTCCCCCTACTGGCGGCCGTGGCTGCCAGCCCCCCCTTCCCCCCCACCCGCCCTTCCCCCTACTGGCGGCCGTGGCCGCCAGCCCCCCCTTCCCCCCCACCCGCCCTTCCCCCTACTGGCGACCGTGGCTGCCAGCCCCCCCCTTCCCCCTGTTGGCGGCCATGGCCTCCAGCCCCCCCTTCCCCCCCCCTCCTTCCCCCTACTGGCGACCGCGGCTGCCAGCCCCCCCTTCCCCCCCCCTCCCCCCCCCCTTTCCCTGCTGGCGGCCGCGGCCGCCAGCCCCCCCTTCCCCCTGCCCTCCACCCTTCCCCCCCTTCCCCCCCCCTTCACCCCCACCCGCCCTTCCCCCTGCTGGCGACCGCGGCTGCCAGCCCCCCCCCTCCCCCTTTTCGCCCCCCCCTTCCCCTTCCCCTTCCCCTTTCCCTGCTCCAAGGGAGGCTGCCCCAGCCCCGCCCCTTCCCCCCCCTCCCCCCTTTCCCCCTCCTTTCCCCCCTCCCCCTCTCGACCCCGCCCCTGCCTCTCCCTCCCCTCCTCCTCCCTTCCCTCCTGCCCCTCCATCCTCTCCTTCTCCTCCCCTCCTGGCAGGAACCTTTCTCTCTCTAGTTCCTCTCTCTTCAAATTTTTTTAATCCTCTCCTTCTCCTCCCCTCCTGGTAGGAACCTTTCTCTCTCTAGTTCCTCTCTCTTCAAAATTTAAAAAAAAAATCTAGATAAAGAATTAATCAAAAAAATTTGCTCTTTCTTGCTTTCTTGCTCTTCCTTCCTTACTTTCTTGATCGTCCTTGCTTTCTTGCTTCAATGAATGAAATGAGGGGAGAATGAATGAAGAAGGAAGACTATATATAAGAAAAATTAGGTTTTCCTCCTCCTCTCCTATTGGCTTTCCATTCCTCCCCTCTCTCCTATTGGCTTTTCATTTATCCCCTCTCCCATTGGCTCCCATTACTCCCCCTCTCCCATTGGACCCCCATCCCTCATCCCAATCTTCCATTAGCCCTCCCCCCATCCATTTCTTCTTCCTCCCCCATTGCCACCACTCCCATCCCACATTTCCACCACGTCCCATACTCCTCCCATTTCCCAAAATCCCATATTTCCCCATCTCACCCTCCTCTTTTTCATCCCCTATTAACTCCCCTCACTCATTTCACTCCCTTATTATCCTACTCCCCTATTACCTTCCCCTCTCCCATTCCATTCTTCCCTCCCCACTCTCACTTCCACTTCCCATTACTCACTTGCCATTTGAAAACTATTAATATATTATTATACTATTTTTTATACTTATTATCATACACCCCTATTACTTCCCTCTCCCATTCCACTCCTCCCTCCTCACTCCCACTTCCACTTCCCATTACTCACTTGCTATACACATTTGCAAACTATTAATATATTATTATATGATTTTTTATACTATTTGCAAACTTACATGTGGGCAAAATCACAGGTGTCAAAGCGATCCTATTGTGGTCATACAACAATTGTGCTTTTATTCAAGGGTGTATTTATCCTCATCAACAAGCTTATTTACTCAAGGTATGAAGTGCATAATTTGTGCACTAGGTGTTTACTTTGTTGTATCAAAATTGTTTGCCACACACACACATATACACATACCGAGAATTTTTTAATATCATCGCATCTACATTTCTCCGATGGGCACAAAACTTTGTACATGCCTCAACCTAGGTCATATTGACTTGCATACAAAGTGGTGCACCCATCCCATAAGTACTTGTTCGGATAACACACCTCCAAATGTATTTTATGACAATTGTGCATAACACTGGGAACAAAATGGTGTATAATGTGAGATCGACTATGCAAAGCATATCCAATGGACACAAGACTTTGCATGTTCCTCAAACTAGGCAATATTGACTTGTGTGCAAAGTGGCATCCCCATCCGATAAATACTTGTTTGAAAAATACACCTACGATCGTGTTTTTTGACGGTTGTACACCAAGGCCAAAAACGGTATTTAATACTCAATCTACCATGTAAAGCATATCCGATGGGCACAATACTTTGCACGTGCCTCAAAAGAGGTGGTATGGTATTCCATGCAAAGTGGAACGCCCATTCAATAAGTACTTTTTAGAATATCACACCTAGGACCATGTTTTTTATTGGTTGTTGTCCATGACACTAAGGCAAAAACGCTGATTTATGCTTAATCGGCAATGCAACGCATATGCGATCATCACAATACTTTGCACACATCTAAACCTAGATATTATTGACTTACATGCAAAGTGGTGTGCCCATCCCATAAGTACTTAGTCGAATAACACATCTAGGATCACGTTTTCTGACGGTTGTGCATGACACTAAGGCCAAAACAGTGTTTAATGCTTGTTCGACAATGCAAAGCATATCCGATCGGCACAATACTTTGCACACACCTTCAACTAGGTGGAATTGACTTACATGCAAAGTGGCACGCCCATCCCATAAGTGCTTGATCGGATAACATACCTAGCAGCGTGTTTTTTTACGGATGTGCATGACACGAGCAAAAATTATATTTAATGCTCGATCGACCATGCAAAGGACCGATGGCCACAACACTTTTCGTATGCCTCAACCTAGGTGGTATTGAAATGTTCTCAATGAGGCACACCCATCCGATAAGTACTTGGTCAGATAACACACCTAAGGGCGTGTTTTTTTGCGGATGTCCATATCACTAGGGAAAAAATGGTGTATAATGTGTGATCGACCATGCAAAGCATATTCTATGGTGACAATACTTTGTACACACCTCAATGTAGCTGAAACAGACATGCATGCAAAGTGGAGCCCCCATCCAATAAGTACTTATTTAAATAACATGCCTACGGTCGTGTTTTTATATGGTTGTGCATGACACAAAGGCAAAAACGGTGTTTTATGCTTGATCGACAATGCAAAGCATATCCGATGGGCACAATACTTTGCACACACCTTCAACTAGGTGGAATTGACTTACATGCAAAGTGGCATTCCCATCGCATAAGTACTTGATCGGATAACACACCTAACACGTGTTTTTTTACGGATGTGCATGACACTAAGGCAAAAATGGTATTTAATGCTCGATCGACCATGCAAAGCATATCCGATGGGCACAATACTTTTCCTATACCTTAACCTAGGTGGTATTGAAATGTTCTCAAAGAGGCACACCCATCCGATAAGTACTTGGTCAGATAACATACCTAAGGGCATGTTTTTTTGTGGATGTGCATATCATTACGGGAAAAACATTGTATAATGCGTAATCGACCATGCAGAGCATATCCGATGGTGACAATACTTTGCACCCATCTCAACCTAGTTGAAACGTACTTGCGTGCAAATTGGAGCCCCCATCGGATAAGTACTTGTTTGATTAACACACTTAGGAACGTGTTTTTTCATGGTTGTGCATGACACTAAGGCAAAAACGGTGTTTTATGCTTGATCGACAATGCAAAGCATATCCGATGGGCACAATACTTTGCACACACCTTCAACTAGGTGGAATTGACTTACATCCAAAGTGGCACACCCATCCCATGAGTGCTTGATCGGATAACATACCTAGCAGCGTGTTTTTTTACGGATGTGCATGACACTAGAGCAAAAATAGTATTTAATGCTCGATCGACCATGCAAAGGATATCCGATGGGCACAACACTTTTCCTACACTACAAGCTAGGTGGTATTCAAATGTTCTCAAAGAGGAACACCCATCTGATAAGTACTTGGTCAGATAACACACCTAAGGGCGTGTTTTTTTGCGGATGTGCATATCACTTGGGAAAAAACAGTGTATAATGCGTGATCGACCATGCAAATCATATCCGATGGTGACAATACTGTGTGTGCACCTCAATGTAGTTGAAAGGGACTTGCGTGCAAAGTGGAGCCCCCATCCGATAAGTACTTGTTTAATTAACACACATAGGACCGTGTTTTTTCATGGTTGTGCATGACACTAAGGCAAAAACGGTGTTTTATGCTTGATCGACAATGCAAAGCATATCCGATGGGCACAATACTTTGCACACACCTTCAACTAGGTGGAATTGACTTACATCCAAAGTGGCACACCCATCCCATGAGTGCTTGATCGGATAACATACCTAGCAGCGTGTTTTTTTACGGATGTGCATGACACTAGAGCAAAAATAGTATTTAATGCTCGATCGACCATGCAAAGGATATCCGATGGGCACAACACTTTTCCTACACTGCAAGCTAGGTGGTATTGAAATGTTCTCAAAGAGGAACACCCATCTGATAAGTACTTGGTCAGATAACACACCTAAGGGCGTGTTTTTTTGCGGATGTGCATATCACTTGGGAAAAAACAGTGTATAATGCGTGATCGACCATGCAAATCATATCCGATGGTGACAATACTGTGTGTGCACCTCAATGTAGTTGAAAGGGACTTGCGTGCAAAGTGGAGCCCCCATCCGATAAGTACTTGTTTAATTAACACACATAGGACCGTGTTTTTTCATGGTTGTGCATGACACTAAGGCAAAAACGGTGTTTTATGCTTGATCGACAATGCAAAGCATATCCGATGGGCACAATACTTTGCACACACCTTCAACTAGGTGGAATTGACTTACATGCAAAGTGGCATGCCCATCCCATAAGTGCTTGATTGGATAACATACCTAGCAACGTGTTTTTTTACGGATGTGCATGACACTAGAGCAAAAATTGTATTTATTGCTCGATCGACCATGCAAAGGATATCTAATGGCACAACACATTTTGATGCCTCAACCTAGGTGGTATTGCAATGTTCTCAGAGAGGCACACCCATCTGATAAGTACTTGGTCAGATAACACACCTAAGGGTGTGTTTTTTTGCAGATGTGCATATCACTCGGGAAAAAATGGTATATAATGCGTGATCGACCATACAAAGCATATCCTATGGTGACAATAATTTGCATGCACATCAAAGTAGTTGAAACAAACTTGCGTGCAAAGTGGAGCCCCCAGCCGATAAGTACTTGTTTGAATAACACACCTAAGACCGTGTTTTTTCATGGTTATGCATGACACTAAGGCAAAAACGGTGTTTTATGCTTGATCGACAATGCAAAGCATATCCGATGGGTACAATACTTTGCACACACCTTCAACTAGGTGGAATTGACTTACATGCAAAGTGGCACGCCCATCCCATAAGTGCTTGACCGGATAACATACCTAGCAGCATGTTTTTTTATGGATGTGCATGACACGAGCAAAAATTGTATTTAATGCTTGATCGACCATGCAAAGGATATCTGATGGGCACAACACTTTTCGTATGCCTCAACCTAGGTGGTATTGAAATGTTCTCAATGAGGCACACCCATCCGATAAGTACTTGGTCAGATAACACACCTAAGGGCGTGTTTTTTTGCGGATGTCTATATCACTAGGGAAAAAATGGTGTATAATGCGTGATCGACCATGCAAAGCAAATCCGATGGTGGCAATACTTTGTACACACCTCAATGTAGCTGAAACAGACATGCGTGCAAAGTGGAGCCCCCATCCGATAAGTACTTATTTAAATAACATGCCTACGGTCGTGTTTTTATATGGTTGTGCATGACACAAAGGCAAAAACGGTGTTTTATGCTTGATCGACAATGCAAAGCATATCCGATGGGCACAATACTTTGCACACACCTTCAACTAGGTGGAATTGACTTACATGAAAAGTGGCATTCCCATCGCATAAGTACTTGATCGGATAACACACCTAACACGTGTTTTTTTACGGATGTGCATGACACTAAGGCAAAAATGGTATTTAATGCTTGATCGACCATGCAAAGCATATCCGATGGGCACAATACTTTTCCTATACCTTAACCTAGGTGGTATTGAAATGTTCTCAAAGAGGCACACCCATCCGATAAGTACTTGGTCAGATAACATACCTAAGGGCATGTTTTTTTGTGGATGTGCATATCATTACGGGAAAAACGTTGTATAATGCGTAATCGACCATGCAGAGCATATCCGATGGTGACAATACTTTGCACACATCTCAACCTAGTTGAAACGGACTTGCATGCAAACTGGAGCCCCCATCGGATAAGTACTTGTTTGATTAACACACTTGGGACCGTGTTTTTTCATGGTTGTGCATGACACTAAGGCAAAAACGGTGTTTTATGCTTGATCGACAATGCAAAGCATATCCGATGGGAACAATACTTTGCACACACCTTCAACTAGGTGTAATTGACTTACATGCAAAGTGGCACACCCATCCCATAAGTGCTTGATCGGATAACATACCTAGCAGCGTGTTTTTTTTACGGATGTGCATGACACTAGAGCAAAAATAGTATTTAATGCTCGATCGACCATGCAAAGGATATCCAATGGGCACAACACTTTTCCTACACTGCAAGCTAGGTGGTATTGAAATGTTCTCAAAGAGGCACACCCATCTGATAAGTACTTGGTCAGATAACACACCTAAGGGCGTGTTTTTTTGCGGATGTGCATATCACTCGGGAAAAAACGGTGTATAATGCGTGATCGACCATGCAAATCATATCCGATGGTGACAATACTTTGTGCACACCTCAACATAGTTGAAAGGGACTTGCGTGCAAAGTGGAGCCCCCTTCCGATAAGTACTTGTTTAATTAACACACATAGGACCGTGTTTTTTCATAGTTGTGCATGACACTAAGGCAAAAACGGTGTTTTATGCTTGATCGACAATGCAAAGCATATCCGATGGGCACAATACTTTGCACACACCTTCAACCATGTGGAATTGACTTACATGCAAAGTGGCATGCCCATCCCATAAGTGCTTGATCGGATAACATACCTAGCAGCGTGTTTTTTTACGGATGTGCACGACACGAGCAAAAATTGTATTTATTGCTCGATCGACCATGCAAAGGATATCTGATGGGCACAACACATTTCGTACGCCTCAACCTAGGTGGTATTGCAATGTTCTCAAAGAGGCACACCCATCCGATAAGTACTTGGTCAGATAACACACCTAAGGGCGTGTTTTTTTGCGGATGTGCATCACTCTGGAAAAAATGGTATATAATGCGTGATCGACCATACAAAGCATATCCTATGGTGACAATACTTTGCACGCACATCGAAGTAGTTGAAACAGACTTGCGTGCAAAGTGGAGCCCCCATCCGATAAGTACTTGTTTGAATAACACACCTACGACCGTGTTTTTTCATGGTTGTGCATGACACTAAGGCAAAAACGGTGTTTTATGCTTGATCGACAATGCAAAGCATATCCGATGGGCACAATACTTTGCACACACCTTCAACTAGGTGGAATTGACTTATATGCAAAGTGGCACGCCCATCCCATAAGTGCTTGATCGGATAACATACCTAGTAGCGTGTTTTTTTACAGATGTGCATGACACTAGAGCAAAAATAGTATTTAATGCTCGATCGACCATGCAAAGGATATCTGATGGGCACAACGCTTTTTGTACACCTCAACCTAGGTTGTATTGAAATGTCATCAATGAGGCACACCCATCCGATAAGTACTTGGTCAGATAACACACCTAATGCCATGTTTTTTTGCGGATGTCCATATCACTAGGGAAAAAATGATGTATAATGCGTGATCGACCATGCAAACCATATTCGATGGTGACAATACTTTGCATGTACCTCAAAGTAGTTGAAACGGAGTTGCGTGCAAAGTAGAGCCCCCATCCGATAAGTACTTATTTGAATAACACACCTACGGCTGTGTTTTTATATGGTTGTGCATGACACAAAGGCAAAAACGGTGTTTTATACTTGATCGACAATGCAAAGCATATGCGATGGGCACAATACTTTGCACACACCTTCAACTAGGTGGAATTGACTTACATGCAAAGTGGCATTCCCATCGCATAAGTACTTGATCGGATAACACACCTAGCAGCGTGGTTTTTTACAGATGTGCATGACACTAAGGCAAAAATGGTATTTAATGCTCGACCGACCATGCAAAGCATATCCGATGGGCACAATACTTTTCCTACACCTTAACCTAGGTGGTATTGAAATGTTCTCAAAGAGGCACACCCATCTGATAAGTACTTGGTCAGATAACATACCTAAGGGCATGTTTTTTTGCGGATGTGCATATCACTACGGAAAAAATGTTGTATAATGCATAACCGACCATGCAGAGCATATCCGATGGTGACAATACTTTGCATGCATCTCAACCTAGTTGAAACAGACTTAGGTGCAAACTGGAGCCCCCCTTCGATAAGTACTTGTTTGATTAACACACTTGGGACCGTGTTTTTTCATGGTTGTGCATGACACTAAGGCAAAAACGGTGTTTTATGCTTGATCGACAATGCAAAGCATATCCGATGGGCACAATACTTTGCACACACCTTCAAGTAGGTGGAATTGACTTAGATACAAAGTGGCAATCCCATCCCATAAGTGCTTGATCGAATAACATACCTAGCAGCGTGTTTTTTTACGGATGTGCATGACACTAGAGTTAAAATAGTATTTAATGCTCGATCGACCATGCAAATTTATGGGTTGTTGAAACACATTTTATGTGTATCTTTTGTGAATTTATGAATGTGCATGACTTATCTCCTATGGTATTCCTTACTGCAATGTTTTTAGAAACTGTGGGAACAAATGTTTACTCTCTTGTGACTCTTGGGACCAATCATGATGCACCTAAAAATTGTGAGAATGTATGGGCTACATTTGCAAGCATCCACTATTGGTTACCAACTAATGCTGAATTGTAGGCAGGTTAATGTGGAACTAGGGTAACCAATAGGCATTGTCCTTCTTGTGGTCCATTTGTTGACACCATTGACAAATAGGTTCTAGAGACCATTGAAAAGACATTGGAGATTATATGGTCACTTTGTGGATCTCCCATATGAGGAGAGCATGGGGAGGTGGACGAGGGTAGGATTGGGTTGCCACATGGGAAGCACATTGGTTGTCATGTGGGTAGCAAAAAAATATTGAAAAGATAAGAAAAGGGGTTGCCACATGGGTAGCATATAGGGTATCATGTGGGTAGCACATCTAAGAAATTACATGGCAAGGTTGGGTCTCCTTGGTGGACAAAAATGTACAAAATATCCACACATGTCAATTAGCAATAGTTCATCATATTCTGGAGTGTATTGGAGGCTTGGAACATGGTGTTGCATCCCAAGATGTTGTAGGGAGTGTACAGAATGATTGTGCAAGTGTATAGGTAGGTACAGAGGTTTGCAAGAGGCTACAAGGACTTGGAGGTACAGGTTAAATAAGCTAGAATAGATTCGAAATAGGGATAGAATACCTGGAGCAAAGAAATAACTTGTTTTGCATGGGATTTTGGCTAGTAATAGAGCTAGAAAAGACTTTGACTAACACCGTATAGGGCCTAGGCTAATGATTGGATTGAGGTGCTAGAACAAATCTAGAACAGAGGCATAATACTTAGAGCAAAGAAACAACTTGTTTAAAAAATTATTATTTTTTATTCGATGTGAATATTTAGTATACCTCATTAACCAGCTAATTACAAGCAAGCTTCTTAGATCTCAAATTACGGACGTAATAATAAACTTATTCTATTATCTCAAGTGTAGGATGTCTTTTATAATGTTAATTCTGTAAGAAAATAATACAACGTCTATGCTCAACAGATAAGAGGATCTCATATGCAAGAGAGAAAACAAGATAGTATGGAGAATAAAAAATTTGATTAATATAGAACTGATACAATAGATGGCGCTGCCTCCCAACCATGCGCTCCTGTGAAAGAAGCTTCGATGGCATGCTGGAAATAGTAGAAGACGAAGGTTGGATGCTAATCAGGGTTGCTGTAGCCAGTGATGAAATGGGCTTCACGGGCTTGCTCTTATATAGCCACCAGTCATAGTCGGTTAGGCTCAATTGGGTGACTGACCCAATCCATCTAAAACGGTCGACTAGGGGTCGGTCCCGAAATAGGCCACCGACCATACGATAAAACCGGTGCGTAAAACAGAGCAACTAACCTACGGTTGCCGTTCGGCCCAGAGCCATCCGGGATCATCTGAGGCTCCAAACGGGCCCCACAACTCGAGAGTGGGCTACCTCAGGAAATGCTCCGTCTACCCTCAGTGCGGTCAGTCAAGGGATGCCTTCCTGCACTTGCATGTAGTCTAGTTGGTGGTGTGCCAACTCTATCTGAAGCCATCCAGCCATCAGGCCACACATGGCTCCCATCTGGTGTCCAAACCAGGACCTACCGGAGAACTAAGCTACTCAAATGCCTTCTCCTCATATGGGGGGCTTACAAGTAGAGTTAGCTGGTTCCTGTGTAGCTACACGAGAGTGGAGCATTGATATCTAACATCCCCCCTTAATGTCCACCGGCAAGTGAACTTACTTTTTCGGCCCAATGCGAAGTCGATAAAGATGCCTCTCCAGCAAGTCTCTTCCAAGAGCCTTCGTGAAGATGTCCGCAGCATTCTCTGTAGTCGGACAGTATACCAAGTCGACCTCTCCATCCATGATGAGCTCACCTACAAAGTGATATTGAATCTCAGTGTGTTTTGTGCGAGCGTGGAACATCGGGTTCTTTGCAATCGTCATGCAACTCTGATTGTCACATGATAACTGCATAGGCTTGTTTTGCACTGCACCCATGTCCCCCAAAATCCTCCTCAACCACGCCGCCTCGCAAGAAGCAAAGCATGCAGATTTGTACTTGGCCTCGGTAGAAGAAAGAGTAACTGTGGGTTGCTTCTTGCTGACCCATGACACAACTCCAGATCCAAGTGAGAAATAGTACTCTGTCACTGATCTCCTGCTGTCCACGTCTCCTGCCCAATCCGAGTCACAGAATCCGGTCAACATGTTGCCCTTGGTATAGGTGATGCCATAATCAAGTGTGCCTTTGATGTATTTCAGCACCCGCATCCTGCCCTCCAATGGTTCTCCCGGGGCTTATTGGAAAACCTGCTTAGTACACCAGTCGCAAAATTGATGTTCGGCCGTGTGTTGCACAGGTAAATCAAGCTGCCCACAAGCCTTCTGTACTTCACTTCATCCACTAGTGGTGATGAATCCTCGTTTGAGAGCTTCGCGTCAACCTCCATAGGGGTACCAACTGTCTTGTACTCAACCATGTCAAATGCCTTCAATATCTCTCCAGCATACTTCAGCTGTGAAATGAAGATCTGCTGTTTCAGCTCCTGCCAAACTTCAATCCCTAAACAGAAATGCATCAGTGCAAGGTGTGTCATTTCAAACTCTCTTTCTAGCAAATGCTTCGTCTGCGAGATCTTCTCTTCATGGTTCCCTGTTATGACAAGGTCGTCCACATAAAGGATCATGATCATACACCTGCCTCCTTCTCTGAAGATATACAAATTTGCATAAGATGGGCTCCTCCTGAACCCGTTTTGCAGAAAGTAGGCATCAATTCGCTGGTACAATGCTCGTGGGGCCTGTTTTATCCTGTAAAGTGTCTTCTTCAGTTTGCAAACTTTACCTTTTGAACCGGGGATCTCAAAACCTGGTGGTAGTTCCACGTATACCTTCCCCTTGAGATCTCCATTCAGAAAGGTGGATTTCACATCCATTTGAAACATGGTCCAACTTCCCTAGGCAACTAAAGCCAAAACACTGTGAATTGTGCTTAGTCGAGCTGTGGGAGTAAAAGTATCTTGATAATCAAAACCATGTATCTGTGCAAATCCTTTTGCCACGAGCCGAGCCTTGTACTTATCCAACGTGCTGTCGGACTTGTACTTGGTCTTGTACACCCACTTGGTTCCGATTACCTTGCGTGTTGGTGGTCGATCCACAAGGTTCCAAGTGTTGTTCTTCATTATGGAGCCATACTCTAACTGCATAGCCTCCATCGACCTATCATTGCCCTGTGCCTCTTCAAGACACTTGGGTTCATCAGTATGGATCACTTCTGTCATCAAAGCATAGTTGACCAAGTTTTTCTGCATCCTTCTTTGCTCCTCTAATCTCTTGGACTGGTGGTGTTTGGATGGTTCCTCCTCAATGGCTGGAGGTTCTCTGCAGTCCAAAAGCTGCTTTACCCACTTTGGGAATGGCCGTTGCCGTTGTGGTTCTGCAGGCTCTTCTTCATCTTCTTTGTCTTCAATCCTCCCAAGCACCGTTGGGGGAGTTCAGTCTGCTGTTGGTGGCAGTACTGGATGGATATCCCGGTCCTGGTTGTCTGGGAAGGAAGCATCCTCCTCTAATTGATGCGGCTGTTCTGAGAAGACCACATCGCGACTTACAATTACCTTCTTGGTAACAGGGTTATAGAGACGGTAACCCTTCGCCTCTTCACTGTAGCCCAAGAAAATACACTTCCAGCTCTTCGGTTCCCATTTGGTCCTGGTAGCATCAGGGACATGCACAAAACAGTCACATCCAAAAACTCTGAAATGTGCAGCTGAAGGTTTCTTACCAGAAAAGGCTTGCAGTGGAGTCATCCCATTCATAGCGCTCGTGTAGCTACGATTCAGGATGTAAACTGTAGTGTTACATGCTTCAGCCCAGAAAGTCTTTGGCAAATCTTTCCCTTTCATCATACTCCGGCCCATTTCGCAGATGACGCGCATCTTGCGTTCTGCTACTCCATTTTGCTGTGATGTATGTGGCGGGGGTTTTTGTCTCTTGATCCCGTGACTTTTGCAGTAACTTTCGAATTCAGTCGATGTGAACTCTCCACCTCTGTCTGATCTCAACTTCTTCACCTTCCTCCCCGATTCTTTCTCGACCATTACATGCCATTCCTTGAACCTACTGAAAGCCTCGTCTTTCGTCTTCAGGAAGTATATCCATATCCTTCTACTATAGTCGTCGATCAGCGTCATGAAGTAGTAAGAACCACCCAAAGCTTCCGTCTCCATCTTTTTGCAGAGGTTCGCGTGAACGAGCTCTAGAGGAGCCTTTGCCCTACTGGCCTCTTTAGGAAAGGGATGCTGATGCTGCTTGCCCATCATGCAGGCTTCACATACATTGGGCAGATCTGAAATTTCTGGTAGGTCTGCAATCATTCCACTTTTATGCATCTCCTTCAAAGAACTAAGGTCTAGATGACCAAACCTCTCATGCCACAGCTTAGTGTTCTTCACATCCGCTCGAGCACTGAAAGCTGAGAGTTCGTAAATGTTGTTGCGCTGTGTACCTTTACCAACGACCTTTCCTTGAAGATCCAGGATCTGTGCACCATTCTTATCGAATTGAACTTTGAGGTCCCGATCCATGATCGCAGAAACAGACAACAAGTTCCTCTTGATATCTGGCACATAAAGAACATCGGACAACTATTTTACAACTCCATCTGACTTGAGAGGAATTATACATTTTTCTTTTGTTGGACATTTTGCATCATTGTCGGCTGCTACCAGGATGTCATTCCCTATCGGCTGTAGAGAGGTATACCAATCCTTCCGACTGGTCATGTGGCGCGATGCACCACTGTCAATGATCCAAGGTTCATCCGCAGGTACATGAACTCCCTTCGTGCAAATCTCCTCAATTGATACGAATAGCTCTATAGGTGCTGCCTGCGTGCTGTTGCTGGACTCTTTCTTTTCTCCGTTCTTCTCATCTTTCGGCACTCATTCTGCTTGTGCCGTGCCTTGTTGCGATAGAAGCACTTGATCTTCTTCTTTCTCTTTCTATCATCAGAAGAAGATGTTGAGATATCGAGCTCCACTCGTGATATGCCAAGGTGACTGTTGTGCATTTATGTCACCGACTTGTTAGCTACAGATGCGGTTCGTACACCGCCCACGAATAATAGCTGGATGACAGCTATCCTTATCTACTGTAGTTGTGGCTCAGTTAGTATGCCACCTTAGCTAGTTGAGTTTGGTTTTGAGACCCACATATAGGGTTCTTCTATTTTTCTTTGTACTAGAGTTCTTTTGGCTTTCACAACTAAGAAGAGGAAACTGTTTTCAGCCTCCACCTATGTGTGTATTCCCACATTGTGCATGTGAGAAAGCCGCAAGTGAGACTCCTTCCCTCTCTTGCACTATCTTCACATGGTATCAGAGCCTTGTTCGTGGTAAGGAGCTCAAGAAAGCAAGCCAAGTTCGTGGTGTCCTGGTAAGAGGACTAGTGTTGCTTTCCTATTTCGAGTTTGGGAGCAAATCTCTGCAGGTAGCACAGCCAGAAGTGCAAGAGTGCACTGTCTCAGATTGAGACGCCCTTCGCGGTGTGGCGAGAGCGCAGTATATGAGGCCGTTTCGGGGCCCGTTTTGGAGGCGGAAGTTCTCCGCAGGCACTCAGAAAAAGGCCCTGTTTTTGCTCTGCGACCACTGTTCTGCGGGTCGGTGAAAAGTTGCCGCAGAAATTGCATCGTATGCCTGTGTGCAGAGATATTGGGAGTTGCAGATTCATGCTTGTTGCCTGTTGATGCAAAATCGTCACTAGGAAGTGACTGTGTGGTGAAATACCACTTTTGTCAGTTTTGCAGATCTGCCCATGTGAGGCAAAAACTGTGTTCTTTGCAGTGACAGAATATTTTGCAGTGTTTTATAATGGCATCTGATTCTCTTTCGCAGATTCTCACTGAAAAGCTTGACAAGAACAACTTCCAGGCATGGAAGTTCAGAATGACGAATTTCTTGATGGGAAAAGGCTATTAGGAGTTCATTACAGGAAATGAAGAAGAACCTGTTCTTCCTAATGTTCCTAGTCAACAGGAAATGCAGGCATTTAAAGGATGGCATGAGAGAGCCAGGAAAGTTATGTATTGGCTGTCTATCAGTATTTCGGACTCCATGATTGTGCATATTCAGGATGCAAGTATGCCAAAGGAGGAATGGGATACTTTGGCAAAAATGTACAGCACAAATACGCAAGCCAGGAAAATGCAACTCAAACAGGAGTTGCACAATGTGCAGAGAGAGAACATGAGCATCAATGACTACCACATGAAGGTGAAGAAAATTGCGGATGCACTTGCTTCCATTGGGTCGCCAGTGGATGATGACGATTTGGTTTCTGTGACCTTGAATGGTCTAGGAAAGGATTATGCACAGTTCCGGACATCCATTGCCGTCCGTGAAAAATTTCTTGATTTTGAGGAGTTGATTGCTCTTCTAATTTCTGAAGAGCAGAGAAATAGGGGTGCATCTTCTTCAGCAGGAACTTCAAAAGAAACTGTCTTCTACTCAAATGCTGGCAGAGGTAGAGGCAGAGATAGAGGAGGCTGATTTGTAGGCCGTGGTAGAATTCAGAATATGCAGCAAATGCAAGAAAACCAGTCCTATGCAGGAGGACATGGTAACTCTAGAGGCAGGGGGAGCCAAAGAGGCCGTGGTGGATGGCAGAGAGGCCAAAATGCAAACAGCAATGTTGAATGCTACTATTGTGGCAAAATGGGTCATATGGCTAAGGACTGCTACAAAAAGCAGAATGACATTATGAATGGAAAATTGCAGCAAGGCAATTATGCATCCTCTAGTAGACAGGGTGATGACAGAAATGAGCATTTGTTTATGGTGCAGCATATGACAAATTCTGTGACAAGTGCAGAAGAAAGCAATGATGTGTGGTATGTTGACTCAGGTGCATCAAACCACATGACAGGTCATGCTGAATGGATGTAGGATGCAAGGAAAATGGAAAAACCAAGATTTGTGGAGACTGGTGATGATACTATACATCCTATTGTGCAGATTGGCAAAATTCCTTTGTCTATGCAGGATGGGAAAAAGAAATACTTGTCTGATGTATTTCATGTCCCGAACATCACCAAGAACCTGGTTTCTGTTGGTCAGATGGTTGAGCAGGCTTGCAGGTCAAATTTAATCCTCATGGATGCTTTGTTGAGGATATGAAAAATAATGGTCGCTTGATAGCAAAAGGAAAGAAGAAGGGTAGGATGTTTACGTTGGATGTGGACATGCCTGAATTGAGTGCAGCAATGTTTGCACATGGGACCGGTGTAGTTGCAGATATTGATATCTGGCACAAACACATTGGTCATGTTAATATACAGTGACTTAAATCAATGCAAGCCCAAAATATTGTTGCAAGATTGCCTAAATTCATGGTTGCAGAAATGCACAAGGTTTGTGAAGCCTGTCAATTTGGGAAACAGGCAAGGAAACCTTTTCCTAGGCATGTTCAAGAGAGTAAAAAGCCATTGGAATTAATCCACTCTGATGTGTGGACTACTAAAGCTGCATCTATTGGAGGCTGTCACTATTTTGTCACATTTATTGATGACTTCAGCAGAAAACTTTGGGTGTATTTTATGAAAAAGAAAAGTGAAGTGTTTGGGCACTTCAAAGCTTTCAAAGCTATGGTTGAAAAAGAAACAGGCCTGCAAATAAAATGCCTAAGGTCAGATGGAGGGGGAGAGTACCTCTCAAATGAGTTTGCAAAGTTCTTGCAGGAGCATGGTATAAACCAGCAATATTCATGCAGTCATACCCCATAGCAAAATGGAATTGCAGAAAGGAAAAACAGGCATATTGGAGAGGTATCTCGGGCTATGCTAAATGAAAAAGATCTACCAGACTATTATTGGGCTGAAGCAGTTGCTACAGCAGTTTATATAATGAACAAGACTCCCACTGCAGCAATACATGGCATGACGCCAGAGGAGATGTATACTGGTAGGAAATCAGATATTTCTCATTTGAAAATTTTTGGTTGCATTGCCTATGTCCATGTGCCAGATGAGTTGAGGTCCAAGTTGGATCCAAAAGCTGAGAAGTGCGTCTTTATTGGTTATTCTCTGCAGCAGAAAGGGTATAGATGCTATAACCCTTCTACTCATAAATTTACAGTGAGCAGAGATGTTGTTTTTGATGAGATGAGCAGCTGGTATAAACCAATAAATGTGATGATTGATGTAGATGCACAAAATGGTAATGCTGCACAGAATTCACAGCAGCAATCACAAAATATTAGTGGACCTGGAGTGTCTCGTCTAGTAGTGGTTCACATACTTCGCCATGGACAGGCAGATTGAGATCAGGAGAATCTCCTCAAAGCAATGCAGAGAGTGGTATGCGGGTATCACGAAAAGGAAAAGAGAAGGTAGATCAGCCCATGTTTGATGTGAATGCAGGTCACTCTTATGTGGATGGTGAATCCAGTGGCTCAGAACAGAGCATTGATGATGAGTTGGGTATTCCTTCTGTTGTTACACCTGGAGCAAGGAAGACCAGGGATGTTTTGAGAGCACCTGGAAGTGAGCCTATTTTACGCAGGTCTACCAGGTATCCTGTGGATAGGCTGAAATATGATGGATTTACAACCATTCACTATGCCTATATGGTCAAAGTGATACAGGAACCAGAACCCACTTCTTTTGAGCAAGCCATGGGAAATGAAAAATGGGAGAAAGCCATGGATGAAGAAATGGATGCCTTGGATGCTAATGCTACATGGGAATTGGTGCCTTTGCCTAAAGGCAAGAATGCAATTGGTTGTGAGTGGGTTTATAAGATCAAGCACAATGCAGATGGTTCTGTGAATAGATACAAGGCAACATTAGTTGTCAAGGGGTATGCACAGACATATGGCATTGATTATGAAGAAACTTTCAGCCCGGTTGCAAGGATGGCAACCGTAAGAGCAGCCATTGCTATGGTTGCATCAAAGGGATGGTCTTTACATCAGATGGATGTAAAGAATGCCTTCTTGCATGGTGATTTGCAAGAAGAGGTCTTTATGGAGCAGCCAGCAGGTTATGTTCATGCTATTCATCCTGAGTTTGTTTACAGGTTGAAGAAAGCCTTGTATGGCTTGAAGCAAGCACCTAGAGCATGGTCTGACAAGATAGGATAGTATCTTGTCACTATTGGCTTTCAGATTTCCAAGGCAGATTTCTCACTCTATGTGAGAAAAACAGAGAAAGGGATTATGCTGCTGGTCATTTATGTTGATGATTTGATCATCACAGGTGATAGTGATGAAGATATCCTTCATGTGAAAATGCTATTGAGGCAGAAGTTTGAGATGAAGGATTTGGGAGAGCTGCGTTATTTCTTGGGCATTGAGGTGATTAGATCACCAAGTGGGATACAGCTCTTGCAGAGGCAGTATGGATTGGACATGCTGTCCAAATATGGGATGACAGGCTGTAAGCCTATTTCAGTTCCTTTGGAGCAGAATGTGAAGCTGAGCGCAGATGCAGGTGAGCTTTTGGAAGACCCTACTATGTACAGACGCATAGTAGGAAGATTGATTTACATGACTATTACCAGGCCAGATTTGAGCTATGCTGTTGGGTTGGTAAGTCAGTTTATGCAGGCTCCAAGGAAACCGCATTTGGATGCGGCTAGACGCATACTCAAGTATGTGAAGTCCACATTGCAGTATGGACTATTTTATGAGGCTGGGGTTCAGATACAGTTGCATGGATACACTGATGCTAATTGGGCTGGTAGTATTTCTGATAGACGATCTACCAATGGATATGTGTTCTCTTTTGGGAGTGCTGCAGTCACTTGGAGCAGTAAGAAACAGCCTACAGTTGCCTTGTCGAGCACAGAGGCTGAGTACAGAGGTGCAGCAATGGCTGCATGTGAGGTAGCTTGGTTGCATAAGCTACTCTATGATATGCATCAGTCTACAGATGGGCCAGTTGTCATTTATTGTGACAACATGAGCAGCATACACTTGGCAAAGAACCCAGTCTTTCATGCTAGAACAAAGCACATTGAGGTGCATTATCACTATGTGCGGGAGAAGGTTTTACTAGGTCTTATTGATCTAGTTTATGTCAGCACAGAGGATCAGGTAGCTGACATATTCACGAAAGCATTGGGCACAGAGAAGCGGCGCAAGTTCAGAGACCTACTTGGTGTGCAGGAATTGGGATTGAGCTCGAGGGGGAGTGTTGAGACATCGAGCTCCACTTGCGATATGCCAGGGTGACTGTTGTGCATTTATGTCACCGACTTGTTAGCTATAGATGCGGTTGGTACACCGCGCACGAATAATAGCTGGATGACAGCTATCCTTATCTACTCTAGTTGTGGCTCAGTTAGTATGCCACCTTAGTTAGTTGAGTTTGGTTTTGAGACCCACATATAGGGTTCTTCTATTTTTCTTTGTACTAGAGTTCTTTTGGCTTTCACAACTATTTGGGAGCTTGTCTGTCAACCAATACCTAGATTGTGATTCATAATTTATTAGTCTTTTGGCACTGCTAGGAGTTGAACATGGGCTTGTTGGGTTTGAGTGCAGCAGTGAACTCCTCTCCTTAATGTATGTAGATTTAAATAGTGCACATGATCTAGATATCTCATATCCTAGGTCCCTTATATTGCCTCCAAAGTGACATCAAAAGTCATAATGTATCTCTCACATAAGGACTCTTTAAATTCCTCTAGGGAAAAAATATATTTACATTATAGGATTTATAAAATTTGCAAAATTTTACAGAGGAGGTATAGGGAAATACAAAAAATAGGTTATATAGGGGTTTACAAAAGAAGCCTTGAACGCATGTGATATAAACATATTACACTAAGTGACCCCCTCGAGACCTTAATTGCATGTATCAACAAATATACTCAAAATTATTTAAGATGATATTGTGTTTACTCAAATTCATTTAAGATAATATTTGTATTTATCTATTTGAAGGAGATGCTTCATGAATCTATGCACATGCAGGATCATGACAACATAAGAGTTGCCGAGCCTTCCAACATGAAGGAGATGCTTCATGAATCTACGCACATGCAAGATCTTGAAAACATAGTTGTCGAGTTTTCTCACATGGAGAAGGTACTATCTAGTAATCTATGTTGTGAATATAAAAGTGGCATAGAAATTAATTTGTGACACAGCTTGAAGCTTTTGTGGTAACTAATTTTTTATCAATAATGCTCAGTTTCATTTCATTACATGTATATTATACAATTGACTATCATTTTGAGACGTGTTCTAGTGCATATGATGTCTTCAATGTTTGGTATTGAATGTTTGTGGCAATTAACTTTTTGTCAAATATGCTTAGTTTTTTTCCATTACATGGATTGTATGATTGATTATCATCTTTGGAAGTGTTCTAGTGTATAAGATATCTTTGATGTCTCCATTGCATCATGTCTTTCATTAGCCTTGATTGTGCTTTTTGTATCTTGTGGTTTTGTAATAAGCATGATTTAATGTGCATACGATGTCTTCAATTTGTTGTTGAATGTTTGTGGAAATTATATTTTTATCAAATATGCTCAATTTTATTCCACTACATGGATTGTATGATTGATTATCATCTTCAAAAGTGCTCTAATTTGGGAAGAAATGGGTCTCAAAAGGGCCTCATAAGGAATGGATTAAGAAATAGATTAAGTTACTTAGAATTGATCCCACTATAGTAACCCATGGACTAACTACTTCCTAGCATTAACTAAACTGACATAGGAACCTTTATTTTGAATTTAGGAAACCTTAGCCTTTGGATGGAGGTGGATGGTGGATGGATCAAAGGCTCAAAATGGTAGGCGGCTGAAGGGAGGTGCCTTTGGTGGGCTCCAAACTGGAAAACTTTGACTTTAGGGGGGGCATTTAAGAGGGAGAAGGCGCCTTTAGTTGTGGACCATTGGATCTTGGCTAGATCTATGGTGGAGATGGATTAAACAATGAAGGGTGGAGATTGAGGTGCATTTTGGAGGGTGGAGATGCATTTGCTTGAATGGATGGCTAGGATTGAAGCGCATAATCAATGGCCGTATTGAAGCGCCTTTTTGGTGCATCTCCTGCCCTTGGATCTCCTCCACAACATTAGAGTTGTGGACTCTTTTTACATGGATAAGGTATTGCCATATAGTCTTATGGTGTGAATAAAAAAGTGGCAAAGAAAGTTATAATCTTACATTTGCTTCTAGTTTAATAGGATAAAGCTCAGAGTTATTTAATTTCTTAACACATCCATTTGAATTTCCATGATGATTTTAAAGAATTAGAGTTTCGTTATTCTGAGTTGGATTTTTTATAGGATGATGAGACACTTACCCATATGGATCACAAGAGTGACATGGATGGATCTTTTGTGAATGAGGTACTTAGTAACTTATGTCATGTTGAATCCAAAAGTTTTGAAAATTTAATTATGTTTTTGCATGTTCAAATTTTGAGCAATTTTGAATGTGTATTTTCATTGCATGTTTTCATAATTTTCTTAACAAAGATATTTGTAAAGATGATTTCATTTTATTATGGTTATGAATTTGATTAAATGTTTGGATTGTGAATGGAGAAGATCCAATGTTGAAAATGAAAGATTTTGCATAGCCTATTAAGGTGAGATAAAGCATAATTACTCATGAAGTTTTTAAAAGTTCCATTGTATTACTTAATATTTTTTAATTGACATTATTATTTTTCTCAATATAAGTGATAAATTAAGATATTTAGACTTGCATTAAATTTTGATTTACTTTACTTTGTCATTTGTTGGAGGGGCTGGAGTGTAGTGAATTAAGAAACAATAGTCATGAAATTCATTAGAGCTAGAATTGTAGATAAGATGTATAGCCAATTAAAATTTGTTTGGAATTGCATAAAGATTAAGGCAAAAGGTTCAAATGTCATTGGAAGTGACAAGGATTATCATTCCATGAGAGAGGACGTAGTAGAATGGCTTTTCCAGGAAGGCAAAATAGCCATTTAAAATCATGGAACACCAATTTTGCATCTTGATGATGTAGAATTGGTATAATCATAACATTTTAAATAATTATTTTTCCATTGACAGTAATTTTTAATTAAACTCATACAAGTTATATGTTTTGTAGATTAAACTTTGCTCAAATAATATTTTTCAAGATTGAAATAAAAAAACAACTTTTGTTTAAATAATAAGTTACTATAAAGAAAAAGCTATTTTGTTTTACTTTTCTTTTCCAAGTTCTCTCTATATAGTAAAGTTGATAAACAATTATTCTTTCATTGATAATGATTTTCAAGTAAACTTATATAGCTTATATATTTTATAGATTGAACTTTGTTGAAATAATTATTTTTCAAGATTGAAGTAAAAGAAATACTTTTATTTAAATGAAAAGTTGCTCTAAAGACAAAACTACTTTGTTTTACTTTTCTTTTCCTAGTTTTCTCTATATTCTAAAGTTGATATAGAGGGAAAATTAACTACGTAGGAAAAAAACCCCTATGTAGCTTTCTAGCAGTCGTCATGCACTTACACATCCTTTCTATGTGCTTTCAAGTAGTTTTATGGGCTACCACTCCTCGTTCGCTGATTGTGGTATCGCTCTGCATATACTGATATATGCTTTTTGTTCTGATTTCAAATAGTATTCTATGCATATATGTGCCTTCCATGGTGCTTCCAAAAAGTCCTCATGTGCTCATATGTGCTTCTCTGCTTATATGTGATTTCCATGGTGCTTTCACAAAATCCTAATGTATCTCTTTGAATGGGGAGATGGAGTTCAACATGGATGGTCATCTTCTTTCTCAAATTTCTTCCCCTTACAAAAGACACTTGCTAAACCTAGAGAGATGTTCACTTCTATTAGAATTCCTCCATTAACAAAAGACACTTTCTAAACCTAGAGAGACGTTCACTCGGCTTAGCATTCCTCCATCTTTGGTAGCAAATGGAAAAGGTGATATGGATGGTCATCTTCTATTCTAGATTAGTAGTACAATAATTTTAATAATCATTACAATAGTTTTCTTAACAATGGTGAGCAAGAGGTAGATAAAATAATAAGTCTTGTTATATCGATGGCTAGAAAATAATAAGTCTTGTTATATCGATGGCTAGAATATGTGTTATAACCTATGTTTTATAATTATGGCTTGAGTTTGAAGAATGTAGTCATAATAATATTGACGGCAATGCAAAATGTATAAGTTAGTGCAACTTGTTTACAATGGATAACTTTTTATATTAAAAGAATCTTCTTCTATATTAAAATGAAGTTATTTGAATAGGAGCTTGACACATCATTATATAGATCATACTTGAATCAAAATTTAGCACCTAAGTTTTCTAATGGAAAGGGAGGCTTGGAGCCTCTAGATTTTGGAAAGAGGTTTTGACAGGAGAGAGTCAAAAGAGTTTGGGGATGAAATCAATGTCAGAAGTATGGACCTCTAGTTTGTTGGCTCTAATTTGTTGCCTTAGCAGCTAGCTTCTTTAAAGAGCACATTGCACACCTCCAACCATGGCTTGCATGCCTCCACCTAGGCAACCTTCCTTAGCTTCAATGCTCTTATAGTCTCTAGAATCATAATGTAGGCTTGAGGTTAGCCTTAGAATGATTGGGGCTATGTCCTGATGGGGGTTGCTTAAGAAATATGTAATATAGAATATATGCTCAACAAGAGGGGTTTTATATTTTTATGGAAAATATACATACATGAAGGGTTTTTTAATTCAAAAGGTGAAATTTTTCATAATAAGGGATACTTTAATCACCTCAAAATTTACAGAAGTGGTGTATATAGGTTATAAAAATTTGTAGCTAGGGGTTTTCTTTAATACCCCTTGATTGCACATCCTATATGGGGCTTTTACATAGTGGCCCCTCGAGGGCTATGTATATCTGAGGTAGATCCTTAGAGTTTGGCCAATTGTAGGGCTATTGCCCATTGAAAAAAATCCATTAGTTCATAAGTAAAAGAGGCAGGTTTTGTTGGGGGGGAAATTTAGGTGAGGGATTCTTTTAGCACCCATTGAATGCACAAGATATGCCTAGTATTACATGCTCTAACACATGCGTACTTAGTAGTGCATGGTCCGACATACACGCGCACATGCATGTTGCACACGTGTGGGTGCACGCACGTGCATGCACACACACACAGTGGATTGGGGTATTTTAAGCTCTAATGTTCCCTTAAGAAATTTATAGTTTGTGAGTGTAGATATAACCATAAAAAATGTCCTACTTTTTTCTATAAAACAACATTGATATAACCATTGAGATTCTGATATGTTGATGTTTATATCAACTATTATATCAATAGTTGTATGGAAATTACTTAGTAATATTTATATCCATGATTATATCTATGAATTTACTTTTTAATTAAAAAAATATTATGTAGCTTCCATCGAAATAATTGTCACAAATTATAAAAATGGTTGAAATGCATCAATACAAGTGACAATATGAAGCAATGATTTCTTTCAAGGGAGTTCTATATGAAGAACATATTCACATGTTGTAAAAGAGTTAAGTTTCAATGGTGAAAGGAAGAGGATGAGTGGAATGGGACTAAGTAGAAAAAATTCAAATTCATGATTCGAAAAATATGGGAAAATCGAATTAATGATTCGATAGGGAGAATAAATCGGGCAAAAAAATGTTGCCACGTCACGTTTTTAAAGGAATTTGCCACATCATCTGTTGATAGCATTCATATCAATACAATTTATTCGTACGAACGAACCAGATATTCATACGAATATTTATTAGTATGGATACATGCTATGATGCCTCTATATGCAAATAGAGGAGCTTTTTGTGTTCATCTCGCACTTGGTTCTCTAGCTGAGCAAAAGAGATCAAAGAAGAAAAATAAAACAAGGTAGGCCTTGGAGGTTGCTTAAGAAACCTTAGAGGTCTTCATCAAAATAGAGTTTGTTTGTGTGAGTTCTTAAGATCTCCCTTTTGAGGTTCTAAGCTCTCTTTTGTGCATGAGTTTGTTTGTGTGAGCTCTTAGGATCTCTCTTTTGAGATTCTAAGATCTCTTTTGTGAATTGTGAATTTTGATTTGTGTTCTGTTAAATAGAGTTTGTTTTATGTGATTTGTGTATGATTTTTTTTTTTTGTGTGTGAGTTCTTAATAATCTCTTTTGGGATTCTAAGATCTCTTAAGAGAACATAATTTTGTGTTTCTGTTAAGATTTTAGAGTTCTTTGGATCTTGTTCCTAAGATCTCTAAATTGTGATTTGTAATTTGTTTTCCCGTTTGATAAAGTTCTTTGGATCTCATGTATATGTGTTCCTAAAATCTCTAAAACTATTCTTTGTTTTAGTTTATAATTTATTTATTTTTAAATGTTGGTGAAGTAGTTTTATTCTTGCATACATGATTAACTTTTAATCTGAAGTTATAAGTTCTTACACTTATTATTGAAAGAATATATATGTATTCTTTCAATTTTATGTGTATGAACTTTTAAGTATTCACATTCTTACACTTGCTTTTGAATTAATATATTTTATTCTTTCAAGAGTATGTGAATGAATGCTTTATAATTTTGTATTCTTTCATCTGATAAAGTTACATTATTTCACTTACTCTTGAATGAATATATTTATTCTTTAAATTGAATGTGAGCAAATTTTTTGAAATTTGCACTCCACTAATTTGAGTTCTTACACTTATTATTGAAAGAATATATATGTATTCTTTTAAGTATTTCACATTCTTACACTTGCTTTTGAATGAATACTTTTTACTCTTTCGGTAGTACGTGAATGAATGTTTTGTAATTTGTATGTTTCAATAGTACGTGAATGAATTGTTAGGAAGCTTCATTACCCTTGTCACTACCATGACTGTGGCACCATCATTGGTGAGTAAAGGTGGGGTCATTATAAGAGCACCTCTTACATGAGGCTGAAGAACTTCTTACCCCAATGCCACTTAATCTCGATGCTTGGCATCTTTGTTATCCAAAATATTATCATCGAATGCAGATGATGTAGACTCATTCGATGAGTCCAACTTATTAGATTGCCTTATGTTTATGGATCATGACATGCTCTTGACCTGATGTGAACGTTTAAGAGTGAAGATGTCTATAGAATCCATAGCATGTTTTAGAGGTTTAGAAAACAAGACACCAACACTTTGATCCAATTAGACTTAGCAGTTCACAAAGGTTCCTGATTAGGATTTTAGCCACAGAAATATAATTTTCTTATGCAATAATTCCAATGGGGTTCGATAAATTTTTAATGTAAATTCCATCTTCATCGCACATTATTAATGTTTTTCCATTTTCTTGGTATGTGGCAAATTTAAAATTGTTCTTTAATATCTCCTCTAGAAATATTAATGATGAAATATTTTGAACAATTATTATTAACTTTGCATTTGTCCATTTGCGTGATTCTACGATATCTACCCTAAACCTCATCTTTCATCCATGTTAAGTAGTGTCTCCTAAGTAATGGAGCTATTCAATATTAACACTTCTATATTTTTTTCAAAATTACACTCTATCAAAAGATACGGGTGGATTAAAATGATTCTTTCAATGAGATCTTATTGCAACTCATCTCGAAGGCTAGCCTCATGTAAAAGGTGCTATTGTAAATTTGTGGTCATTATAAGAGCACCTCTTACATGAGGCTGAAGAATATGACGAATTGCAACAAGAGCTCACAAAAAGTCAATTTTTCTTCATCTTTCTCTTTTCATATAGTATAGTTTCACAGAAAGTATAGAAGCATTAATTTGAGGAGCTTCTAGTTTTGTAAGGTACTACTCAATATGGATGGGCGGATAAGTTTAGCTGGGATTTGATAGAGTTTACAAGATTAACAGCTGAAGACTTATTAATATTTGATTTAAACATCTTCCATTAATGCCACTAGAGGAGATACAAGAAAACAAATTCGAACTATCATTGTACAAGAAATTAGAGAATGATAAAAATTGTACAATGAAATATTGGTGTCTATTAGAGCATGTCTTGAAGAAATTTATCTCTTGTGGGTGTCATGGATGATATTTCATGCTAATTTGCATTTGGATGTTGCACTCATGAAACAATCATTTAAGAAAGAGAAGATTTTCCACCTTGACAAGTTTTTGACATGTCTTGACACACATGTGGCTTTGTTGGTCACTGACTTGACACACATGCAATTGCACAGATCACTTTGACGGTCATCTTAATATATGTACAGAAATGTCCAAGTAATCATGAATGACCTTCAATCAATCAAAGTCAATATGGTCCTTGAGAGATTCCCATTAGGGGCCAAGACATACTCACAAGCCATATATGTCCTAGTGGCATCATTCACCCACAAAACCACTTTGGTGATAGGTTATTTCATGTAAACCATTGCAATGGATGGAATCAAACTTTTATTACACTTTTATCATGTGTTGCCTTTAGCCACTCTTTTTTAGCTAAGCTATTTTGTCAAATTCGTGCCAAATTAATCACATGCCAGACCGTTCACATGTCTAATTAATCATGAGTATCCTTCAATGAATCAATCAAGCATCCAATGCTAGCGAGGTGGCTTAATTCACAACAAACAAACCTCCAAATTAAGTCTTCGTTTCTGGTAAAATTATTCATATGAATAGCAAAAAACATCTACTTCATTTTAAATCAAGAAAAATGCAATTTTATCTGACTTTTTGAATTAAAAAAAAAAGCAGACTAATTAATGCAACTTAACAATGGGATTAGGCAACATGTATGATTGAGAATATTGCAATAAGGGTTGCATAATCTTCTCAAGTTTCTAGCCAATGAGTTCATGGTTTAGAGGGAGAGAATACACTAATGGAGAGGAGAAACTAGATAATTCTTGTAAAAACCCTATGGCTAGACCATGAGTTGAGTGATCCACTAGTACTTTATCAAGTGGACTACCACCTTTACAATAGAGTGATTGGAATGTATCTATTTTTGGATCTTTAGTGAACAAGTTAACACTAATTGAGGATCAGCTCGCTCCCGCTTCACTACCACACACAGGCCTTATTTTGACGGTTAAGCATTGATTTTTAGCATGTGTGGGGTGCTAATCGTTGGTAAGCAAAGTGGGTTTAAAAATGTGTCGATATATACCAACATTTTATAGAATGTCTCTATATAGTGGTGTTTATAAAACGTTGGTATATAGTGACATTTGCTAGACTTGTAAAAGGTCATTATATCGCGACTTTGAGACACTTTCCTATAGTGACATTTTATAGAATGTTTTTCCCCATACCAACCTTTAAAGATAATTTTTTCCAATCATAAAAAAAATTTATTTTCATACATGTTTGATCCTTTGAAAGAATAAAAGTACAAGAGCATGTACATCAAGTTTGAAGCTCATATATCCATGGCCAAGTTTGAGATGGAAAAAATCAGTGAAGAGCATTTACATCAACGGCTTCCATCCTAAGCCAAGACTAGCATGACAAACAAGTCTATCTCCAACTCTATACCGAGTTGATCTCCTATATCATCATCGTACTTTGGCATCATATGTTCACCTAAGACTTGATCATATTCTTGAATAAAGTCGGGTGATTCTTGATGATCGTCATCTTCTTCCTCAATATCGTGATCTCCATCTTCCTCCCATATGATGTCATTATGCGCATCTTCCTCTTGGCTCATATTGTGATCATCTTCTTCATAGATTCATCTAGAAGACAACCCATCGCAGCTTGTTGTGGATCCAATTTATGAGAGTTAGATAAAGTGCATGTAATATGTAGTAAATCAAATAGAACAATACATTAAATGAGAAGAAGTAGACTTACCACGGTTGCCTCGAATGCCAACTGTCCGCCTGCACCAAAGTGTGAGGTACCTACGGCATCCAGTCATCTCCTTGCAGCCCTCCTCTAACCGTCAAACATTTCAGGATGGTCCCTATTCTGCTTCTTGAAGAACTTCCAATCAGCTTTGTCTACCTAGCTGGGTTTAGCCATCCCCTTTGTGATGGAAGTACGCAAGGTTGATCTACTATGCTTCAAGACCAAACCCATGCGCTCTCGCATGTAATTCTCATTGAGCTCCCAATTTGGCAGGTTAGGGTATTTTTGTTTTAATTCATCGATGACCGCCTGCTTCTTTTGGTCATCTTGATACTGCTAATCGGTAGCAATAGCGCCCTTAAAGTGGTGGCCCATCAACCACCTCATGGTGGCCATCACTGCTTTGCCCTTTCTATCTTCTATTATCTCTCCGGCAGTTGTGATTTGATAGGAGAGGTCCTCGACTGGGTAAGGAGGACTCATGGTAGTGGCAGAGCCAGAGCTAGAGCGAGTGGAAGCTGTGTGAGTGCAGTGTGCTAACTCGTCTACATCTCTCGAGTCAGCAAAACATAAGCTGCCCCTCCTACTCTTCCTTCCCTTATGATAGGCATGCGCAGGTGATGACCCCTCGGTCGAAGGGGCACGAGGAGACGACTGGGCAATAGGTCCAACTGTCGGTGTAGGAGAGGGAATTGCTGAGGTCCTCTGAGATAGTAGAGAGAAGAAACTCACTGCCTTCTCATCGGTCATCTGTGCTACAAACTCGTCGAGACTCCTGACAAAGCCATGGGCTACTAGCAAAGGAGTTTCTCGAGGAGTAGTCGCAGTGCTAGGTTCGAGAGGAGTTGGGCTAGGGGTAGTTGCAGGGGTAATCAAAGTCCTCTGGAGCATAGAGATTGTGATGTCTCCTCGTGCAAGGCTATCCGTACTCGTTGGACATGCGACGTGATCCCATGTCTAACGTAGATACAAACACGAAAACAAAAAACAAAAAACAAACATAAGCATAGGCATAGGCATAGGCTTATGAAAAGAAGACAAAAAGAGAGAAAGAGAGAAGAGAAAGAAGAGAGAAGGAGGAAAAAAGAAGAGAAAGAAGAGACAAGGAGAAGGAGAAGGAGAAGAGAAAGAAGAGAGAAGGAGAAGGAGAAGAGAAAGAAGAGAGGAAAAAAGGAGAAGGGTAGGCATAGGCATAGGCATATGCTTATGAAAAGAGATCGAAAGAGGGGTAAGAGGGGGAGAAAACTTATGCTCATACTCATGCTCATGCTTATGCTTATGCTTATGCATGAGCATATGAGCATAAAAGAAAAAGAGAGAAAGCTTAAGCATATGCAAATACATATGCTTATGAAAAGAGATCGAAAGAGAGGGAAGAGATCGAAAGAGAGGGAAGAGGGGGAGAAAAAGAGAGGAAAAGATGAAAATGAGACATGCTCATGAGAGAAGAGAAGGAAAGGAGGAAGAGGGGAAAAAGAGATTGAAAGAAGGAAAGGAGAAGGAGAAGGAGACATATGCTCATGCTTATGCTTATGCTTATGCATGAGCATAAGAGAAGGAGACATATGCTTATGCATATGCATAGGCAAATACATATGCTTATGAAAAGAGATTGAAAGAGAGGAAAGAGGGGGGGAAAGAGAGAGGAAAGGAGTAAAAGAGGAGAAGGAGAAGGAGACATATGCTCATGCATAAGCATAAGCATAAGAGAAAGAGACATATGCTCATGCTTATGCTTATGCTTATGCATGAGCATAAGAGAAGGAGACATATGCTTATGCTTATGCATAGGCAAATACATATGCTTATGAAAAGAGATTGAAAGAGGGGAAAGAGGGGGGGAAAGAGAGAAGAAAGGAGGAAAAGAGGAGAAGGAGAAGGAGAAGGAGAAGGAGGAGACATAGGCTCATGCATAAGCATAAGCATAAGAGGAAGAAGAGGAAGCATATAAGCATAAAAGAAAAAGAGAGAAAGCTTAAGCATAAAAGAAAAAGAGAGAAAAAGAGATTGAAAGAGGGGAAAGAAGGGGGGAAAGAGAGAGGAAAAGAGGAAAAGAGATTGAAAGAGGGGAAAAAGAAGAGGGGAAAAGAGCATAAACATAAGAGAAGGAAGAGGGGAAAAGAGATTGAAAGAGGGAAAAAAGAAGAGAAGGAAAGGAGGGAAAAAGAGATTGAAAGAGGGGAAAAAAGAAGAGGGGAAAAGAGATTGAAAGAAGGAAAAAAGAAGAGAAGGAAAGTAGGAAAAAAGAGATTGAAAGAGGGGGAAAAAGAAGAGGGGAAAAGAGATTGAAAGAGGGGAAAAAGAAGAGGGAAAAAGAAGAGAAGGAAGAGGAGAAAAGAGGGAAAGAAGAGGGAATAGGGAAAGAGAGGGTTCCTACGCCCATCACAGGTGCTAGCTGCAAGCCAATCCAAATAACAAAAGGAAAAAAGAGGAAGCACTTTCTTACCTGGAATAGTCCCGCTTGGTGTTTTGTGGACTGGTCCTACAAAAGAGAGGAAACATACCATTTTTCAAGTAACTAGTTAGAGGAAGGAGGAGTTTAAAGAAGCAACTTCTCAAAGGAATTGGATTGAGGAGACAAGGAGAAAGAGGAGGAAGAGAAATGCAAAAAAGACTAGAAGAGGTGAGTCTTCTTTCTTTTACAAAATCTCGTTTTTTGTCTTTAACCCTTGAAAATCAAGCATAAAAACTAGCACATAGCTTAGCAATACAAGGAGAATCATACTTCAACACTCATAAAACAAAATCTCACAAAAAACGAACCTACATTGCTCAAAGAGACTCACCTTCTTGAAAAACTTCTTTTCACACAAGCAAAGAGGGAGAAGGGTGGAGAGGGAGTTCAAGTGTTAGGAGAAGGGTTGAGTAGTGGTGAGGAGTGGAGAATAGAGAGGAGGAAAGCGAGGTCGTCGGATATGAGGTGGGAGGAGAGATTGCTTTTCCCACAATAGAGATGCTAAAGAAAGTGCCACGCCACGGGGTTTCGAGTTTTAGCCCACTGCGTCACTATATAGCGATGCTGGTCAGTCGCTATATAGCAACACTTATATTTAAAAGCGTCACTATATAGCGATAGAACATAGCAAATCGTTGCTATATAGCGACAGAACAAAGTAAAATGTCGCTATATAGCAACGCTTCAGGGCACTTATTGTTAAAAGCTAAAAAAGAAGCTCATAGGTGGCTATTTTATTACTGTTAATAGATTTCCCTGCGACTTATGTTGTGATTTTAGAAGTGTGCAAACGGAAAGGACGAGTGGAAGCTCATCAGATAACGTGCCAATGCCGGGGAGCACAAAGTGGCTTATGGAGAGGTTATATTGTCATTGCACTCATTGTAAGCGAGAAGTATGACATCAATGTCATATTATCATGTACCATTTGCGGATGTATGGGGAGGAGCCTGAACCAATACCCACCGTTGGTGTTGCACGTGTTGATGGATTATCGATAAGTCAAAGCTATTTGAGTTCGTGGTTAATATTGGATACCATTATGATCCGAAACCTTGAGACAAGATCTTATATTTACATGAAATCTTAAAACAGGATGAGGAGGCTGACGAGGGTACACATATACCTTCACACTTTGAGCAAGACTATAGTCTCTCGGATGATGACGAGGATATGGTTAACATGATGGATTCTATTTTTAGGGGCACTACATCCCATGTACACGTGATGTCAGAGTCTGAGGTCAAAATGCAAGAGTTGCAATCAATGTGCAATTGTACGAGGGTGCTAGGATGTCTAAACTACATGCTTGTCTCTCAATCTTGAATCTACAAGTAAAGTATGGGTGGTTGGATACAAGTGTCTCGGCCTTAATGAGGTTAGCTCCTACATTAATTTGACTCATTATTTGGACATTTTGTTTTGAGAATCAGCATGTATGGATTAGTGTACCGAATCATCATTATTCGAAGCCTATGTATGTTTGAATTATGATAGGTTTAGGGTGAATAGAGAGGAACCTCCTCCTGGTATGAAGAGGCTATCGATCTTTCACGAGCTTCCTTATTGGGGTCAGTTACAAATCAATCATCTCTTGGATCCCATGCATATCTTCAAGAATGTGGGGGCTACTATTTGGGCACACTTGGTTGGTTCCAAAGACTCGACAGGAGTGTGAGAAGACTTGTGTGCTATGAATAGGATGTCTTGTTTGTGGCCCCAAGTGCATGCTTCGGGAAAAGTTGTCCTCCCGAAAGCAACGTGGATCCTCTCTACGAGGGAGGAGGCAGCGGTCAAGGCGGACATTGCCTCTTTTCAAACACCGACAGGGTACATGTGTTGCTTGAAAGGAGCATTTTCAAAGGACAATAAGCTTAGTGGGCTCAAGTCCCATGATTGGCACAAGGTCTTACAGGTAGTCTAAGTTGTAGGATTAGTGTACTGATAATCATGATGCATTAGCGTAATTATGATTATGTTATATTATTGACATAACTTCTTTGTTGCTTTGATAGTTCATCCTCCCAATTACAATAAAAGGGTGCTTACAAGAAGATGTTAGAAATGCTATATTCAAGATCAATGGTATTGTGAGGTATGCTTTTGCATTTTCTTCAATTTAAGCTGAATAATCTGTAGACTGATTATGAAAATATCTTAGATGGGCATGTGAAATAGGTGGATATCTCAAAAAGAGATCTCCATATTGAGCATCGAGAAGGCTAGGGTGGAATCCATTGAAGTCGTATGCTTGCTTGAGAAGCACTTTCCCTCGAGCATTATGACAACTCAAGTACACTTGCTTGTGCACATAGTTGATGAGGTGGCTATTGCAGGTACCGTTCATAGTCAGTGGATGTTTTTTCTTGAGCGGTTTATGAAAACTTTGAAGGGATTTGTAAGACAAAGAGCAAGATCAGAAGCAAGCATGGCAGAGGGATGGCTTGTGCAAGAGTCATTAGTATATATCATGGAGTTTCTTGCATCCATGGATCCCGATATGCCACAAGCTTGGCATAACAAGCATGATGATCGCATCGTTGGCAAGGTTCCCCAAGGAAAAGGGATTGAAAGAAAGATGAGCGAAGAGCAAATTGAGAAATTCAATAAGTTTTGTATCCTCAATAGCAAGGAGATGCAGAAGTGGATTGAGAGATATGAAGCAGCCAAAGCAGAAAGAATAAATGCAAGGACGAGATTTAGAGTGATGTAGAGGTGATCGCAACCATATCCACCGGATCTGGCTCTTCTTCCTACTCACATGTCACTTGATTGGCTACAATTGGCTCTACGTAAAGCCGAACATGATGGAGAGACAATAAACGAGTGCGAGCGAGAGTTATCATCTCAATGTATGATGCATGTAAGTTTCTTACCTCTTCACGTAATTAAGTAATTATTTGTGGCAATATACGCTATAAAATAGATGCATCTTCATTATTTTAATGATGCTCTTTTACAGTACAAAAAGTCTCGGGGGGGTCACTCATCATATGTAACCCTATCACGTGAGTTCAACAGAAGGATTTTTTTTATTTCTAAAATTTACAGAAATAAATATACATAAGGGACTATTTAAAATAGTTTTGGAAAAAATTTACAGATTTGTATAGAAAAGGGGTACATTTTACTAATGAAATTTTCTACAAATAAGGGACTTTAAATATAGGCCTTGAACGCACGTGATATAGAGGGTTTATACATAGTGACCCCCCCGAGCAAAAAGTACAGTGGATTATGGTCATATGGACGACATTTTCGCGTGGAACACATCGATTCAAAGAGAGTCACGTATGATTGTGGAGTCATGGCTAACTTCACACAAGATAGTCGAGCAAGTGCTTTGGATATCAATCTTCTCTCCTCACAGTTGGATTATTATGGAACCATACACGAAATCTCTGAAGTTGACTTCATACGATTTAGTATTTTCATTCTTGATGTAAAATGGTTTAGAATTATTTACAACGGTCCCCATGTGACAGTGAGAAAAGATAGTAGCGGTTTCTTTGCAATAGACTCCACCAAACATTGGACCGATGAAAGTGATACTTTTGTTCTTCCCGAGCACTGTGAGCAGGTGCATACTAATGATTTAATTAATCGAAGCTTTCATTTTTAAAGATCCATTGATACATGTACTTAAGCATACATATATATAATTGACGACATTTGGCACCCATCTTCAATATAGGTGGTTTTTCATCTAGATCGTTTTGATCCAAGATGGTGGTACGTGATCCAAGTTGCACCATGAAGTAAGCAAAATTTTGAAGATAGAGATGTGGATATGGAGATGCCACTACCAATGCCGGATCCAATTGATCTAGATGAATCTAGTGAAGAAGATGAAGATCACAATATGATCCAAGAGGAAGATGCGCATAATGACATCGCACAGGAGAAGATGGAGATCGTGATATTGAGGAAGAAGACAACGATCATCAAGAATCACCACACTTTATTGAAGAAGATGATCAAGTACTTTTAGGTGAACGTATGATGCTAGAATATGATGATGATATAGGAGATCAACTCGGTATAGAGTTACAGATAGACTTGTTTGGCGCGTTAGACTTGGCTCAAGATGAAACCATTGATGTAAATGCTCTTCATTGATTTTTTTCATCTCAAACTTGGACATGAATATATGAGCTTCAAAGGCTTGATGTACATGCTCTCGTACTTTTATTCTCTCAAAAGATCAAACATGTATGAAAATTTAAAAAAAATTGCCATTGGAGAAAACTAACTTTTAAGGTTGATATGAGAAAAAAACTCTCTATAAAACGTCACTATAAAAAAGTATCTCAGTGTCGCTATATAATGACACTTACAATTTTGATAAAAGTCGCTATATAGTGACTTTAGCAATGGTCGTTATATAGCGATGTTTGACTAAGGTCGCTATATAGCGACCCTTGATCAGGTATGCTTCCAATACCAACAATTAGCGCCCCACACGCGCTAAATGTCGGTACTTAAACATCACAATAGGATCCGTGTGTAGTAGTGTGTGTTCCAATGCCCATAACATGGTAACTCACCTATATTATCTTGTCAAGTGCAAAGAGTTGGAAGTTTTTCTTGGAACTATATACTTGAATTCTATCCCAAGATTAGATATCACATCCTTGAGACATGGGGAGCTTCGGGAACCAATAGCTAAAATATCTGAAGCATATCCTTGCTATGACCTTCAAGAACGTTCTAGACAAGCTCCTTCAAAAAATATGCAATCAAAGGAGGGAGAGGGGGACTAATTTCCATTAAAAATATGCAAGATAATATACAATGAACTCTTATGAATTTCAAGGGCGAATTTTATGGTGGAAAATATGCATTCCATGAATCTAACAACACCCAACATGACTCTTTATGCGTGTAGTTTGTCTCATGCAATACTTTAAAGTCAAGTAGAACTTACATTAACTTGGACAACATCTTTTTGGAAACTTAGTAGGTATTTATTAGCATGTATTAGAGACCTTTATAATGTTTTTGGAAAATGTAATAGGTATGTATCAACATCCACTAGAGAGAATTATCATCTTTTTGAAAAACTTAGTAGTTACTTGTCAATGTCCACTAGAGACAATATCTAGGAAAGAATTCACTAGGACTTAAAAGTGTTGAAGCTTGAGATGGTGATGGTAAAATGTAATATGTAATATTGTATTAGCCTATGAACTTATAGTAAAGTTTCAATACATTTGTTTGGAGCTAAAATAAAATTAATGATATAAAAGATTTGAGGCAAAGAAATCACCACCCCTCCTCTCAAATTTACTTGCTCTCAACATTTGTCTATCCTACATGTAGTATTGCAACTTTTTTGACTCATTAACTTTGCACAAAACTACCCATGGGATTTATTTTCATTGAAAATTCAAAACCCTTCCCACTCAGGCCACACATGATGCTAGAGTGGTTATTTGGTGACACTTACCTGGGTTGGTGATAGGGGATATGATTGTTTCACTTGATGCACCCTTCACCAATGTAGAGTTTAGGACTTCTCTCTCTGCCCTTGACAAGGGAAAGTGTCCTAGTTCAGATGGACTTACCCCCTTATTTTTTATTACTTTTTGGGATCAGATTGGGGATCATATTACCTCAGCCCTGCAGGGTGTATGGGACTCGGGTGAGATGCCAGACTCACTTACGAAGGGCCTCAATCATTTGATTCTGAAGGGGGTTGCAAGAATTTAGTGTCTCAGTGGAGATCGATTACCTTGCTGGGTACCTTGTACAAAATCCTAGCTAAAGCTATCAGCCTTCATCTGCAACCCTTTCTACCAAATCTTATCCATGATATGCAGACGGGTTTTGTGCATGGCAAGAGCATCTTTAATATCATATTCTCATTTTGGGAGGCTTCAAAGTGGGCCATGCGTAATGGCCACAGGCTGGCCATTCTACTCTTGCACTTTGAGAAAGCTTATGATAGGGTAGACTGGGGCTTTCTGGAGGGCACACTTACTCGCTTTAGCTTCTTAGATGCATGGATCAGAGGGGTGTCAGCCCTCTACAGATCAGCCCACAGCCAGGTTCTTATTGGTGGAATCAGGGGAGACACGTTTGAGATTACTAGATTAGTGTCCGTCAAGGTTTCCCCCTGCCCCCTTTTTATTCCTTTTTATGGCTGAGGCTATGAGATATTACATTAGAGCTCAAGCTCGAATCGTAGGGCTCAGGCTTCCTTTGAGATAGGAGGATGAGCTCTTAGACAGTGAGTTGGCAAATGACACGGCTATATTTTTGGATGCCACTCCACAGGCATTGAATTCATTTAGGACAGCATTGGATTTGTTTTGCATTGTGGCAGGTGCACACATTAATTAGAACAAATCCAATGGCTTTTGGATCAGTGATGAGGACACTCTAGTCTGGGGATTGACATAGGGTTCACTTGGATTCAAAGGGGATCCAATCTCCGTCAGATATTTGGGATGCCAGGTTGGGTTGGGCATCTCTCCGACACAGCAGTTCGCTCCCGTGTTGGAGAGTATCAGGAGGAAACTCATCTTTTGGGGTTCATCCAGACTTGACCTTGCATCCAGAGTTGTGGTTGTGAACCAGGTATTGCTGGCCACTTCTTGGTTTGTTTGCTCATGTTGGTGTAGATCTAGAGATTGTATCGCTCAGCTCATGAGACCTATCAGGAACTTCCTATGGAGCGGTTTAGATGGCACCTCAAATGTAGCCAGGGTGGCTTGGGAGACCCTCATTCTCCCCACAGAAGAAGGGGGTCTCAATATTATTGACCCAAGCTTGCAGTGTATGGCCTTGCTCTGCAAGTTTATAGTATGTGGATTGATGCCTAGACAGGAGCCATGTAAGGATTTTTCTCACGGAGCATTCAGTCTTGCACCCCTTCTCATGGGGGAGATTGGTTGGACAGTAGCAGATGGATCTTTACTTCAGCCCATCTCAAATCCCCCCTTCCCCTCTCATGGCTGCTATTCTGAAAGCTTGGGGCTGCTTCAGAAACACACTTGGCAGAGTTCCACCCACTTCTTGTGAACAGATTCAAAGGCATCCTTCATCTAGAATGACTCGCTTTTGGATCATCATGGTAGGCCACTCGGAGTGTCACATTATATGCTGTGGTCTAGATGGGAGAGGGGACTTGCCTCTACTGTAGGCACTTGGCAGGCCTTTATGAGACTTTGAGAGGATCAGAGACTTTTAGCAGTTGGCCACCTCAGAGGAAGTGCACTCAAGATATAGCAAATAGAGGCAGCCATTCCACCAGATTGGATTGACACAGATGACATGCCACTTCTAGAGTCCACTTGGTGGGGAGCGTTCTTAGGGATGGGCATTCTGTTATAGGTCATTGCCTTGCAAGATGCACATGAGGATACCCTTGTCTTTGATGTTCATTCCGGAGGCAAACTTATCAGATCTGATGATATTCTTTTGGAGGTTGCATTTCAGCCTATCAGGATTGCAGGATTCATGGAGTGGGGCAAGGATTCATAGTGGTATCTTGACCTTGATCCTATTCTCCTTGTGCTAGGGTCTTGGAGACTCTGGTTGTATGGTGGTTCCCCTATTAGGTTCTTGCAGTGGTACCCAGGGGAGTGGGAATGGATTGATGAGGGGCACTGAGATAAGAGCTTTCCCTTCTTTTGCTATACAGTTAGAAATGCCTGAAAATTTCAGCTCAGTAGTAGAGGTTTGAGGCCCTCCAGAGTGCCACATTAGGATAGTTTTCATATTTCCGTAGCTGTGTGGAAGAACTTTTGGCATAGGCTCTAGAAATCTCTCAAGAATTGAAAGATCACTCTTTTCTTTTGGCTTTCTATTCATGGAGGAATTGTAGTGAACCTATGGAGATCCAGGTTCGGGGCTAACCCTACTTGTCCTCGTTGTCACATGGTAGTTGAGTCCATACAACATTGCCTTTGGGAGTGCAAATAGGCAAGGACGATCTCGAAAGGTGTTGCTAGGATTTTCAGCATCTTTCATACAATACCTTTCTATATGACTTGGGGTTTCGTGGCTTGGTTATCTCTTACTGGCCCACAGGTGTTTTTCGAGCGACATGATCTAGATTTAGCTTTCATTGTACGATGACATTTAGTGGAGTCTTGTTCCCTCCAGGATGTCCACCTCACTCCTTTCAGAGCTGCTCATGCCTCAGTAGACACGTCTTGGGAGATTTTAGCTAGCATTGCAGCTTGGCATATTTGGAGAGCCATGTGTACAGAGCTGATGGAGGGTATCTAGGTTCACCCTTCCCAGACTATGGCCAGTATTTGGACTCACACAGTACACACTCTAATGGCCATTTATGCGAGCATGCATGGATCCTCTAGAGCAGCCAATGCTAGGAGAGTTACTTTTTTTAAAGTTTGGAGGGGATCTCCTTTCTTCTCTGAGTTTCCTTCAAGCTTGAGATGGAATTTTCAGCCTCCACCTTGATTCTTTATTAGCTCACTTTGAGCTATTTTTTCCTCATGCATTGCATGATGTGCTCCTGCATTTGAGCTTGCTCTCACGATTTTCATTCATACTTAATGAAGTAATTTTCTTGAAAAAAAAAACCCTTCCCATTCCAATGGTTCACATAACGAAAACTCAAAATCCTTCCCATAATTATAGGGTCACCACATAATCCTCCACAAAAGATCAAGTATCCCCTTTAGCTCAACCCAATTATATCTTCTAGACACCTTCAACAAGAGACTTCTATTATGACATGTTTAGGGGATTTCGGCTAATAGAGCAAACATAAACTATGATCTTTTAAAGAGATGATAACTAGCTTTATGTCCTTACTCAATTATGGCCTAAACATCAATGAGCTTCTTTGAGATTGGCATAGGTATGGAATAGAGATAACCTATAGTCCTGACCATCCCTCTAATGGAAGTAAATTAATCAGCTAGTTGTTCTGAACTATCCATTTAATGGATGCAATTAATGTAATTAACTTTGTTTGTGCTTTCTTTAATTCCATGACATACATACATACATACATACATTTATACATACATACATACATACATACATGCATGCATGCATATGCATGCATGAGCATATGTGTATGTACATGCATGCATGCATGCATGATACATAAATATATACATTATTGATCAAGTGAAAGTTTCATTCATCTTTTGTTGAAAACAAGGAGGATTATTAGACATTAACTATCTACGAATGTAATATATATGTATAATTGCATGCAGATAGAAATATACATGCATGCATGAAAATAAAGGCTTTTTCTCTTTAGTTTAAGTTATGCACATGGAATGATTTGTATTGAGGGCCTTTAAAATTGGTAGGTGGGTAATGTAGATGAGGAAACTAATGCAGGAATTCATGGACTTAAATTGTTTGATTTAAAACAATGATTTGAATCAATTTAATTGATCTTAAAAAAAATAAAACTCTTCATTAATGTGTTGTCGGAACCTTGTAAGGGAAGCCTTGGACATTTGCTACCAGTACTTAAAATAACTCATACGAAATTGATTGAAACAACATTGAGCTATCTTAGTAAGTGTGCATGGAAGCTAGTTGATAAACTCCTTCTTTGTTACAATACCTTTGATAGGACAAAATCGCATAGTTGACTTTAATTGGAATAAATTTAACTATAGGCAACTTGGTTTTTCTAGTGCTTCATTGTCTTTGTCATCATTTCCATGGTGACATTCCCTTGTGTGGACATGCTCATGGTGGTACGGTGTCGCTTTGTAGATGAAGGTGCATGTAGACATCCATCTACTAGCAACTAGAACCTTTGGCAAAAGTCACTTTGCCAAAAATATTTTTCCCTTGGTTGTTTGGTAGATTGATCAACACTTATCAAAGCTTGGTTTTCTTACAACCATATGATAAATAGAACTTGTATATGATTTTATGGTATACAATGCAAAAATTTTGAGCTTTTAAGTGGTATATTCTTGGTCAACTAATTACCACATTTGGGGAATAAAATTATGTGTTTTTAATGATTTAACTCATTTAAATAGATTTAAAATGAATTTTTTTAAAAACAAACATGGAGGAATTATGTGAGATACATTACTAGAAACGAGTAGCATGACTCATCTACGATGGGTTAGTGATGCGTGTGTGTGTGTGTGTGTGTGTGTGTGTGAGAGAGAGAGAGAGAGAGAGAGAGAGAGAGAGAGAGAGAGAGAGAGAGAGAGGGAGGGAGGGTTAGAGCTATATATAGATCGCCCTAACTTAGCCTAGTCCTCAACTATATATATGCCTATGATCTATGCATAGAATCACTTCCTTGGGAGAAACTCTTGTGTCTGTCTCTTTCTTCTCTTCCTTTCAACACAAATCTTGTGTCGGTCTCTCTCCTCTTTCTCTTCCATAGCTAGAGGACCTAGTTTGAATGGGGGTGTTAGAGCTATATATGGCTTGCCCTCGGGGGCTGCACTACCTAGAAACCCAATGTATCACGTGCATTCAAGGGGTATTAAAAAAACCCCTCAACTAAAATTTTCCCCTCAATAAAAACACCCCTCTTTACTTATGAACTAAATGATTCCTTCCTAAAGTTCAATTAAAAAACCCCTCCTATTATTGTAAACCTGTTAAAATTTTCCAAAAAGTTAAATTAAAATACCCCTCCTTTTGAATGCATGTGGTACACTAAAATTTTATGAGTTGAAGCCCCCGAGAGCTCACCCTAACTCAGCGTAGTCCTCAACTATATATATGCCTATGATCTATGAATATAATCACTTCCTTGGGAGCAACTCTTGTGTCCGTCTCTCTCCTCTTTCTCTTCCTATCAACATGGAGGGAGGGGGGGAGAGAGAGAGAAAGAGAGAGAGAGAGAGAGAGAGAGAGAGAGAGAGAGATGTATTAAGACATGAACTCCCTCCATCATATTCTAGCAATCGTTGTGTTGCATTACATAGAAGAAGATGGCATCACCATGACTACATTGTCAAGCTCTCCATCCTCCAAAAATGGCTTTTGCCTTTGTTGTTTGAATCATTTGCTTGCTTTCTGCTCCTTTGTTGAGTTTATTCTTTCCCTAGTTCATCTTCTTGTTTATAGAAGCAGCTTTCTTTGCACTCCAGCTCCTTCCCGCTATCTTTCTACAGGCTTTCCTCTCTACATCTTTGCTTGGATACATTTTTGTTTTTTTCTTCTTTGAACCTAGATCTATAGAGTATATAATCATGCAGAATAGCTTCATCTTGCCACATGAAATTTCTCCTAACATATTTCAAGCTGCACTTTTAACTTGCTATGCATAGAAACTATACATTTTCTTGGGTATGATGATGAGAATGTCGTTGAAATTGGGCACATCTTGCTCCAAAAGAATCATCAACACATCAATTCATTCAGCACATCACACACACACAAACTTCAATACCATTACTCCCTGAAACCTCACACATCCACCCTAAGATGATCATGTGTTGCAAACCACCTCTACCACATTCTTTTTGCGGGACATCGTGGTCCCTAAGTGAACTCGTGATTGCACCCAAGAACCTTTGCAGCAATTGACTCAATATTAGGAGGGAATTCAAAATTATACACATAAACCTAAGGCATTTGTTGCAAAATTGAGGTTGTGAAATATTCGTACCGAATCATAGAAAGACACAAAGAAATGGTCTCTTCCTTGTGATGCCTTGTGGGCCTACAAAATGAAGAATGCTATCCAAAAGAACTCGAACTGATAAGCCTGATTAACCTTGATGACACAATCATGGAAAGACACAAAGAAATGGTCTCTTCCTTATGACGCCTTCGCTACGAACATTGGAAATGGCAACATGGATCGGGAGCAGGCCCTTCTTTTTGAGCGATAGCCCATGATGGGGCATGATGGATTGAGTGTGTAGGTTGGAACTTGGAGGCTGATCCTTATTGATAGGAGGATGAAGGTGCCTTCTTGCAGAGGTGGAGGAGTTTCTCTTTGCACCATCAAAGGTTGGAGGGGAAGGGATTGTATAATGCATAGTAGACACTTACAAAGCATGTCTTCCTGATCTCAGGGCACCAATTAAATGGTAAATCATACATGTGAATAGGTGGTTTTACCGGTGATGATGAGAAGCAAGATAGTCTTGAAGAGAAAGACTAGTGGCACCCGAGATGGAGCTTGGCTTTTTCCTTGCTTTGAGACATCCTGTGCCACATGGGGCTTGGCTTATCCCATTTGTCATTGCTAATGTTGTATGACCTACGGAGAGAAAGGTAGCCAGATAACCATAAAAATATCTCCTAAGGGGGAAGAAAAGTAGGAGGCAAGGAGCTAGCGCCATTGAGGAAGGGGGAGGTAGAAATTAACTTCATGGAAGAAGAGATAGCTCAAAGGGTCTACTTCTGTACACGACAATTCGCTCGGGTTTCTTCAAATGTGTAGTAGAGGTCGCAGGCAAAAACTTTGTAGGAGACCCTGTGAAGACGAAGTAGCAGGAAGAGAAGAATGCACCCATGGCAGAATGGTTGGCCATAAAACTACATAAGTTTCCCCCCCTTTTCGGTTCTTCAAGCAATTTGTGATCTGTCGCATTGTACTGCATTTTATCGACTTCTCCATGCTCCACATCCTTGTGAGGGTTATCTTATGACTGTGTCTTAATTCTATCTTTTCTTGCAATGATAGCCTCTCTTCCCCCTTTGCTCGTAGACTTGGAGTCTAGCGAGGAGCTCGAAAGAAGCTACTCCAATACTCTTGCCATGTATAAGATGCACCAAAGGGGTGCCGCTACTTAGAACGTGCCTTAGATGCTGTCCTCCCACAACTACGGAGCATCAGGTAAGAGTGGTGAATGTTAGGGATAGAAACTGACGGACCACAAAAGGAAGCTCCGTGGGGAAACTCCACCTTAGATCTTCATCATCGTCTGCCTCAAGGAAAATCAGCTTCATAGGGTAAAACCACAGAGATACTTATACAACCAGTAACCTTGTGCCATGATAGGTAGTGGTGGCTTATATATGATATTGCGATGCATTAGAAGAGGCACTCATTGTTTGTTGTGGAACCTCTAATGCTATCATGGGACTGTATGGCTGAGAGCAGACTACCTTGAAAAGGGGAAGTAAACAGAGGGGACGGGAGAAAAGGAGATAGAGGGGCTAAGGAGGAAGTTGTGCAGATGTAGAGAAAACTTAGCACAGAGCTTGCACTGCCTTTTGCAATGAGAAAAGAAGAAGAAGAAACAGGCGATTCAATATGAATGGTGCCCTCAATAGCGAATGGACATGCCAAACATGATTGATCTTTATCCAATAATTCACATTGGTTTGCATTGATTGCATGGAATCCGAGGTCTTTCAATCGTCCCAAAGGGTGCCTTGTCAAAGTAGAGCAAAGAGCTTAAATGAACGACATGTGGCTGAGGCATTGAGTGACACCACAAACTCTAAAATAAGGAATATAAGATAAGATAAGATAAGATAAGAAAGAAGGTCTCTAAAGTACCTATTTCCTCTAATTAAATACCCAATGATTTTGAGTCACCCCAAGACACACGTGACTCCCAGTACAAATGGAGTATAGTTCTCTTAAGCTGATCTATTGTGAAACAATTTAAACAACATTCAAATTTCAATGCAATGATGATGTAAATGAAAAGATGATGACCCTCAATTCTCTGTTTAACAATCGATGTGTCCTAGCCCCAAAATGCTTTGGAAGATTCTCTTGTTGATACATTGTTGAACCCACATTACTAGAGTGATCGTTTATGCATGTTTGGAACCATCCAGTTTCAAACGAAACTATCGATGTAATCATCAAAATCATCCAGCAGCAGCTGTTGGCGACGGCGTGAGATGAGGCCATTCTCCAAATTTAGATTCATGGGTGTGACACCAGCAGCTCTGAATTCAGGGAATATCTCTTCCATTTGATGATCTGGTCTGTGTTGCTGATTGAAACACCCTTGAGGCTTGCTTGCTCCTCCTCTGTGGCAATTGCCACATAGATCATAGCCTATTTGCTCTCCACAATCGTTGCAGTGGTAGCGATGGCCGACGATCGGGAACATCTGCAAAAACATCCAATTGAGCTTAATATCTAGGTGAATCAGCCATTCTGTCGCTAAATAAATTCCTAAATAAATTCATTGATTTGTCTGTTTGCCGCCTCTATTAACCCAATTAACCTAAGGTCTTATCGCCTCACTGCCTTTGAGCGTTGCCTTCACCGACTCTCCCACTCTCTCCACACTGCCCTCATCTTGCCTCTGCACGCTGCCCTCACCTTGCCTCGCTCCGTTCCAAGCTCTCCTTCTCTCAGACTCTCCTCCCTTCCCTTTGTTTGCTGTGCCTCAACCCCCTCCCCTCCATATATACTTGCTCGGGGCAGCCACGAACTTTCTCGAATCAACATCTTGAGCTTCCAAGAACTTTCTCGAATTAGCCAGCAATTTCACCACGGCCCTTGAACACATTAATCAACACTACCTTAATCGACATTCACGTCAATCAACCTTAATCACCTTACGTTAATCGACACTCACGCATCGTGCGACAAATACTAATGCCAATTTTCAAAGATTGTGGGCTCCTATTGTCGGACGTTTAACTCATTGGGAAATCGAGACCTGTAGATGCCAGTACTCACCCCACATCCGTCGCATCCTGCTCCAATGTGCACATACCGGCGTCCAGTCTCATAATAATCCATGTCCTCCGCTAGTGCACCCGCTATGCTTCCAAAAAAGAAACAGTAAATTCGTGTTCACCCTTCACAATCTGCATGTCTTGCGCAAAAAATTTATGAAGGGCAGCTTACCTGTTTCGGAGTCGGCGATTCCATCCGCCAATTCGACGTCGCTCGTTTGCTGCAAATGTTCAACCTCTTTCTGCCGTTCCTGATAGCATAGAGGGAAAGCACTCTCAAGGAAGTGATGCAGCTCCAGAAAGACATGAATTGATCCTCCAGGGTGAGAGCTTCGGCATGAGGGACATGTGAAAGTCGAAGATTTCGACGTTTCCAAGCATGATTCGCAAAACACTGCAAAAATTTTACGGATTACAGAGGGGCAAAGTCTGCATTTATTGATGCCAGGCTGAAACAGATTTTCTACATGGCCTCTCTGTAAAGCAAATAGAAAGGAGAGGCGGTGCAAGGGGAATATCTTACCTTCGCCACAGTTCAGGACTACAGGTCGATACAGCAGTTTGTTACAAGACGCACAGGAGAAATCGTCGACGCTTATAGAAGTCGAGGGCTCGTCTTCTCTAGATCCTTGTTGCAAATGAGAAGAAATATTTGCCTTTTCCCTCCCGGTACTTCCCACCTCCTCCAAAAGGCACGAACTGTCATTATTCGTGAAAAGCGCTAGACGATTCGCTTCGGCTGACGAAACAGTCGGAGTTCTCGTGAATTCTCTATTCAACATGATTCTTTTTACATCATCTGGTTTGCGAGGGCTCCTGGAATTCATGGGACATTCTAACTCGATTCGCGGAGAGAATATCTGTTTCGCCTCCTCCATTGCTGAAAGAGAGATTTGACGTTGTGATTTTTACCATCAGCAGAATTATTAAACACAAGCATGAGAATACAAATTCGTGTTGCAGCTACACAACATTCATTTATGCTTGTGCCGTCGAATCAGAAAGAGCAAATTCAGCGCACAAAGTAGGCGAGTTTGGAAATGAGACCTTGTATTTCTTGAGATCTGCTAGTGTACTCTTCGGGCCAGGCTTTCATGAGGAAAAAGTGAAGCAACCCACAGACACGGGGGAAGTGAAGGTAAGTCCGTCGACAAGCCGGGCACTGGGATTGCGTCTTGGTATTCATAGAACGAAGGGCACACCAGAAGCAAAATACGTGGCCGCAAGCTGCAGACGTCAATTACAGGGGAGTCGGTGAGTGTTTACATTTTTCCGGAACAACCCGAGGCTAATTTGGATCACGTACAACGACTTATAGAGGACAGGGAATTGAGGAGCCATGGGGAAAATGCTACGTACATTGGACAATGGGTTTGTAGACGAGGTCTCTGAAAGGAAATCGATGAAGTAATTAGTCATGTACTACTGTCACAAATCAAAACACAGGGATCAGCGCAAGGCTGCACAAGCTACGCCAAAGCGGGCATCAATGGGGAGCTTACAAGCAGATGAGGCAGTTGAAAGGCTCGCCAGGGTGGGAGGAAGCGGGGAAGGGAGGAAGGATGGAGTGAGCGCAGGTTGCAACGCCATCGCCGCACATGGTGGAAGGAAGGAGGAGGAGAACGAGCAAGCGCAAGAAGAGGGTGGCCTAGTGAAGAAATAATATATAAGAAGAAGTCATCCCATTGTTCGCGAAGCGGACAATTTGGGTAAGTCGCTGAACACCACCAAGATATCCGTGCCAATGGAATAAGTGAAGAAATAGAAGACAACCTCAAGGTCTTCTCATGCTAACTCCAAATCTCAACACAAAGATTCCCATTCATAGTGGCCTTTCCATTCCTCCAAATCCTAGTGGCCTTTCCATGTTTCCAAGTCCTTTTCTCGTGGCGTTTCCATTTTTCCAACATCAACCTCCATTTTTCGCCTACACCATAGTGGGATAAACCAAAAGGGTTCCCTCTCGTTTAGCCACTTGTCATGCTCCGATCTTATAAGTCACTCGATCAAATATACATGTCATGCTCCTTTTTCATGCATCACTCGAAAAAATAAGTGTTATATTAACAATTTCATGCAATGTTCATAATCGTTTGCTTGGTCGTCCTCGCCTTCTTCTGCTTCTTCGTCTTGATATTCGTTAAGGTGGTGAGCTTCATGGTCCTCGCCACGTTCTTCTTTGTTGCACACCCTGTGTGACCTTTCCATATTTGCACATGAATGTCAATCCTACACATTGCAATTTTTTATCTCCATGCTATCGAGCAATGCTAGCTCAGGCGGGTTAGGTTGAGTGTTCACCCACCTAGGCTAGCTGCTTACTGTTCTCTCATTTGATGGAGATGCTCTTTATAGGTAGCCTATATTCTAGCTTAGCAATCTATATTTTAGTATCTCACGCTCTCTCACTCATCATATAGATGGAGCTTCCTTGTACCCTCAATTGGTAGTGTGGTGGTGCTTGAATAGAGGGGTGCATTTGTTGCTCGGGGGGGTCACTATGTATAAACCCTCTATATCACGTGCGTTCAAGGCCTATTTCTAAAATCCCTTATTTGTAAATTTTTCATTAATAAAATGTACCCCTTTACTATACAAATCTGTAAATTTTTTCCAAAACTATTTTAAATAGTCCCTTATGTATATTTATTTCTGTAAATTTTAGAAATAAAAATATCCTTCTATTGAATTCACGTGATAGGGTCACATATGATGAGTGACCCCCTGAGATTCGTTGGAAAAGACATCGCTTCCTTGTTTCCCTTTATTGATCCTATAAACCTACTTTTGTAGAAGAAGATATTGCTTCAATCTTTCCCTTTAATGAAATACAAATCCAATCAATATTTTCATGATTCAATTTTTCAAATTGAGAAACGAAAGGCTTACCTCATGCAGATTTGGTAGGCATTATCCTACATGAGGGTCTTTTTGCTAATAGGGTAGTTGAAAGACTAATAAAACAATGGTAAAGTGTAGGAGCGATTTAGCACTTTTCTTTATGCACCCCCTAGTTGTGCAATATGTATGCACAAGTTTTCCAATAATGAGGGGGTCTAGTCACATTCATTCCAATGGACATGAGGAAATCTAGTCATTTTCATCCTAATAAACTTGTGTGATAAAAATCTATTTTTTTGCATTAAATTATAATATACTATATAGGATCCTTAGGAGGTCCTTAGTACTATACTTGGGTGGTAGTTGAGATAAGTGCATAGAGGCAAATAGATATAGCGAGAGATGTAGCGTTTCCACGTTACTTGCACATGGGGGTCATTACACATGAGGAAAATTCCAAACTTTATAATCATTCTAGGGCTATTGTATGTGGTCAAAGTGGTTCTAAATTTTCTAGAAGCAAACAATAAGAAATACAAGGAACTTGGTGGGATTTTCAAAACGTAATAGGACCAAGCATCCTAGCAAGTTTATTCCTAGTTTTCCATTGACATGCTAGGCCAAAGTGCCTCAAAGACAATGAAGCAATCAAATATCATGGGATTGAGCAATCTTGCATGCTAGAGTTTCTATAAGGATCTCCCACTATATGTTCTCTTGAATGATTTCCCCAATGGGAGTCTTGATCCATCAATATATTTTATGGAGAAATGACTACTAATGGAAGCTAAGGCTTCTTTGAATGAAAACGAATTATACTCTTTTAGAGAATGGAAGTATTTTGACACTTTCTATCATTACATTCGCCTTTATAACAAAAAAACACAATCCTTGGGAGGAATAGAATTAGGAGGCTTCTAGAAATTTTAGAAGAATTAGGAGACTTCTAGAATTTTTGAAAAGGAGCTATGCTGAGTCATTAATTCATTCATTGAACTAGTATTTGAGAGCAATCACTCTACTCCTCTTGTATTTCAAAGGGTTTTTCACTATCTTACAAATAATAAAATAACAAAATAGTCTTTTTCAAAAAGAAAATCAAGCGCTCTTTTGAATAATGTGTGAGTGCTTGAATGAGTTTATCCTTGAATTGAAAAGTTTTGGTTCTAGAGAACCAAAATCTTGTTTCACATCAATCACTCCTTAATGAGTCTTCCATCCAATGGTATTCTCTTGATCCTCACTCCAATGTTTTTCCTTGGTTTAGGAGACTTCATTGCTCTTTGAGTCCTTTTTGGAGGTCCTTTGTCGAGGATATTTGAAACCAGAAAGTAATTATCTTCACACAAATTCACCACTTAATCAATTGGAGTAAGAGAACACAATCACACCATGAAAACGACAGCAGAATGGGTACAATCTCCCCTCCTAGATGAGCGGCTCACGCTTCCTCATCTAGAGTATTTATGATTTTTCATAAAAGCACCAAGGAGCCAAAATTATCGCTCTCATCCAAAAATGAGGGATTTGCTTTACATAGCCATCTTAGGGCCCAAAATGATTTATGTTCTCAACAAAATAAATTGCTCAAACTTGCAATAATTAAACAAATACAAAATTGGCCCATGGCCATATATAATGCACTGCGCGACACCTCGATTGGTACCCTCACACTAACTTCAATCCTCGCTATGAGTTCCATCACCTGTACTCAAGCCGCCAATTACATTACTTATTAACAATCAATTGAACGAATCACCTAATCAACCGATCCCAACATAACTGCGCTCAAAGCACAATAATCAAGCACAACACCAATAACACTAGCGACATCAGTATTAACATGGAATCACCCACAATACCGATCATCTAACATGGTAAAACACAAGCTAGTCAGGCATCCCCAACTAACCACACAAAGTATCCACTAGGACCCCTGCCGCGTCCGATGCGCTCCTATGGAGTACTTTGCCATAGTCACGCTCGACTAAAAATAATAATGTCCAAAACAAGATATATCATAAATATAATTTTCGTAACATCCCTCTTGCTTGGATTGCAACTGACCTCAGTTGCGTGTTTGATTATAGGAACTAAGGAGGTCTGGAAAAGTTCAAAAGAACTGCTCAAGCATCCACTGAGCATCTTCTCTTGGATGGTTCTTAAATTTGAGCAAGTATTTAGAATAGACATTTCCTTCTCGGGTCGAAGTCTGTTGATGATCAACAATGCATACCGGTTCTAGAATTTCTTCTTCATCAACAATCAATGGAGCCTCTTCATAGACTGGATGAATAGGTAAAGGTCCTTTGAAGGGCTTTAAGAGGCTGATATGGAAAGCATTATGTATTTTCCAATTATCAGGTAATTCAAGCCTATAAGCTAGATCATTGATTTTTTGAATCACCTTGAATGGTCCATAAAAACGTGGTGACATCTTGATTACTGGCCATTTCTCAACACTCTTCAATCTTCTTTTCTCAATCCGAAGAAGTACATAATCGCCTTCTTTAAAAAGCATGTGTTTCCGTTTCTTATTAGCTTGTTTTGTGTACTTCTCTTGAGCTATTGCAATCACTTCTTAAACTTCTTTGAGAATATTTTGATAATCATGGGTAAATGCATCTACTGCTTCCACTCTATGGAACACCTATTTCATTAATTTTGGACTGGTGCACTGTCCAAATTCGTTTTGTGAGATAATTTTGGATAAAGCATTTAAAAAAAAGAGGCTCTTATAAAACAAAACTTTGAGTCAAAAAGTAAGATTTTAAAAAATCAAATTAGAAAGAATGACGTGACATGTTATTAAAACTAGAGTACATTAAAAAAAGAGGACATCACATTGTTAAAAGAGACAAAAAGTAAGATTTTAAAAAATCAAATTAGAAAAAATGGCGTGACATGTTATTAAAACTAGAGTACATTTAAAAGAAAGCATGACACATTTGTACAAGAAGTAGATCATATAACTCAAAGCCATATGGTGTTAAAAAACACCTTCCATTAGCTCAGCCTAGAAGATCTCATCTTTGTCTCTCTTGTCTATTACAACTTTACATTAGAGAACTAAAAAGTCTTTGTGGAACTGTAGTTACTTTAGAGAACACATAAGTCTCTATGGAATTAAATTTCCATCACTTGACTATTAAGTCATTAGAGAGAGCATATGTCCTCGAAAGTGCCTATTATGGCATTGGTTTCATGAAAACAAGCAGACTTTAAACTTGCAGGCCATGCGTAACTAGGGCTGGCATCGCAAATCTCCTCACAGACTCTCCTCACAACTTGTTTCGAATCTTTTGCCGACTTGTAAGCATTCAACAACTCTTCTTTTCTCTCTTGGCTTTCCTCATGTTCACCATTTTTTTCAATACAGCTTCTAGCCACCGCCATATCCTGTACGAAAATTTAACTCATTAGCATAAGAAGTACGTGATTAAAAGAAGCGAAAAAGAAAGCTAGGGATATTCACCTCTTCTGCTGAGTTCAAATCAAGCAGCCATGTGCGTAACATATCCTCCTCGAATGATTTTCCCTTCATTGGTCCATACAAAAGAGATCTAAGATAGAATTTGAGTTCAGTAAATGAAGTCGGGTAGTAACTAGTCATTGTCTTAGAGGGAAAGTGGGAGAAGGAGAGTGAGGGGGTGATAGCGAGGGATGCACAGTGAGCTGCCCCTCCTTCAAGAGTGATAGAAAGTGAGGGAAGACGTAAAGTGAACGACGAATACAAGTTAATCAGAAGGACTAGGATGTAAGAAATAAGAGAGTGTTTGTGGAAGGACTACGATGGAAGAATACAAGTGCACTAAGGCACGATGTGTTCGCTATGATAAGGATAAGGGTTGGAATAAAGTGAAAGAAGCATTGGAAATGCTCTACTTTAAGTGAGTGGAGACTGTCCAACTGAATAAAATTTTACAGAGCATTGGGAATGGTGTACTTTAAGTGAGTGGAGCATTGGGAATTGATACTTTGGAGTGAAATATATTTACATCATCACATATTCATATCAAAATTCTCATCACACTGAGGTTATATTTCCAAATAATCACATCATCACAGATTCATATCATAAAATTGTGTGCATGAAATAAATATATAAATATCATGACTAAATGCCACTTAAGTAATAAGTCACAAATTGGTGTATAATCAACAAAAACTACATCATGATTCATACATTGCAACAAATAAATGTCAACCATAATATTCATGGAATAAACAACATCATGAGAATATGCTCCTCATGCATATATACAAACACAACATCATGCATGCATCACAACTCTTCTGATGCTTTTAGTGGAGACTGTGGCAACTCTTCTGATGCTTCCAATGGAGGCTGTGGTGCTCTAGGGTTCTGAGTCTTCTTCATCTTTCTCTTCTTTTAACCGTTTTTCATCCACATGATCTTTCTCTACAGTGGGACGATGCCTTTTTTTACTGCTTGGAACCGTGGCTCTTGCAGTACTAGCCTTTTGCATTTCACGTCGTGGTTTGCTAGCAAGAGCTTCTAGCATAACTGCAGTGGATCGACCTTGATCTTCTTCAATTTTTTTTAATTCCCGTGCACTCAAGGCTTGTGTTTCATCATCCTTAGTTACATCCACCATTTCTTGCTCTAGAAGTTTGCGCTCATGTTCTACACGTTTGTGACAGTGTGCATGTTCTTCTTGTCCCTACATCGAAGTCTGAGCTTGATCTCCTTCATGTGAAGATCCTTGAATATGAGGAGCATATTGTGCATCCTGAAAGTACTCAAACATTATCTTTGCATGCATCCTTTTCGCCACCACACTAGGAAATTGCTCCCAAGTATATGCAAGAGCCTCCAATGCACTTTGCAGCTCTGGAAACTTTGATGGTTGAGGAGGAGGCATCACAAAGGTCTTTGAGTCTCTCCTTGACACAACAAAATGAAGACCGCCAACTTCAGGATCTGAAATCTTTGTCAAAATATCCATAAAAGGTGGCTCTATCATTATGCCTACTACAAGGCTTGAAGTCATACCTTTTTTGAAGAAAGTAGCATCCCATGGATCTTCAACATCATTGAACTCCCTTTTTGACATAAGTAGAAAGAGTCTCTTTTCCTTTTGATGAAGAAACCAA